>NC_040912.2:62236026-62548526 GCF_004126475.2 Phyllostomus discolor | reverse complement strand
AACTGCAGTTCCTGAATGTATGTCATTCTCCAGACCTTCATTCTGTTCAAGGATTTTAATTAGGCCTTGACTCCACATCACTGTATATGCCTTTATGGTTTGGTGAATGGTACAAGAGCAGTGAATCCTTCTTCCTACAGTACTAAAGCAGCCACATAAGGAATATTCTTATAGCCATGGATGCGCCACTTCACTACAATCTGTCTTTTCACTCCCTTCCTTTGGCTTTTGTGCCTTTTGAAATTATTAAAATGTTAACATGCCTGCCGAGTCTTTGATATTTAAGACAAAAGAGGACGAATTGCAGGCAAGCAAAGCATTCAACAAATTGCAAATGGAAAAAAAAAAAATCAAACTGCTGTTTCTTCCTTTGCAATGCCAGGCTTTCTACTTCTAGGAATCACTTCTTTTTATTTTACTTTAAACACATTTAAAACATGTTTGCATTTCAGAATTCAAAGGCATAAATTTAATTACTGGCAAATACACGTGCTATCTGTAAAAAGTATAGACTGTCTATGTAGAAAAAGAACAAAGAACACTGCTTGCATTTGAATTTCTATTAGTTTGTCATCAATTGATTCTTGTAGTTTTTAGTTGCACTCACTGGGAAAAAGTGGGATTCTTTCCATAGATTTCTGTGGCTACAGGATCAGGTTGACCCCAAGTGCCAGACTGCGGGCAATCATTTCCCCTTTTCTCCCTCAAAGTTACCTCCCTGCTCCCCAAGAATCAGATCTCAGCACCTTGTATGTTTAATTCATTTCAGAAACACAAGAAAGCAATTTGCAGATGCAAAGCCTCAGAAATCCCTGATTACAGAATCTCCACCTCCTTGGTTTTCTCCTTTCTGGGGAGCATAACATATCTCCTGCTCCTTCCTGATCCTCAAGGGATGGAGAGTTCCCCCCAAGCCTTCTCAGGGTGCCTGAGCCATCATGCTGCTTGCACCTTCACAGAGATTATTCTTTAGAGAAGCATATCATTTCAGATAATAAGCATGTACAGCAAGCTATCATATCTATCTTATGAACTAAATGAAATAATGATATGCTAATACTTTATACTTATAATGTATCCTATACAAGTGTGTACACATAGGGAGTTATTATACATAATAGCAGCCCAAGTTCTATTTATCAGTTTCAAATTCTAGGTTTATTTTAATAGAAAATAAAAGCAGCAGTTTTTAAAAATCTGCCTTAAAGGCAATAAATAAGCTCATTTGCATGTCTTTTGAGAAAGTTGTGGCAACAGAAATCAGGCTTACCTATTTGACACAGTATGGGAGGTAGGATTGGCAGGATCAATTAGAGAATTACCTATTTATGAACAGTCTGACTTCAATAAAAAGAGCTGGTACAATTATGAACTGTTGTCTTGACAACTAGGAATAGCTGATTGAATCATTTCATGAGTAAGGTTGCTGATGATTTCAAATATGAAAAGCAAAAGCTACCAAAAAATAGTAATGAACTTAAGTTAAAGGAGAGGAAAGAGAATGCCCTTGCCCATCTCAGGAACACCTGTATATGTGGATGTAATTTTGCATGCAAAGGTGCATGATTGCAGGAGTTACAGCAAAAAGAGTTTTAACTGAAAAGGACCTTGCAGACTTCTTGGCAAAATTCCAGAGTTGCTATTGTAAATTTCTTGGTAGGTTTCAATGTCAACCTAAGCTCATATTTGAACCTGGAATCAGGGCAAAAACGTTATCATTCTGTCACTTTGTTGCCAGAAGTGGAATTTTTTTGTTAATATTTTACTGTTACATCTGACAGGATTTCACATTTTCTGTAGCCTGCCTTTAGTACATTGAACTGCCAGACAGAGAAATTAATACCCTGAGTGACTGTATTTTAATTAAGCAATTTCATGCAAATTACAAATTTTAGATTGCCAAATAATATATTGCACAAAAATTGTAGGCTGGCTGATCTGATATGCATGGAGTATTACTCTTCCAGGCACTGTGCATACATAGGAAAATGAACAAAAATGCTAATTTCCAATCTACTATGCAAACGGTAAAAGATGCCTATTTAGATACATATGCTTTTCTTAGGAAGGGTAAACAGTTCCTTAATTTAATATAGCTGACATTTGAAGATGTGTTTTTCTCTTTTACAAAGATAATTTTTACATTGAACAAGTAAATGAGAATTCAAGTAGAAAGGATCTTGTTAATGGTGACTAATAAAAACTAATATTGCATGCAGTATAATGATATTAAACCTTGTAACTGGTACATAAAGCAAGATCATTCCTATTGTGACTCTGTCAATGAACATCAAATATACTTGCATATTAAATATATGCTTTTCAATGGGAAAAATACTACCTCTTTCAGTAAAAGACAAGGCTTCCCTGTGGGATTTTACCTTAAAATGAAAATATAAAGAAATGGCACATTTCATGGAACAAAACTATTTAAGTTCAATACTAAAAATTCTAACTGATTCTTAGCTCTTTAACAGGTATATAATGCAAAACAAATCAGGGAACTCCTTGTGAAGAATGTAAGAATATATAGAATATACATTTTTAACATTTGGAGCTTAGAGACATACTCTATAAACATGGACTTTAATAAAACACTCACTTGTATTTTGGAATCCAAGGGGAGAAGATTATACTTCCTTTTACACATAGCTTTTTGTAATGTTCTCCAGATGTACCTCATCTCTAGTAAAGATACAATTTTATTAAAAAAAAAACATAGTTTGATACTCCATGAATAAAAAGCAATGTAGAGTTTGTATGTTGCTGCTGGGGTATCATAATATTTCTAAAGCAAACATTCAAACTCTGATTGGCAAAAAGTCCAACAAATAATTCCAGGAGATAGTAAGAAACATTACAAGATAAATTCTCAGCTTTTGAGAATGGATACACATGAATGTTGAGGTTCATCTAAAAAATAAATTAATTTTAATGTGTATCAAAAATTCTTCTAAATAATTGCTACTCCGAAGTATACCATCTCCTTCAGTTTCTTGTTTCTTCTCCAACAAACATATTTCAAAAAAGATGGAATATGATTAACAAAATAATGTATTTTGTAACTTTAATAACTTATTCTTTTAGAGTGAATATCACTATTTCTGGTTTTACACACACAGAGCCTCAGAATCTTATTTCTTGGACCAGATTCACCTCATATTATTATGTTTGTGATAGCTTTGTAACTTGAGACTTTATAAATATTATGTTTATGTAAGTTGCATAAGGATAATTGAACCTTAACCAGTGAGTATAATAGCACAATAAGGATTTGAATTTATAGTTAACTTATGTATACCACAAACTACCTAAACTGTGTTCCTGAAATGATACTAATGATCTCCTCACTAAAGAAGTGATTACGTCTTTCAGCTTATAATTATGTTTGTATGTATAAGGGGGTACCAAAAAATGGAATTATCTTTTAGAGAGTGAGTGCTTCGTTGGACAGGCTTCCCCTGCTAGGTGACTATTCTAGGAAGGCATCTGTATCAGTGTACCAGCTGGCAGTGTTATGAGAAGCTGTGTTTGGCCTCAGCAACATTTTTTGGAAGACTCTTTCAACACATTTGCCCATTTCATGATGCGTGATTATAAGGACACATGCCCACACTGTGCTGAGTGTTCAACTTTTTTGACCAAAGATGGCTTGACCCCAATGCCCCACCCTCCCTATTCACCCAATCTCACCCTGAGTGTTTTGGGGATTTTTTTGTTTCCCTGAATGAAAGAAGTTCTCAAAGGGAAATGTTTGGCCAATGTATAAGAGGTGAAACAATAAACAGCAGAAACACAAAAAGGCCTCAATCGATAGGTTCAAAAACTGTTCTGAATGGTGAAAAAATGTCTCAATAGCTGCATTGCATCAAATGTAGAGTACTTTGAAGGTGGCTATTTTTAAATATGTAAGAATAAGTACATAATTTTTTATAAATGAATTCTATTTTGGGGGGTCCCCCCTCATATGTATGTAAGCTACACATTAGTTCTGTTCATGAAATGATTGCTAATGCTCTTCTAACTGAAGAATTCATGATAATTGACAGTTTTGTCATTGCCTGGGCCATGTACACATTAAAGGCAAGAAATCAGGTCAGATACCATCTAAATTACTAGAACTGAGGGTAGGAGAAATGGTTCACATATCATTGATGGCAAAGGTGATGCTTCAGGTTACATATTCATGGATAGTGTTTTTTTTAACTTTTCAAAAGTGTTTTTTAAGTTTCATTTTGAAATAAAACATTCACTGAAAGTTGTGAAAGAATATATAGGGAGGAACCATATTTCCTACACCCTCCCTCCCCTAATGTTAGCATCTTATCTGACTGTAGTACAATATCAACATCATGAAATTGACATTGGTACAACCTTAGAGCTTATTGAAATTTTACCAGTCATGCATACATTAATTTATGTATGTGTTTTTATAGTGCTAATCAATGTTATCATGTGTAACTTTGTATAACTACCACCATAATAAAAATACACAGCAGTTCTATCACCATCAATTTTCCTTTGTATCTCTTATAACCCCCTTAACTTCTACTGTCTAACCTCTATACCCCCAAATATTAATCTCTAATAAACACTAATTTGCTCCCCCAAATATAGCTTTGGTTTCAAATCTTGTCTATAAATACATTATTTCAAGAATGTTATATAAATGTTATCCCAGAGAATGTCACCTTTTGAGATTGGCTTTTTGTACACAACATAATTCTCTAGAAATTCACCCGCACTGCCTCATGTATCATTAGTTTGTTATATTTGTCATTAGCTAGTTTGTTTTTATAGTTGAGTAATATCTCATGTTGTACATACACCACATACACCAAACGTTGCTTAACCTGTTACTCACTGAAGGACATTTGAATTTTCCTCAGTTTTTAAACTGCTATAAAGATTTTTGCACATATTTTTTGCCTGAACATAGTTTTAATTTTTCTAGGATAAATGCCTAAGAATTTTGGTTGAATGGCAGAGGTATTATTTTATTATATAAAAAATTTGCTAAAATATTTTCCAAATTGATTATAACATTAACACATCCATAAGCAACATATGAATAACTGAAATTTATTAAAAATTTATAATACATATCTATTATACATTATTTTATGTTATCTTTCCACTTATAAAATTATATAGCTTCCTTTTAAAAAGATACAAATGAACTTCCATCTAAGATGGAAGGACAGGTAGATATGCTCTGCTTCCTTGCACAATGAAAAGGAGGACAATATCAAATTTAAAAACAAAATACCCAGAACTGTCAGAAAATCAAACTGTATGGAAATCTGACAAGGAGTTAAAGAAGAAACACTCATCCAGATTGGTAGGAAGGGAGGAGGGGGGCAGCTGGGATAGAAAGGACAGATGGCAAAGCAACAGACTGGGTGGGCAAGGCAGTGGCTGAAGGACTCAGTGATTCCACATTTAAGTGTGGATAAACAGGGAGGAATAACTAGGTGGTGAGACAGAGCGTGAAACCCAGGGTTCTAGTTCAGGGAAATAAAGCCTCAAAACCTCAGGCTGCAAAAACCTGTGAGGATGGCAGCAACGGGAGAAACTCACAGCCTCACAGGAGAGTTTGTTTGAAAGACACATGGGGTCTTAGAACATACACAAACCCACCCACATGGGAATCAGCACCAAAAGCAACCACTTGCTTATGGGTAGCAGAGGAAGTAACAGAAAGTGGGGTGAAAGCCAAGTAAGTGCCACTGTGCCTTTTCTCACCTCGCACCAACAGACAGCACCACAATGCAGAAAAGTGGGTTGCCCCATCAGGGCAAATACCTAAGGCTTCACCCTTTATAACATAACAGGTACACCGAGGCAAAGAAATATGGCCCAAATGAAAGAACAAATCAAAACTCTAGAAAAAAGAACTAAGTGACAAGAAGATAGCCAGCCTATCATATGCAGAGATCAAAACACTAGTAATCAGGATGCTCAAAGAAATGATTGAGCTCATTTGCAAAACAGAGGAAGTAGTGAAGGCTATGCAAAATGAAATAAAGAAAAATATACAAGGAACCAACAATGAAGGGGAGCAAACCAGGACTCAAATCAATGATTTGGAATAGAAGGAAGAAACAAACATTCAATCAGAACAGAATGAAGAAACAAGAGTTCCAAAAAATGAAAGGAGGCTTAGGAACCTCTAGGACAACTTTAAATTTCAACATCCAAATCATAGGGGTACCAGAAGGAGAAGAGGAAGAGCAAGAAATTGAAAACTCATTTGAAAAGATAATGAAGAAAACCTTCCCCAATCTGGCAATGGAAATAGACTTCCAGGAAGTCCAGAAAGTTCAGAGTCCCAAAGAAATTGGTCCCAAAGAGGAACACACCAAGAAACATCATGATTACATTACTCAAAATTAGAGCTTAGGAGAGAGTCTTAAAGGCAGAAAGAACAAAGGAGAGAGTTACTTACCTACAAAGAAGTGCCCATAGTCTAAGTGATTTCTCAAAAGAAAACTTTCAGGCAAGAAGGTACCGGAAAGAAGTATTTGAAGTCATGAAAGGCAAGGACCTACATCCAAGATTACTCTATCCACCAAAGTTATAATTTAGAATGAAAGGGCAGATAAAGTGTTTCCCAGACAAGGTCAAGTTAAAGAAGCCCATCATCAATAAGTCCTTATTACATGAAATGTTAAAGGGACTTATTTAAAAAAAAGAAAAAGATCAAAACTATGAACATTAAAATGACAACAAACTGACAGCTATGAACAGGTTAATCTAAAACAAACAAACAAACAAAGCAAACAACTAGAACAGGAACAGAATTACAGAAATGGAGATATTGTGGCTGGTTATCAGCCTGGGGAGAGAGAGGGAGATGGGAGTAAAGCATAACTGGTAGGCACAAAATAGACAGGGGGAAGTTAAGAATGGTATTGAAAATGGAGAATCCAAACAACTTATTTGTATGACCCATGGACATGAACGAAGTAGGGGGAATGCTGGTGGAAGGGGGAATTCAGATCAGAGGGGGATAAAAGGGAGAAATAAAATGGGACAACTGTTATAGCATAATCAATATAATATACTTAAAATAAAACACATAAATATAAAAATGAGTTGACTAAGTATAATGTAAACAATATTATTGTCTTGGATTGTTTTTATATGACAAAAATAATGTAGGTTTTACAGGTAGAAGAAAAGTTTTGGAAATTGGCATAGTGGTATGAATATTAGGTAGCTTTGGTTTCAAATCTTGTTCCATTACTAATTAGCTCTTATTCCATCTCTTTGGCCTTATTTTGTTAGGTTTGTAACAATATAGATATGTAATGGTAAGTAATAACAATACAATTGTTGAGAGAATAACTGAAACAATATATGTAAAATACTTAGCTTATTTCCAGGACATTGTAAACCTCTTAGCTGTCTAGGCTAAGTAGATATAAGGTCATAAAATGCATAGATTATAAAATGATTGTAACATGTGCATGAGACTAAAAAAACTTCAGTGGTGTTAAAATATAAACTTGCAAAAGGATATACTACCTGGTATATAGAAATTAACAAACAGAAATAGGCTTATCCATGATATGGAAGTACCCCTTTTTATTTATTCTTCACAAAGAATTGTGTATCATTTTACAGAACAAAGTTACCGAAATGCTTCAAACTGACAAAAATGAAACTTAACCCTTTATGATGTGAAGTTTGATATTCCATTTTTGTTTTGTTAGTTTTTAGCTGAATTTTACCAAGGAACTCAAACCCAAACCTTTGGGACAATTGAGTGGAGGGTACTTGGACTAGTAGAAACCCAGGCTTCATAAAGGCATTTTAACCACTTCACTAATTGTATCACTCCAAGAAATTACTTAATCTAACCCTTTACATTCTCTTATGTAGACAATGATATCTTCTCTAAGGACTCTTCTTGAGGGTTAAGTGAGATAATATGTTTCAGACACCTGACAAACGTTATAGCTCACTAAATTGTAGCTATTTTTATTTTGGGGTGTTAAAAATATTTCTTCATACTTAGTCTGTGATGAAATCAAACACTTTTGAGTAGATTAATTTATTGATCTAAACTGAATTTTGTTGATCCTTTTATAAATATAACAAAATGAAGTTTCTTAAAGAGGTTTTAGAGAGATGCATTTTAGGTTGGTGGGGGTCAGTGGCAGTGAGGGAGTATCCTGTGTAATTCCCTGTGTAACTGTGTTCATTTCAAATACCTAATACTCATTCATTCACTCATTCATCCAATAAATAATAGCAATAGTTTAAAACCTAAGGAGTAATACCATATGATCTCACCTGTAAGTGGAACCTAATCAACAAAACAAACAAGCAAGCAAAATATAACTAGAGACATTGAAATCAAGAACAAACTGAGAGTAACCAGAGAGAAAGTGGGAGGGGATATTGGAGGGATTAGAGGGAAGCGTTTTCAGGAACAAGTATAAAGGACACAGGGACAAAACCAAAAGGGGATAGGATCAAGGGTGTGAAGTGGGGATGGCTGGGGTTGGGGGGAGTGGTGGGAGGAAAATTGAGACAACTGTACTTGAACAACAATTAAATTTTAAAAATTCAAAATAAATACACAAATAAATGGAATGAAACTAAAAAAAAAAAAAAAACCTTCAGGGGTAAGATGCTGAACATGTGTTCTATTCAGCTATGGCTAGTTTCTATTGCACAGCTGACTCATTTGAACCACTTTCTTTATACCAAAAACAGCATTCTGTGCTTGTACACAAAGTTAAAGGGAAGACTGCAAAATGAGAGACTCTTTTTGCTTACTCATAAAGGGGCTGGGGAAAATATTTTCTTTAGTTTTCCTACTAATAATTTTCATAGAGATATGAAAGATTGATTATAGTGGTACCTTTCTTTGGCCCACTATATCATTCATAAAGAATATCAGCACCCTGATCCACCTGGCTCAGTTGGTTGAGCATCATCGCCAAGACAAAAATTCAATTACTGGTCAGAGCACATGCCTGGGTTGCAGGCCATTCCACAGTTGGGGCTTGTGTGAGAAGCAGCTGATTGATATTTCTCTCCATTTCTCCCTCTATCATCTCTGTCAAAAATAAATAAATAAAATTTCTTAAAAAAAGGAAAATCATCTAGCCAATTCCATTTTTGAAAGAAACTATAATTTTGGTCGGAAAGAATGGTTAAGAGAAGCTCACTTGGATAGTGGCATCTCTTTTAACCCTGTCTATATTATACATTCTCCCTCTCTGTAACTGGTAGAAAATTTACTGACCACAAAAAACAATTAGAAAAGAAAAATGGTCAACAAAATAAACAGAGATAATCAGATATATTCAAGACTGCATTTTAGAATTTGTTATAGAATATTTGGTTATGAAGCATTTAAAAACTTATTTGAGACAGTGATTATGGTTAAAATACTATGAACTATAGGTTTAATACAGAATGTCCTTTTAATTGTAATATCACCATATATTTCTCACTACATAAGTAAATGGACAAGAGCATTCAGGAAAGATTTGAATTTTACAATGAAACTCTCTAAAAAGTACATTGGCATTATTAAAACATTATATTTTTATTTTATTTTAAAGGTTTAACTGGATGATGCACTAGACTGAGTGCTTTTTATGATTTTGAAGATGATTTTTTGCAACATTAACTTTTATAATGTGAAACATAATTATGACAATGAAAACAAGAAGTGTTATCTATCCCACCAGATTACAACTCACTGTCCTCCTTTTTATCTTCTCTTTACTCTGCTATTCCCTTTTTG
This sequence comes from Phyllostomus discolor, assembly GCF_004126475.2. Lineage (NCBI taxonomy): Eukaryota > Metazoa > Chordata > Mammalia > Chiroptera > Phyllostomidae > Phyllostomus > Phyllostomus discolor. The sequence goes on along the minus strand of NC_040912.2, from coordinate 62,538,757 downwards.
TTTAGCTTTTCATTGGCTACATATTAATTTGGGGGGCAATCTTTTTAAATAGATTATTTTTATCTATTTAGAGACAACATTTAAAAACATATCCCTTCTATTTTTCATAAACATAAGCTGACTTGTTTTCAAGGATCTCTAAATTAATTGGAGTCACATGTGGTTTTTTTTTTTCTACTAGAAGAGTGTCAGTTTTTTTGAAAGATTTTGATCAGATTATGGAGAATATACTTTAGAGAACTATAATGCTGCATTTGGAGATGGAAAACCTATGTTTTAGCTTCAAGTCTGCCACTTAAAAGTTTCATTGACATGGGCAAATCCCTCACTTGTGCTGACATCAGTCGTCTCCTTCCTAAAAGGGGCATAATAATCTTGACCACTTTGCATGGTTACTATATGGTTGAATGGAAAAATGGAAGCAAAAGTGGTTTTAAAACTATAAGGTTTATAAAACTATAAATATTTATATCTGTTTAAAAAGTAAATATTTTATTTATGTTTAGAGAGAGGGGAAGGGAAGGACAGAGAGAGGGAGAGAAACATCAATGTGTGGTTGTTTCTCATGTGCCCCCCACTGGGGACCTTGCCCACAATTCAGGCATGTGCCCTGACTGGGAATTGAACCATCTACCCTTTGGTTCACAGGCCCATGCTCAATCCATTGAACCACTCCAGCCAGGACTATCTGTGCAAAATTTAATTATTTCTTTTAACCTTAAAATTAATCTTGGAAGAATTGATTTATGTTTATATAAATTATAAATATAGAATTTTAATATAAATATGAAACAGTTTTCACAAACATTATTTTCAAAAATCAATACTCCATATTGTGAGAAATATTTGTTTCTATTCTTCATCGTTCAAGTAAGATTATAATTATTATAAACATATAAAGTAGCCCTGGCTGGCGTAGCTCAGTGGATTGAGCACAGGCTGTGAACCAAAGCATGGCAGGTTCGATTCCCAGTCAGGGCACATGCCTAGGTTGCAGGCCATGGTCCCCAGCAACTGCACATTGATGTTTCTGTCACTCTCTCTTTCTTCCTCCCTTCCCTCTCTAAAAATAAATAAATAAAATAAAAAAACATATAAAGTATATTGTATAAAATATGGAACAATGGTCTATGTAGTCTTGATATAAGATAACATTTCTTGACATTTACTCTATGAAAGTATATTGTAAATCCATTTTCTTTTAACAGTACAGTATTGCAAAAATTATAGTATACACTGTTATAATGAGCATTTTTAAATTTTTAAAGGGCTGAATGTAATATTGTTTAGCCAAATAATATTCATGAGTAAAAGAAGTAAAAATATATTATCCAACATTTAAGGAATAAGAAAACATTACATTCAAGCTTATTTAGGTTTGGATGCACTAAAGTAAATGAAATATAAGATTTAGCAAATCAAAAAATGAGAACATTGGTGATGCAGACACTTTTGAGCATTAAAAAGTTGAATATAACCCTGGTTAGTGTGGCTCAGTGGATTGAGTGCTGGCCTGTAAACCAAAGCATCACCTGTTTGATTCCCAGTCAGGGCACATACCTTGGTTGCAAGCCAGGTCCCAAGCAGGGGCACACAAAAGGCAACCAAACACTGATGTTTCTCTCCTTCTCTTTCTTCCTCCTTCCCCTCTCTCTAAAAATGAATAAAAAAACTCTTAAGAAATTGACTATATAGATCATCTAAATAATTGTTTCAATTTGGGTACAACTCAAATTTATGGTAAAATGACACTTGAAATAGAAGTTATCAATTACAATCATAACTACGATTTGTAACTTCTGATAACAGTAGTAAAGACCTGCTGATCTGAGTGTGAAAGAAATAAAAGCTTACTAATTTTTACATCTTGCATAAGGTGGAGTCAAGGGTTATTTGAATTAAATATAGAATAATTATTTTCCAAATTAGAGTAAAACCTAAAAGCAAACCAAATACTTCTCGAGATGAAAAAGGTCAAGGAACATGTATAAAGGACCCATGGACAAAGACAATGGGAGGGGAGGATTAAATGTGAGACGTGGGGGTGGGTAGGGTGGGGGAGAGTAATGGGAGGGAATGGGAACAACTGTAATTGAACAACAATAAAAAAATAAAATGAAACTACATTCAACCATATCCAATTTATACTATGAAATAAGAATACTTAATATTTAAAATTAAAGAATATAAAAGTCCTAATGAATTATATTTTAAATAAAAATAAGAGTAACTGAAAGAATGATTAACATAGATTAGACATAGAAAAATAAAGGGGAAGATACAATGCAAATGTGAGACAAAGAATATTCAAGATGGAAACCATAAAAAAGAAACAAAATGGTTATTTTATATTTGATAAAATGTACCATAATCCTTCAAGTGACCCTTATAACAGCTAAGAATGTTTATATAACAAAAAAGCTAACTAATGATATAAATTATAAACTATTAGAAATAGAAGAAATAAAACATAAACATTAGTTCCTGTTATCATTATCATTCTAGGATAAATCAAGTAGCAAAAAGAAAAAGAGCATGCTCAACATATCAAACTCAATACCAGCATGTTCTTTATTCACATAAAAGACAGATAAATCCATAGATTGATCTTATCCAACAAAAGGAAACAAGTTTAATATAAGAGAAAAAGGAGAGAGGAAGGATAAAAGCATGACATGAGAAACAATATGAGAAATGTTTTTTGTTTCGTATATTTGGAGTAAGTGATGAATAATCAGTTAAAACGAGGCAAGTCTAGCCCATCTGCCATTACACAGACCAACTAAGCAGTATCAAAATAAAGGAACTCAGTTGTTTATGTATTTCCTAGAAGACCTCACAAATTTATTATAGTGTCTTTGTGACAAACTACCTCTATGAAACTTTTGCCAGATCCTTTAAATTTTTTTGTTCTAGTTAGGTCAAAACTGTGCCATTCCTCTGTTCAGAATTTCTATGTTATAATTATGATTTGTCAAGATACCTATGTATAGAAAATTCAGGCAAAACCTGTGAAAGAAATACCTCTTATTGTTAAGATAAATAGTTCTTGTAGTATTAGTAAAAGTTATTTTTAAACACACACTGTGATTTCTGCTGAGGATATAACAGTGAACCTCACTACTCTCCTCCAGGAGTTTAAAGTTTTAAAAGAGAAGACACACAAGTAAACAGAAAATTGCAACATAGAATGTCACAACATGGTGCCAAGGAAGCTCCTTGGGACTTAACGAGGCTTGAGTCTCAAAGATAGCAACATATGAGCTGGGTGCTGAAATTGATTCATTTCTGTGGCAAAAGGTAGCATGACATATCTAAAAATTAGAAAGCATTGAAACTAAATATGCCATCAGAGTACAGATCATATAAAGATTTTTAAGGTCGTGCTGAGAAGCTTACACTTTATCTTGAAAGAAATCGGACTCAAATAGTGGGTTATAGACCTGGCTGGCATGGTTCAGTTGGTTGGGCGTTGCCAGAAACAGAAAGTTTGTAGGCTTGATTCCTGGTCAGGGCACATGGCCACATTATTGGTTCAGTCCCCAGTTGTGACACATGCGAGGGGCAACATATCCAGGTTCGCCCTCATGCTGACGATTCTCTCGATCTCTTTCTCCCTCCATTTCCTTCTTTCTGGAATCAATAAAAATAAAAAAGGAAAAATAAATAAAGGCTATTAAGAAAAAAAGTAATTTTTATTTCCTTTGTAAGCTTTTCTCCATTTTTCCAAATCAAAATATATTATTTATATACTATTTTATAATAAAATTTAATAAAATATTTTAAAAACAATAATTAATCACAATTGTGCATCCAAGAGCTTTTTATATGTTTCTTCATTCAGTCCTTCAGCAAAATCCAATATAATTCATGTTATGATGTATAGACACAAAGAAGTAGATCTTGTGAGAGGACACCTGAATTGGCCAATGATCCACTAATTCCATTATTGACTCACTATAAATTAATGTCATGTCTACTCTGACTATGCTTTGTTAACATTGCACTGAAAGTTCTATATAAAACAATATGACATAAAATGATGTAAATGTATGTAGATTGGGAAAGAGGAAATAAAACTGTCTTTAGGCACTGATGTCATATCTTTTATGTCAACAGTCTGAAAAATATCAATTAAAAACTCTAACTATTAGTGTTGCAGTTTCGATTCCCAGCCAGGGTACATGCCTGGGTTGCAGGCCATAACCCCCAGCAACTGCACATTGATGTTTCTCTCTCTCTCTCTATTCCCTCCCTTCCCTCTCTAAAAATAAATAAAACCTTTAAAAAAACACTCTATTAAGTTATTAAAACATGGTTGCAGGATAGAAGTTAACATGCAAAAGTCAATTGATTTTCTCTATACTAGCAATGCACAAATGAAATTTGCAATTAAAAGCCCAATACCATTTATAATAACACCTCACAAAATAAAATGCTTAGGTATAAATGGAATGAAATTGATACAAAATCTATGAGAAAACTACAAAACTGATGAACAAACACAAAGAATTTTGCATAAATTCAGAGATATGCTATGTTCATGATAAGAATCTGTTCTTTCATGACCTATAGATGCAATGCAATTCAAATCAAACTCCAAACAAGTTATTTTGTGGATATTGAAAAACTGATTTTAAAGTTTATATAAAGAGAGAAATGACCCAGAGTAGTCAACACAATAGGAGAAGAATAGAGAAGGAGAAGAATACAGATTTAGTACTGACACCATCTGACTTCAAAGCTTGCTAAAAACTACATCATACAACTTGGTTAAAGAAGAGAGACATAAAAATATCAGTGGAACAAAAAATCCAGCTCATATATAAACCTTTAATGAAGGAGCAAAGGTAATAAAAAGAAGCAAACATAGTCACAACAAATGGTCCTGGAACAATTGGACATCCCACATAAAAAAGAAGGAAACTAGATGCAGATCTAGAAACTTCACGTAAATTAACTCAACAAGGATCACAGATGTAATGTAAAATGCAACACTATAAAACTCCTTGAATATTACATAGAAGAAAACCTAGATTACCTTGGATATGGTGATGATTTTTTAGATACAATACCAAGGAATAATCCATGAAGTAAATGATTGAAAAAAAATGGATTCTTAATTGAAAACTTCTCTGTAAAAGACAGTGGCAAGGGAATGAGAAAAGGCACAGATTGGGAGAATGCATTTTCAAAAAACACATCTGATAAGAGACTATTATCCAAAATATACAAAAAATATCTTAAAATTAACAATAAAAAACAGCTCAATGAACCAAGGACTTCAATCAACAACTCATCAAAAACCATATACAGATGAAAATATGCATGTGAAAAGATGCTTCACATGATGTCATTAAGAAATTGCAGATAAAAACAATGGGAGGCAGAAGATCGAAGATGGTTTAAGAGTAGGAGGAAGCTACACTAACATCCTCCCAGAACTAAATTGAAATTACAACTAAATTACAGAAAAAGCATTCTGAGCAACCTACTGAACATGAGCTAGAGAGAAGCCATATAACTAAGGACTTATTAAAGAAACCACATCACCACAAAAGACTGGTAGAAAGTGTAGAGGCATGAGAGGGCAAGCTAGATTCCTATAGGTGACAACTAAAATTCCAGAGTGACAGTTCAGCAGATGAGGGGTTCATTCCTGAATAATGTAGGGAATATCCCCCACCCTGGGGTCCCCAGCCTAGAACACCAGAACCAGAAAAGGAACCAAAAAAAAATCCAGCTGTAAAAAGCAGCAGAGTTTCTCTCTACCAGGGACAGTCATTCAGAGACACACAGAGGTTGTTAAGGGGCCAATGCACAAAATTTCACTTGTCGTCACTTACCTTTTTGGCTCCAGGAAAGGAAGAGCAGAGCAGACTAGAGCTACATGAAGAAAGTCTGAGTTTGGTGGCTCTGGGGAGAAAGCTGAAGGGTCAGCCACCAAGATCATTGGGTTATGTCATTGCCATAATTCAGAAGTCATCTTTCTTGGGTGCAGCACTCCCCTCTATGCATCATTGGTCTGGTGGGGAGCAATAGGTCAACACTATGGAGCTTACGTCCAATGCTGATGAGTACAACTGGAGCCACTCTTGGATGTTAATTTTAACAGAAACCCTGCGAACAGTGGCAGATCTCTGGGAGTTTTTCAACACTAGTTGATACTTCCCCAGGGTGGTGGGGGAAGCCAGACTTGATGTGCAGCTTGGTTCTTTCTGCACACAGACAGGCCTAGCAGAGAAAGCCACAAGCTGTGGATCACTAACAGATCCAAAAAGGTAGCACAGGGCCAGGCACAGGCAGTGATTGATGAAAGTCTGTACCAGAGTCTTTGAAGACATACCTAATACATAGAAATAAACACAAAGAGATAGCCAAAATGAAAAGACAAAGAAACAGGCCCCAAATAAAAGAACAAGAGAATTCTTCAGAGGAAGAGCTAAATGAAATGAAAATAAGAAATTTATCAAATATAAAGTTTAAAGTAATGATTATAAGGATGCTCAACAGCATGAAAAAAGACACAGAAACCATAACAAATGACCAGTCAGAAATAAAGAGTGCAACATCTGAAATAGATAATACACTGGAAGGAATAAATAGATTAGATGAAGGAGATAATCAAATCAGTGATTTGGAAGACAAGGTAGTAAAATATAAACCAAGTAGAGCAGTAAAAAGAAAAAATAATTAAAAAATTGAAAAGTATAAGGACATTTGGGAAAATATTAAGCACAACAATATCCACATAAAGGGGATATCAGAAGAAGAAGAGATGGAGCAAAAGATCAAGATCCTATCTGAAGAAATAATGACCAAAACTTCCCTAACCTGGTGAAGGAAAAAGACACACAAGAACAGGAATCACATAGCATCCCAAACAAGATGGACACAAACAGTACCACACAATGACACATAATAATTAAAATAGCAAGGCTTGAAGACAATGAGAGAATCTTAAAAGTTGTGAGAGAAAAGCAGTCAGTTACATACAAGGGAGCTCCCATTAGATGTCATCTGATTTTTCAACAGAAACATTTCAGGCCAGAAGGGATTGGCATGAAATATTCAAAGTGATGAAAAGCAAGAAACTACACCAAGACTAATTTACCTGGCAAAACTATTATTTAAAATTGAAAAAGAAATAAGGGCTTCCCAGAAAAGAAAAAGTTAAAAGACTTTGGTACCACCAAACCAGTATTCCAGCAAATGATAAATGGCTTACTTTTGAAGAATAAGAAGGAAAAAAAATGAAAAAAATATTTTAAAATGGCAATAAATGTGTATCTATTAATGATAACTTTAAATGTAAATAGCTTAAATGTACCAATCAAAAGAGATGGGGTAGCAGAATGAATAAAAAATTACATATATATGCTCTCTCCAAGAGACCTACCTCAGAATGAAAGATATACACAGTCTAAGAATCGAGTAATGGAAAAAAGATGTTTTATACTAATGGAAAAGAAAGGAAAAGCAGAAGTGGCAATATTTATATCTGACCAAAAAGACTTTAAAATCAAGGCTATAGTAAGAGACAAAGAAGGACATTACATAATGATAAAGGAAACAATCCATCAAGAGGGCATAATCTTAATAAACATTTATGTATCTAACATAGGACCCCCTAAAGATGTCAAGCAAATCTTGATGGATATAAAGGAAGAGATTGACAGAAATACAGTCATAGTGCAGAATTTTAACACCTTCTTGACATCAATGGATAGATCTTCCAGACAGAAAATAAATAAGGAGACACTGGCCTTAAATGATACATTAGATAAAAATGATTTAATTGATATCTTCAGAGTTTTTCTCCCTAGAGCAACAGAATATGAGGTTTGTCTTGAAGAAGTCTAACTATTGTAATAATGAGAATGGTTTGTGCAACATCAGTGTAACCTGGCAGCCAAAGAGAGTGGATTGGAAAACACATGTATGGACAATGATGACTTCACTGCACTAGTCACTGGGGGTGGTAGATGTCTTTAAGTGAGCATGTGTACTATATGGCATGGAATTAAAAATTAATGAGCAAGTAGAACAAAGAATCTGCATCAAATTTTGTGTTAAGTTTGAATATTCCTCCATTGGAACTATTTGGATGATTCAGAAGGTTTTGGGGGATGATGCAGTGAGTATAGTGCAATAAAACTGTGGCACAGACACTTCAGAGTTGGTCAAGAATCTGTTTAAAGTGACCCACATTCTGGAAGGCCCACAATAAGCATAACACCTGAGAATGTTTAACATGTATCAGGTTCAATGGCACAGATTGGTGACTGACAGTGTGAGAACTTCATAGAAGCTGATCTGGCGATTTTAAAAACTACTGTGTCTAGGGTTTTGATACAGTATGTTGGCATGAAATGTGTCGTGGTAAAATTTATTACATGGCTTCTGCTACCATAGCAGAAAGAACCTTGTACTGTAGTTGCTAATAACTTGATTAAAACCACTACCAATGAACCAGATTTCCTCAAGAAGATCATAACTGGAGATGAATTGTGGGTCTATGGCTATGATCTGGAAATGAAGGTCCAGTCATCCCAGTGAAATTTACCTTGTTCTCTATGCTGAAAAAAGGTATAGCAAAGTTGCAGAAAAATCAAGATCATATTAACTGTGTTTTGTTTTTTAATTGGGAAGGAGTTGTCCATCACAGGTACACCCTGCAGGCAAAACAATGAATAAGGAGAACTACCTCAATGTTCTTCATTGGTTAAGAGATGCAATATTCTGAAAATAGCTGTAGCTATGAGCAACTGGTTGATTGGCAGCTTCATCACAACAACATGCCCGTTCATGCATTACATTTTTTGTAGAATTTTTGGTAAAACATCAGATCATTCACATGACTAAAACACCCTACAGCCCAGATTTGGTGCCCTGCAACTTCGGCCTTTTCCCAAAACTAAAATCACCTTTGAAAGGGACAAGATTTTAGACCACTGATGAAATTCAAGAAAATTTAATGGAGCAGCTGATGGTGATTCCAACAAAGCATTTTGCAGTGTTATGAACAGTGGAAGAGACACTGGAAGAACTATGTGAGATCCCAAGGTGCCTACTTTGAAAGGGAGTGAGGTGCCATTGTCCAATGTACGATGCATCTTGTATCCTGTATCTTCTCCAGTAAACATTCTTATTTTTCATATTACTTGGCTGGTTACCTTCTGGACAGACCTCAGATAGATCCTTTTCAAATATGCTTAGACTGTTTTCTAGGATAGACCACATGTTAGGACTCAAAACAATTCTCAATAATTGGAAGAAAAAAAGGAGTCATATCAAGTATCTTCTTTGACCTTAATGCTAAGAAACTAGAAATCAATGACAAGAGGAAATCTGAAAAGTAACAGATATATGGAAGCCAAACAACAAGTTATTAAACAATGAATAGGTCAACAAAGAGATCAAGGAAGAAATCAAAAGATGCCTTGAAAAATATGAAAATGAGAACATGGCAATGAAAAATGTGTGGGACACAAAGAAAGCAGTTCTCAGAAGGAAATTCATAGCATTAATGGTACATGTCAAAAAAAAAAAACCAAGAAAGAGCTGAAATAAACAATTAACATTACACTTAAAGGAACTTAAAAAAATAAAGCCTGAAGTGAGCAGAAGAAAGGACATAATAAAGATTAGAGCAGAGATAAATAACATAAAATCTATAAAATACAAAAGATCAATGAATGCAAGAGCTGGTCCTTAAAAATATAAACAAGATTGACCATACTTTAATGAAATTCATTAAGAAAAAAAGAGAGTGGACAAAATTAAATAAAATCAGAAGTGAAAGAGGGGAAAAAACAGACACCAAAGAAATGCAAAGGACTATAAGAATATATGAACAAATATATGTCAAATTATTGGACAACCTGGATGAAATGGATAAATGTCTAGAAACATAAAATCAAACTAAACTAGAAAGAATCAGAGAATATGAATAGACAGATTATATCTAGAGAAGTTGAAGCAGTAACAACAACAAAAAAAACACTCCCAACAAGTAGAAGACCTAGACTAGATAGCTTCACAGGTGAATTTTACCGAACATTCTAGGAAGAACTAACACTTCTCATTCTCAATCTCACTCATGAATAAATAAATGTGATCACCACATAAGCAAAATGAAGAATAAATAGCATGTGATGATAGCAATAGATGCAGAAAAAGCATTTGATAAAACCCAGTATTAATTTATGATAAAAACTTTCAGCATAGTGGGAATAGAGAGAACATACCTATATATAATATGAGCCATATATGGCAAACCCACTGCCAACATCATACTCAACAGGCAAAAACTATAAGAGTTCCCCTTAAGAGAGGAATACTGGCTTTCACCTCTCTTATTCAATATAATACTGGAAATCCTAGCCATATCAATCAGAAAAGAAGAAGAAATAAAATTGGAAATTTCCAATTGGCATTCAAATTGGAAAAGAAGCAGTAAAACTGTCACTATTTGTAGATGACATGGTACTGTACATAGAGAACCCTGAAGATTCCACCAAGAAACTACTAGAACTGATAAATGAATTCAGTAAATTAGCAGAATACAAAATTAATAGCCAGAAAGGGAAATATAGAAAACAGTGTCAATTACAGTACCTTCTGAAATAATAAAACACCTAGAAATAAATTTAACCAATGTCATTAAAAAATACCTGTATTGGAAAAGTATAAGAGACTGAAGAAAGAAATTGAAGAAAATACAAATAATTGGAAGCACGTACAGTGTTTATAGATAGGAAGAATTAACATCATTAAAATGTCCATACTATGCAAAGCAATATATAGATTTGACACCATTCCTATCAAAATACCAATGATGCACTTCATAGAACTAGAACAAATATTTCAAAAATTTATGTGGAATCATGAAAATCCTGGAATAGCAACAGTGTTCGTGAGAAAGAAGAACAAAATTGGATGTCACACTACCTAATATCAAAGTGTACTATAAGGCCATAGTAATCAAAACAGCTGGTATAACAAATACTGTCATAAAAAACATAAACATGGATAATTGGAACAGAATAGAGAGCCTAGAAATCCACATCTTTGTAGTCAGTTAATATTTGACAGAGGAAGAAAGCACATACAATGGACTATAAATAGTTTATTCAATAAATGGTTCTGAGAAAACTGGACAGAAATGTGCATGAAAATAAAACTAGGCCACCTTCTTATGCCACACTCAGGATAAATTCAAAATGGATTAAAGACTTAAATGTTAGACTAGAAACCATAAAATCTTTAGAAGAAAGCATAGGCAGTAAAATCTCAGACCTTGTTTGTAACAATAATTTTTCTTATAAATCTCCTCAGGCAAGGGAAACAAAAAATAAATAAATAAATAAATGAGACTACATTAAACTAATAAGTTTTTGCACAGAAAAAAATGTCATCAACAATATAAAAAGACAACTCACGGAATGGGAGAACATATTGCTGATACACCTGATGAGGTGTTAATATCCAATATTTATAAGGGATTTATAAAACTCAACATCAAGAAAACAATCCAATTAAAAACTGGGTAAAGCACCTTAATAGACATATCTCCAAAGAGAACATACAGATGGCCAATAGACATATGAATGACACTAATCATCAGAGAGATAGAAATTAAAACCACAATGAAATATCACTTCACACTGATCAGAATGACTGTCATTGATAAATCAACAAAAAAGTGCTGGTGAGGATGTGGAGAAAGGGAAACCCTTTTGCATGGTTTGTGGGAATGCAGATTGGTGCAGCCACTATGGAAATTAGTATTGAGTTACCTCAAAAATTTGAAAGTGAAACTGTCTGGTAACCCAGCAATTCCACCTCAGATATTTTATTCAAAGAAACCTGAAACACTAATTCAAAAGAATTTAAGGACCTATATGTTCATTGCAGTGTTATTTACAATAGCTAAGATTTGGAAGCTGCCCAAGTGTCCATCAATAGATGAGTGGATAAAACAATTATGGCACATTTTCACAATGGGATACTTCCTGGCTGTGAAAAAGAAGAAAAAAATGTCTTTTGCTACAAGATGGGTGGACCTTAAGAACATTATGTTAAGTGAAATACCCAGTCAGATAAACACAAATACAATATAATTTAGTTTCTATGTGGAATCTAATAAACAAACTGAACTAACCAGCAAGATTGAGACAGACTCAGAGAGCAGGGTCTGACAGCTCTCAGGGAGGGGTTTAGAGGTGGAGGAACTGAACAAAAGAAAAGACTCATGGACACAGATAACAGGTTGGTAATTATGTGAGGTAATTATGTGGGTGTAGGTGAAAGAGGGATCTTAGGGGGATAAATGGTAATGGAAAAATACAATAAATAAAACAAGGAAATGCTACTGCAAACATCAAAATATCCAATATCTGTATGACAATGGCAAAAAATGGGAGTGCAAAATGTTACGCTATGGGAGTCAGAGGTAATTCTTACAAAACTAAAGATGCCTGTACTACATGATCCAGTAATCATGCCCCTTCTTTTTACTCAAAGGAGATAGAAATTTATGTTTATACAAAAATATGTACAAGTATATTTGTAACAACTTTATTTATAAATGCCAAAACTTGAAAGTAACCAGGATGTTTTCAGTAGGTGAATGGATAAACAAACTGTGGTACATTAAGACAATGGGATAGTATTCAGCATTAAAAAGAGTTGAACTGTCAAACTATAACTATACATGAAAGAAGTTTAAAAGCATATTACTAAGTGAAAGAAGTCAATCTGAAAGGCTGCATTGTGTTTGGTTTTAACTATATGACTTTATGAAGAAAGCAAAACTTGGAGACAATAGAAAAGATCAGTGGTTTCTAGGGGCTGAGGTCAGGAGGATTTAAGTGAAACACAGAGGATTATTAAGGTAGGGAAATACTCTGTATAATACCATAGTGATGGATTTATGTGTTTGTCATTAAGTATTTGTCTAAACCCATAGAGTACAAAACACCAAAAGTGAACCCTGACTTCTGCTATGGATTTGAGGTAATTACTATGTGTCAATGTAGGCTCATCAATTGTAACAAATATACCACTAGTGAAATATTGATAGTGGGGGACAGTATGCATTTGTTGGGACAGGTTTTATATTGGAAATTTCTGTATCTTCTTCATTTTGCTGTTAAACAGTTCTAAAAAAGTAAATTATTAATTTTTTAAAAAGTTATGCCAATGGAATAAAAATACTAGCAAGGAAATGGCAAACATATAATAGAATAGCATTATGGGGCAAGTGATCAGGAATTGCTTTAAGGAAGAAAGTGTACCAGGGTCACTCAGTAATTATTGTTTCTTGCTTTAGGAGGACCCCAGTAGATAGCTATTGTAAATGGATAGGATCTATCCAAGTTGCCCCAGATTCTAGAAATTATGTTGCAAAGAGGTGACATGAAAAAATAATTTCAAACAATAAAGGCTGAATTTTCATGAATAGTTTTATGTTGTTAATCAAACAAATCCTATGGTAAAATGAATGAACTAATATAGGTAATTGTCATTATTATCTATAGTAATTAGGGAGACACCATAATCAGCTCACATAAATGTTAATAATTACTATTGCTTTCATGCAATTAAAAAACATTTGGTTTTTCTTTTCTTACTTTGTTGTTCAGTTTACATACTCCACAGCATGTGGGCATAGAGTCACAGCTCCACGGCTGATCTTCATGGGATTGGATCCTCTGCTTTCTGTGTAAACTTCAACAAAATAATTAATCTCCATATTTTGTTTTCTCATATATAAAAATGGGATAATAATACCAGTTTTCTTTTCAAAAGTTTTCATGACGATTGAACTAAATAATACATGAAAAGCACTTAAAACAACACATCATAGATGGTCTGTCTTCACCAAATGTTTGCTGCTGTTACTACTCCAATGATCTTTGAAATCATATATTAAGTAGTGATCATGATTCCCATTTGTAAACTCAACAGACTGAAAAATAGGAGGTTTATTTATTTAACTCTTATTTCTAATAATTTAGATCTTTGCTCTGGACAGGCCTCCACTGAAATATTCATATAAGCTATAAACTTTGGAAAGTTAAATATCCCTGCTATGCCTTAGTTTCTCACCTGTACAATGGGGATAATCATACTCCATACTTCAGAGGATTGATGTGAGGATTAAATAACTATACAAAGCACTTAAAACAATATGGGGCACAAATTAAGCATTATGTGTTAGCTATTACTCTAATGATTATCTTTTTTTTATTCTAGTCCATTCATGATCTTTCTCTTTGCTATTCCCACAGTTCCCTAGCTCCCTGTAGTATAGCCCCCCTCTACCTATTTTAATTTCCCTGGTTGCTTAAGGCAGCAGAAAATGACTACCATCTTGTTAATAGCATTTTGACCGAAAATCATTTTTTAGAATGTCCTGGGAATTTACATTTTCAGCCTTTCATCAGTAAAATCCTATGGTTGAAAGATATACTCTAAGTATAGATAACAAAGAGCTAAATCTCATCATCACTACCTTTGAGTGGTGTGAGCATTGAATGATATAGAAATAGAGTGAGGATGGAGGAGAGGTTGTTTCCTTGAACGTGGCTCCATTCTACATCTAAAGTCAGCCCAAACGAAATGTTTCTCTTTCATTGAGAAGAAAGGAGAATGGCTTTTAGTTCTTTGACACTTAAAATCTGGAAAGGAAATAACTGAAGATGACAAAAATGAACTTGACTGGCTTAATAATTTTCCAGAGGTTGGCACTATTTACATTCCTTTTTATCGATAAACAGAATTGTGGAAATGGTACTTCATATGTGGCCATGCATTGAGGTACTTCGAGAAAATCATAACAATGACAGAGTATTTTAGAAAATGTACCATCAGAAAAGGTTTTTATCATGTAAAAGAAAAAAAATTAATACTCTTTTTAACATTTTAGAAATAACAATATTCTGATAACCCTAAACAGGTAAAACTGTAACATTCCATTCTTAAAATAATCAACATAGGCAGCATTTCTGCAGTAAATTTAAATCTAAACTGTATTATTCAAAAAAAAAGGTAGTGTTCTATTTTGTTTTACCTGCATTTGAGATAAGATCCTATTTATCTAATGGAAGAGAACAAAAAGAACAGAGTATAAAAACAGCACTCTAAGGATTTTTAAAATCAGAAATTTGAAATAACTTTGTAAAGATGGATTACATCATCTCTAGAATTTTTACAATGATTCTTTCTTTTAAAAATATCCCAAAATGCATTCCTTGTAAAATAAATTACACTGCTCATTTTTATTAGTCTAGCTTTAATATCAGTACTCAGGTTTATAAATGCAGTATTAGAAAAACAATGAATTAGTAGATGTAATATGACACTTTAATACCTTATATTATGTTTGATTCCTCATCACTTTTCTCTGTTTCTTTAATTCCTTATCACTTTCTCCTAAATAGAGAATATCTGCTGATTTCACTATATGGGATCTTAATATTACTTAATTAAAATACAAAGCTCTAGTTGCCATCTACTATTTAATTGAATGTGTTTTAAATAAAACAATAATGGAAAGTGTCAGATAGTTCATATATATTTCTGTTTGTTAAAGGATAATACCTTTTTTGACTATTTCTTTGAGGTAACCACAGGTTTTTTAATTTTATCAATATTATGAAAAGAAAATTTGCAAAGCATTACTATGTGTTTTTACCTTGTAGCACTAAAACCACATCTTACTGTAGCTTTTTAAGAATTAACTTTTCTTTTAGATATTCAAAACAATGCCATTTTTTCTTAAAATATTATTATAGATATGTTTATAACGATTTTAAAATATTCATCTCTAATACCTAAAATGATTAAAAAATATTTTACTGATTATTTTTTCACTTGCAAGTTTTGATGAAAAGTATAAGTGTATGACAATTTGTTAAAAGAATATCTTTGGGTAGAAGTAATAATTATCAATTAGTTACCAGTTAGCCTACAAAAGTAAAGAAAGAATAGTAATAATTATGGCAGAATTCATATGTCATAAACTGTCATTTCCTTCCTTTTATATATCCAATAGTAATTTTGGTAAAATAAATACACAAGTCCAGAAAAATGGATCACAAAAGAAAAAGTTTGAAATAGACAGTGTGTTGAGAAGTAAATGAATATTTTATGAAAGTTTAAGAGATTTTTATACATCCTATATGTTTATATTTATTTCAAATCATTTTTAAATAATACATTATAAATTCAGTTGAAGTCACTTTTGCCCTTTCCTTGTCTTATGCCCCTCTAATATTCTCCATTAAAATGAACTTTCTATTTTGTTAAGCTGTGTACATATGTACTTCCTTTTATAACATAAATGTAAAATAAAAGTCTAGAAACAGTCCATTATATTTTTTGATGTTTAAAAAATGTATGTACATGCTCTAGTTTATTTTAATTTCTATACAGTATTACATTATATCAGTGACAAACCAAGGTAAGAAACAGATGGTGGTAGGAGCACTCAAGCAGAAACACTCCCACTATTCCCCTCCCGCTTAATGTAATAGTAGGAGGCAGTACTAGGCACTTGGAGTAGCAATGATTTAGGATGGTTGCAATTTCTTTTATGTACTGATCACAAATAAGAGAGTATGTTTACATGTGATTTGTGGTGTATAAGTGCAAGAATTCTTCTGAACGTTTTCCTAGTTGAAGAAATGCTAGGAACTGGCCTATTTTCATAGTCAGCTTTACTGCTATTGGTAAACTGCTCTCCAAAGTCGTTCTATTAGCTTCTGTCAGCATGCTTCAAGTTTAAATTTTCCCCAAACCTTACCTGTGGTTAGAAATGTCAGACCTTTCCAACTGAATTAGTATAGACTAGTTTCTCTTTGCTGTTTTACACTGAGTTTCAAAGATTGGAAATGCAGGGTAAAACAACTCATTTAGTCTTACAACTTTATTCTAAAACTACATGCTTTTTAAAATTTTTACTAACGAGAATTCTTAAATATTATACCTCAAATATCTTTTGTTAAGACTATAAATACTTTCCCCCAAACTCTTGCTGTTTTTAACTGTTCATTTTTTTTCCTTTTGGTGTTATAAAAACTTTTATTTTGATGTGATTAAATTCATCAGTCTTTTCCTTTATGATTTATTTTTTTTTATTTTTCAAAGTACTTTTCTATTCCAATGTTGTAATAGATCCTTTAAATTGTCACCTCTGTGTAAAAGTTTAAAACATTTCAGATTTAAGATTTTAATCCACTTTCTATTTGGAGTGAGGTCAGGGTCTAATTTTATTTTATCTTTCCACATGGATAGAAATATGTGTTCTGATATTATTTAATAACTGATACACGCTCTTAATTCATAATGTTGACTCATTCATATATGTAAAATTTAATATCTATACACCATGTTGTGTTATCTTTACAATATTCTGGCCATTGTGAATTTTGCTTATCTTACACTCACTTATAATATGATGTTTTATTTACCTCTTCTGTAATAGAATAGGGTCCCTGATCCTGTGGGGATTTCTGCAAAACTATCTTATTTTTTCTTATATCTTTGCATGGCCAAATATATTTTTTAAATTAGTTTATATAAGTTAACAAATTATTTAGGGTATTCAGTTCAGCTACTTAAATTTATAGAAAAGATCTTTTGTAACCTTAGTTCTAAAATGATGTTGTCTCCACAAATTATTTCAGTACCATTATATCAGGCAATACAAAATGAAAACAATGAAATAGTATTAATTCCAAATGAAGACTCAAATTTGAAATAACTTTTAGTTCAATATATTAGTATTCTTAGAATTTATTTTTGCATTTTTTAACTTTCATTTCATTTCTATTTTAATTATAATTTGTATTTAATATTATTTTGTATTAATGTGAAGTGTACAATATAGTGGTTAGACCATCATACTTTACATAGTGTTACCTCTAATATTTCCAATATCCTACAGGCACCATACACAGTTATTACAATATCACTGACTATATTTCCAATGCTGTACTTTACATTTCCATGGCTATTTTGTAACTAACTACCAAACTGTACTTCTCAATTTTTTCATCCAGTTACCCAAACCTTTTTCCCCTGGCAATCACCAGCATATTCTCTGTATCTATGAGTCTCTTTCTGTTTTGATTATTTATATTGCTCTTTAGATTGTGAATATAAATGAAATTATGTTGTATTTATCTTTCTCTGATTGATGTATTTCACTTAGAACAATATATGCATGCTATCAAAAGTGGCAAATTTTATTATTTTTATGTTCTAGTAATATTTCACTGCATATAAGTACAACTTCTTCTTTATCCACTCATTTATTGATGGGCCCTTGGGTTGCTTTAATATCTTGGCTATTATAAATAACTCTGCAATAAACATAGTGGTGCATATATTTTTTGAATTAGTGTTTTAAATTTCTTTATACATATACCCAGAAGTAGAATTGCTAGGTCAAAAAAGCAGTTCTATTTTTAATTTCTTGAGTAACTTCCACTACTTTCCATGAAAGCTTCACAAATCTGCATTCCCACAAACAGTGAATGAAGGTTTCCCTTTCCTCCACATACTTGCCAACATTGCTGATTTAATGATGATAACTATTCTGACAAGTGTTAGACAATATCTGATTGTGGTTTTAATTTGTATTTCTCTGCTGACGAATGACATTGAGCAGATTTTCACTTGTCTACTTGGTGAATATGCTCTGCCATTCAATGGGTTGTCTTTTTATTTTGCTGATGGTGTCCTTTCCTGCACAAACTGACAGTAACCAGAGGGGAGGTAGGAGAGAATAATGGAGGGGAAATGGGGTAGGGTTCTCAGGAACATGTATAAAGGACACATGGACAAAAGCAAAGGAATGTAGGATTAAGGGTGGGAAGTGTAGATGGCTAGGGTGAGAGGGAGTGGTGGGGTGGGAATGGAGACAACTGTATTTGAATGACAAAAAAAAGAAATAAAAAAAGTTTGAAAATAAAAAAAATTAAATTTAATGTAGCCCCACCTGTTCATTTTTTCAATCATTTCCCTTACCTATGGTAATATATCAGAAAAAAAAAACAGTACTGTGAGATATGTCTTAGATTTTACTGCCTAAGTTTTCTTATACAAGTTTATGGTTTTTACCTTACATTTAAGTCTTTATTCCATTTTGGTCATATACTTGTATATAGTGTGAAAATGTGGCCTAGTTTCACTATTTTGCATTTGTCTCTCAAATTGTTCCAGCAGCATTTATTGAAGAGACTGTCTAACCCATTGTATGTTCTTACTTCCTTTGTCAAATACTAACTGACCATAAAGGTGTGGATTCATTTCTGGTCTCTCTATTCCATTTCATTGATCTATAGTTCTATTTTTTTTTGCCAGTTCTATGCTGTTTTGATTACTATGCACTTCCAGTACATTTTCATATCAGTGTGATTCCTCCAACTTTGGTCTTGTTTCTCAATATTTCTGTGGCTATTCAGTTCCTTGTGGTTTCATATAAATATTTGGATTAGTTGTCCCACTTCAGTAAAATATGTAATTAAAATTTTGGCAGGAATTACAAAAAATCTATAGATTGTGTTTGGCAGTATGGGCATTTTAAGGATGTTAATATTTTCTATCTGTGAGCAAGGTATGTGCTTCCTCTTATTTGTTTCTTCTTCAATTTATTTTCAGTGTCTTATAAATTGTCTTTTTATATTCTTTCTTTTTAAATTATTTTATTAGTGTTCAAATACAATTGTTTCCATTTTCCCACCACTACTTCCCCTGCCCTGCCCACACTCACTTCCAACCCTAATCCTACCCTCCTTTGTCTTTATCCATGGGTCTTTTATACATGTTCTTTGATGACACCTTTCCTTCTTTGCCCCATTATTTCCCTCCCTACATCCATCTGGTTACTGTCAGTGTGTTATTAATTTCAATGTCCTTGGTTATACTTTGCTAGCTTGTCGGTTATGTTAATTAGGTTCCACTTACAGATGATATATATGGTATTTCTGTTTCACTGCCTGGCTTACTGAGAATAAATATTTAGCATAGTGTGCTCCAGTTCTATCCATGCTGTCACGAAGGCTAGGAGCTCCTTCTTTCTTTTCGCTGTGTAGTATTCTATTGTGTAAACAGACCACAGTTCTTAAATATACTCATTACTGATGGGCACCTAGGCTGCTTCCAGCACTTGGCTATTGTAAATTGTGCTGCTATGAACATTGGGGTGCATAGGTTCTTTTGAACTGGTGGTTCAGGATTCTCAGTGTATAATCTCAGCAGTGGAATTGCTGGGTCAGAAGTCATTTCCACTTTCAGTTTTTTTAGGAAATTCTATAATGTTTTCCAAAAAGGCTGTACCAGTCTGTATCCCCACCAACAATATACTATGGTTACCTTTTCTTCACATCCTGACCAGCACTTGTTTCTTGATTTGTTTATTATGGCCATTCTCACCAGTGTGAGGTGGTATCTCATTGGGGTTTTAATTTGTGTCATTCTGATGACTAGTGATGTTGAGCATCTTTTCATATGTGTATGGGACATTTGAATGTTCTCCTTGGAGAAGTGTCTGTCTATTCAAGCCCTTTGCCCATTTGTTAATTGGATTCTCTTTCTTCCTGGTTTGGAGTTGTGTGAGTTCTTTATTTTAGAGATCAAACCCTTGTCCAAGTTATCACTGGCAAATATATTTTCCCATAGAATTGCTTCCCGTTTCATTTTAATGCTGTTTTCTTTAGCCATGCAGAAGCTTTTATTTTGAAGAGGACTCATTTGTTTATTTTTTCCTTTATGTCCCTTGCTCTAGGAGATATATTAGTGAAAATATTGCTATGTGGAATATCTGAGATTTTCCTACTGTTCTCCTCCTCTAGGACTTTTATGGTACCATGACTTATATTTGTGCCTTTTATTCACCTTGGGTTTATTTTTGTGTATGATGACAGTTGGTGATCAAATTTCATTTTTTTGCATGTAGCTGTCCAGATGTCCCAACACCATTTGTTCATTGTCAACACCATATTTCATTGTTGGTGGTCAAAAATGTCTTTGATTTGTTAAGTATTGACTTTGTATCCCACTGTTTTGCCAAATTCACTTATTAGGTTGAGTAGAGTTTTGTTGTTGTTGTTTTGCTGAAGTCTATAGGGTTTCCTGTGTACACTATCATGTCATCTGCAAACAATGGCCATTTTGTTTCCTCTTTTCCAATTTTGATGACTTTTATTTCCTTTTCTTGTCTGATTGCTCTGGCTAGGATTTCCAACACTATGTTGAATAGAAGTGGTGAAGGCAGACATCCTTGTCTTGTTCTTGATCACAGTGGGGAAACTTTTAGATTTTCTCCATTGAATATTATGTTGGCTGTAGGTTTTTTATATGGGTTGTATTATATTGAGGTATGCTCCCTCTAATCTCACCTTGCTAAGCATTTTTTATCATAAAATTGTACTGTACATTATCAAATATTTTACCTCCATCTATTGGTATGACTACGTGATATCTGTCTTTTCTTTCATTTATGTGATGTATTATGTTTATTAATTTGCAAATATTGTACCATCCTTGCATTCTTGGGATGAACCCCACTTGACTATGATGTATAAAATTTTTGATGTATTGCTGGATGCAGTATACAAGTACTTTGTTGAGGATTTTAGCATCTATGTTCATCAGCAATAATGGTCTGTAGTTTTCTTTTTTTCTTGTGTCTTTCTGTGGTTTAGGGATTAGGATGATGCTGGCCTCATAAAAAGCGTTTGGGAGTCTTCCCTCTACTTGGATTTTTTGGAGTAGTCTTAGAAGTATAGGGGTTAGATCTTCCTTAAATGTTTTGTAAAATTCTGTGAAATATCCAGTCCAGGGTATGGGAGCTGTCCTGCCTGGTCTCAGGAACTGTAACCCCCCATAACTAAGGCTGAGTGAGCGACCTTTGGACCATAAGCCACTAAAGAGACAAAGTTTATCTCCCTGGCATGAGCACCGCTTCTGCTCCTTTTTCCATAACTGGCCCTCAATGCTTGATCAGTTAGCCAATGACTGGTAAGATTCCCCAAGGGGGGGGAAACCTAAGACAGGCATGATCATGTGGAAGCCCCAGATAAGGACTTGGGGTGCTATGGAAAAGGGGGTGATGGATCCCTCAGCTTTGACAAAGCCTGGGTCCTCATTCTGCCTGTGAGAAGTCTCCTAATTTCTTGGCTATCTTGCCTCCTCTGCCTGACTTAATCCTGAAACATGACAGACGGCAGTGCAGCCCTGTGCTAGAAAGGGCAGGTTCCCCAGGTGATCAGGCCTGAGAAAGAATACATAAACTCCTGTGAAACATGCTTTGCTAAGAATGCTCTCAATTAAATAATAAAGGTCTGAGCACGAAATTAGTTTGTTTCCCAAAGTTTTATAGCCCTGTAGCTAACAGACCCTGACTCAGAATAAGCCCTTGTAGTTCTTTGTATGCTATCCACTGTTTGATCCTTACTGCCTGACAATGATTAATGAACTTTACCTGTATTCCTGTGCAAATGAACCCAATAAAACACCAGTGAAGGCAAGGATTGGGATGTTCTCCTCTTGAGAGAGTGGCCAGGCTGCTCTGAGGCCCTCTCCCCTTGAGAGAGTAGCTGTGCCATCCCTTTTCTTCCACAGGACTCAGTAGTCCATGTGAATTTGTCTCATATCTCATCCATAATGCTGTGGACACTGCGGGCTGGTGTCTGCATCACCAGGGCTTTTGTGTGATGGGAGTTATTTGATTACTGCTTCAATTTCGTCAGCTATTATTGATCTGTTCAGGCTTTCTGCTTTTTCTTCATTCAATTTTGGAAGATTATATTTTTCTAGAAATTTGTCCATTTTAACTAGATTTTCAAATTTCTTGGCATATAATTCTTCATAGTACTTTCTTACAATCCCTTGTATTTCTGTAGTATTGATTGTAATCTCTCCTCTTTGTTTTCTGATTTTGTTTATTTGGGTCCTCTCTCTTTTTTTCTTGATGAGTCTGCTTGAAGCCTTGTCAATTTTATTCATATTCACAAAGATCCAGCTTCTGGATTTATTGATCCTAAGAATTCTTGTTTTCATTCCATGTCACTTAATTCTGCTTTAATCTTGGTTATTTCCTTCCTTCTACTTGCTCTGGGCTTTGGCTGTTGTTCTTCTAGTTCTTGGAGTTGTAGGGTTAGGTGGTTTATTTGAACTGTTTCAATCTTTTTTTAGGTAGACCTATATTGCTATGAACTCCCATCTCAGGACTGACTTCGCTGTGTACCATAAGTTTGAGGACATTGTGTGTTCATTTTAACTGGTTTCTAGAAACTTTTTGATTTCTTCCTTGATCTCATTCCTAACCCATTCCTTGTTTAATTGCATGGTATTCAATCTTCATGTGTTTGAGTGTGTTTGAGTTTTTTTCCTTGAGATTGGTTTCTAGTTTTAGTCCCTTGTGGTCTGAGAAGATGCTTGATATAATTTCAATTTTCTTTAATTTTTGGAGACTTGTTTTGTGTCCTATCATGTGGCCTATCTTTGAAAATGTTCCACATGTATTTGAAAAGAATGTGTATTTTTCTTTTGGGGGATGAAAGCTTCTATATATATAATAAAGCTTCCACATATATATCAGTTAAGTCCATTTGATCTAGTGCATCTTTCAGTGCCACAATATCATTGTTAATATTTTGTTTGGAAGATATATTTTTTACAGTGTGTTGTTAAAATCCCCGAGTATAAATATGTTTCTGTCCATATCTTTCCTGAAGTCCTCCAAGTCCTATTTTCCTTATATATTTGGGTTCTCCTATGATGGGTGCACATATGTTACAATGTTTATGTCTTGTTGATAAATTCTTTTCTTGAGTATTATGAAGTGTCTTTCTGTGTCTCCCTTTGTGGTTGTGGTTTGAAATCTATTTTGTCTGATATAAATATTGCTACTCTGGCTTTTTGTTTCCTATCTGATTGCTTGGAATATTTTTTTCAACCCTTCACTTTCAGTCTGTGTAGATCTTTTGTTTTGAATTGGGTTTCTTTGGAGCAGCGTATGTGCGGATCATGATTTCTTATCCATTGAACTACCCTCGGTCTTTTGATTGGAGCATTTAATCCATTTACATTTAAAGTTATTATTGGTAGATACTTATTCATTGACATATTACTCCCTCTGTACCTTTTTCCCCTCTGTCTCTCACTGTTTTTCTTCCTCTTCTTAAAGTAGACCCTTTAGTATATCTTGCAGTGCTTGAGGTGTATTTGGTTGAGGTGTATTTTTGAGGCTTTTTTTTTGTCTAGGAAACTCTTTATTTGGCCTTCCATTTTAATTGACAGCCTTGCTGGATAAAGTAGTCTCAGTTGCAGCCCTTACTTTTCATTACTTGGAATATTCTTTGCCAGTTCCTTCTGGCTTATAATGATTCTCTTGAGAACTCAGGTGCTAGCCTTATCAGAGCTCCTTTATAGTTACTTCCTATTCCTCTCTTGCTGCCTTTAAGATTCTCTTTTTTTGTAATATTTTTTTAAGATTTTTATTTATTTATTTATTTTTTTTAGGGAGGGAAGAGGGAGATAGAGAGAGAGAGAAACATCAATGTGCAGTTGCTGGGGGTTATGGTCTGCAACCCAGGAATGTACCCTGGCTGGGAATCGAACCTGGGACACTTTGGTTCCCAGCCTGCGCTCAATCCACTGAACTACGCCACCAGGGGCAAGATTCTCTTTTTGTCTTTAAATTTTGCCATTTTAATTATGATGTGTCTTGTAGTGGGCCTCTTTGGGTTCCTCTTGATTGGGACCCTCCCTGCTTCCTGAACTTGTGTGGCTTTTTCTCTCATCAAATTAAGACAGTTTTCCATCAATACTTTTTTCAAAAAGGTTTTCTATTTCTTGCTTCTCTTCTTCTTCTGACATTCCTATTATACAGATATTTTCCTTTTCATGATGTCCTGAATTTCCCTTAACCCCTCTTCATGCTGAGTTTATTTTCCTTTTCTTGCTCTTTTAGAGAATTTTTTCTACCTTGCCCTCCAATTCATTGTTTGGATCCTCTGCTTCATCAATCTTGCTTTTGATTTCATCTGCTATGTTTTTTAATTCAAAAATTATATTCTTCATGTTCACTTGGTCCTTATTGATTGTTTCTATGTCTTTTTTTTATGCTGGTATAGTTTGCAGTAAGTACCTCATAGTTTCCCTGTAGTTTTTGGTGATTTGCCCTGAGCACATTGAGCTTTGTTATAACCATTGTTTTGAACTCAATATCTGATGGTTGACTTGCCTCTGTTTCATTTAGCATTCTTTCTGAGGTTTCCTCCTTACCTTTTGGTTGGGAGTTGTTTCTTTGTCTTCCCATTATTTGTGGGGCTCTTCCTGCTTGCTTCTGCTTCTTAAAATGATTTGTTTTGACTTTCTGACTCGGTGGTGTGAATTTCTATGGTAGGAGGCCTTGAGATTCAGTGATGCAGTCGTCTTGATCACCTGAACTTGATGCTCTTGGGATACCCTTTATTCCCTTTATGCTGGTTCTCTGGGTGTAATTGGGTTTTGATTGTTGTTGCACCTTTCTTTGGTGGGTCCTTCCCTGCAGCTGGTTGACTGAGGGTTACTCCACCCACCACATCTCATGTGCTGTTTTGTGGGTGCTATCAGAACAAAAGCACAAAGTCCAGGGAACAAACCCATACCCACAAATATAACTCTCCTCCACAATTCCACCTTCAATAACAAATGAATAGTATTAATAAGAGGATAAAGAGATTAAGACTATTATAAGATAGCCCTTGCTGGTATAGCTCAGTGGATTGAACTCGGGCTGCGAACCAAAGTGTTGCAGGTTCAATTCCCAGTAAGGATACATGACTGGGTTAAAAAAAAAAAAGACTATTATAAGGAGGGAGATTGGATATGAGATGACCTACTGAAAGAAAAATGATTTTGAGAGTGTAGAGGGAGGAACACTAATACAAGTTGGGAGTTGGAGCAATGAAAAGAGAGAAGGTAAAATTTACCTCATGAATAAAAAGTAGATGAAGAATTTGGAATGTATTATGAGAAGGGAAGTATGTAACATCAAGTTTAAACAGAAATTAAAGTAACATAAAATAAAATAAAGTGAAAGAAAGGAAAATAGTAGATAATTAATAAAATATAGGAACTAAATTGGAGCAAAAGATCCACCAGAGTACCATTAACAAAAAGTGAGCTAAAATTAATATAGGTGGTATGGAAATTGGAGGGAAAAAAGAAACAAAGGAGAGCTTAAGATGTGTCCATAATAATGGGAATTGATTTGGAAATGATAGAGGTAGAGGGAATACTAAGAGTGAGGAACAAAAAGCAGGCTTAGAGAGGGAAAATTAAAATTTGGGATGTAAGGAAAAATAACAAAGAAGAAAAGGAAAATAAAGAAAAAGAAATGAGCAGAATGAAAGAGAAATAAAAGGAAGAGAAAAAGAAAAAAACAGGCATATATGGCAATATTAAAATTTGAGACAAAAATAGTAGGAAGTGGGACCAGTAAAATGTATTTGATATACAAAATTAATGAAGATCTATATATAAAATTGAAAAAAACAATGCAGCAAAAACTACCCTACCCACAACCAACTAGCAAGGATATTTAAAGGTGGAGAGAGAATGTTGGTAAAAGTAAGGTAAAAGGATGTGAAATGACCCTTGAGAAGAAAATGGTTTTGTGTGTCTGGATGGGGGAGAAATAGTAAAAGTGTGGAATAGAAACAAGTTGCAGCAAAAGAGAAAACCAAATTTGAAATGAAAGTAATTCAATGAAAAAAGAAGGTGAAATGGGGTAAGAGGAGGGAGGGGCAAAATATGTAAAATCAAATACACCATAGTATAATATCTAATGACTTACTATGTACAAAGTTGCTGGGCAAGAAATGAATGTTAAAAAGCTATACAGGAAAGAAAATATCACAAATCAGGAGGAAGACCATAGTGGCTTTTCTCTAGGCAGCATCTTGTATTTACCACTGTTTCTTTTTCTTTTGGATCTGCTTCTAGTGATATCTGATGTTGACCCCATCTGACCTTTGGCAGCCTGTTCAATACTTACAGGGATCTGCTGTCCCTGGGTTTCTCCATCAATTGTTAATCTGCTCACTCTGCACTCAGCAGTCAGATTTAAGTGCCTTAGGGCTGGGCCGAATCCCTCCTGGGGTCAGGGCTATTGTTTCCACTCAGTCTGCTGCTGCTCAGGGGCAGTGGTCTGCCTGAGCAAGAAGATGCTGCATATGGGGGGTTGGCTCAGCACAGGGATCCCAGTGGTTATTCTCTCTGTTATCTCCCCAAGGCCCCCATCCCCAATCTCTTCTCAAGTCTCTCTAGTCCACTCTGCCCCCCTTTGCCAGGGATCTACTGTTTGTGGCTCTCTCCTTTGGTTGTTAATATGGTCACTCTGCACTCAGCAGTCAGGCTTAAGCACCACAGGGTCAGAGCAGAGACCTTCCTAGGCTCAGGGCTATTGTTTCTATGGCCCCTTGGAGGGAAATGGTCTTCCTGAGCACTATGGTTGCTGCCATCTGGGGGATGACTCAGCATCAAGATCCAGGCAGCCACTCTCTCGGTTCTTTCCCAAAGGCTTCTGTCCCGAGTCTTTCCTCAGGCATCTCCACTCTGCCCTCACCTTTGCCAGAGCCCTGGGTAAGTGGCTGAAAATGAAAATTTATGTGTTGGCCCTTTAAACGGCTTTTCTGTCTCCAGCCATCTGTATCTGCAGCCCTGCCGCTTTTCACTGCTGGTTGTTACCTGTGTACTTCTTGGGATCCAGTGCTCTAGGCTGGGAATCCTCGTTTAGGGTTTAGGCCCCATTCTTCTCAGGGGGATCCAAACGGCTGTTTTATTATCCCTCCAGTGCTTCTGCCTGTGGGTGCCCAGCCAGCCCTTGTGAGTCTCCACCACACTCCTTACCAGAAAGGTGTCAAAGCTGGTTTTTTCCCTGTTTGGTTTCTCTCTGTCTATTGCTCAGTTGTTTGTTCTGGGTAGTTTCTCCACAACTGAGTTGTAATTCCAGATTGGCCCTGGGAGGCTGTCAGTGTGACTTCTACTCTTTCCTCCACCTTCTTCCCTCCTCTGTGTTTTATAGATTTTCAAATAAAGTTCTTTAACATCTGCAGTTAAATTTATTACTTAGTATTTTACTTATTTTGTTGCAATTACAAGTGGGATTGTTATCTTAGTTTCTCTTTCTTATAGTTCATTATTAGTGTATAAAATGTAATTGATTTCTGGATACTTATTTTGTAATCTGTTACTTTACTGAATTTATTTATAAATTCTAGTAGTTTTTTGGTGAAATTTCTAGGATTCTCTACATGTAGTATTATCTACAAATAATGGCAGTTTTACTTCTTTCTTTCCAATATGGGTTTGTTTGTTTATTTATTCATTCATTCATTTATTCATTCATTCTGTGATTGGGACTTCCACTACTATGTTGAATAAGAATGATGAAAGCAAAAATGGATGGTGGACATTCCTTTCTTGTTTCTAATCTTAAGAGAAACACTTTTCAGTTTTTTGTTATTGAGTATAATGTTAGTTCTTTGTGATCATGGCCTTTATTACATTGAAATATGTTTACTGTATTCTCACTTTGTTACAAGTTGTTTCTTTTTATCACAAATGAGAGCTGGATTTTTTCAAATGATTTTTCTGCATCTATTTATAATTATATAATTTTATTTTTTATTTTGTATTGTATATCAAATTAATTGATTTATGGATTTTGTCCAATTTTTCATCCCTGAATAAATCCCACTTAATCATGTGGTATAATAGTTTTAATTTAGTGCTAAATTCAGTTTGCTACTACTTATTGAGGATTTTAGTGTATATGTTCATCAGTGATGTAGGCCTATAATTTTGTCTTTATTTCGTTTTGAAATTGTGATAAAACTGGCCTCTTAACATGAGCTTGGGAGTCTTTCCTTCTCTTAAGTTTTTTGGGATAGTTTGAAAATAATAGCTGTTATTTCTTCTTGGAATGTATGGTAAAATTCACTTGTGAATCCATCCAATTCAGGACTTTGGTTTGTCGGAAGTTTTATTATTACTGCTTCAATTTCTGTAAATTGGTCTCTTCAGGTTTTCTATTTTTTCTTGATTTAGCTTTGGAAGATTTTATGTTTCTAAGAACTTATCTATTTGTGTTAGGTTATTCAGTTTTTACATATTATTGTTTGTAGTGATTTGCTTATAGTTCTTTCTCTATTTCCTTTAAGTTTAAAGTTAGATTTTTGTTTTAGATTTTTCTTCTTTTTTGAGGTAGACCTGTAATTAAGAGGATTTCCCTCTTAATACTGCTTTTCTTATGTCACATATATTTTAAGGTTGTTGTGTTCTAATTTTCATTTGTTTCAAGATAACTTTCCATTTATTTCTTGATTTAATTTTAACTCATTTTTTAATGTGTTAACTTCCATGTGCTTTTGGATTCTTCAGATTTTTTCTTGTATTTGATTTCTAACTTTATTCCATTGTGGTCAGGGGAGACACTTGATATAATTTCAGTCTTCTTAAATTTGTGTCCTAACATGTGGTCCATACTAGAAATGTTCCTGTTTTCTTACTGACTTTCAGTCTGAAAGATCTATCCATTGATGCCAGTGGGATATTAAAAACTCTCTTCTATTATCATACTACTGTCACTCTGTCCTTTTACTTCCATCAAGATTTGCATTGTACATAGTTAGGTGCTCCTATAGTATAAATTTTAAGTAGTGTTTAAACCCAGCTAAATTACTATTCAGTGAGTTTGAAATAGAAACATTCTGACATACAGATTCAGGAAGTTTATCACAGTAGATTTCTCAGAAAATAGTCCAACAAAGGAAATACAGTTGTAGTCGATGAAACAGTGATGTAAATAACATTAATGAACATTTGATGAAACCTAGGTATACATTAGTTAAGATGAGATATTAATTAGATGGTATTTCTAGGAGAATGTATAAAAATACTAACTTATATGCATGGAAAAATTAGTATTTTATAATGGTAGCTTATAAATTAGTAGGTAAATGAATAGATTACATAATAAATGGTATAAGGAAATGTGTTCACCCACATAGAAATACTTACAAATTCAGATCTTTAATAAAACTTCTGTAGAATGGATAAAAACCTTTCTAAAAACCTAATCATTCTTAAAAGGTAATAAATAAAGCTATATTTTGAACTTGGAATAGTAGGTTATTTGTATAAACAAACACTATGAAAAAACATGTATACACTTTGGTGATTAAACCCTTGTCCAAAGTATCATGATCAAATATATTTTTCCATATGGTTGGTTCCTTTTCATTTTGCTGATGTTTTCTTTAGCCATGCAGAAGCTTTTTAATTTGATGAAGTCCCTTTTGTTTATTCTTTCCTTTATTTCTCATGCTCTAGGAGGCATCTAGATGAAAATATTGCTTTGTGAATATCTGAAATTTCCCTGCCTATATTCTTCTCTAGGACTTTTATGGTATTGCTATTTATATTTAAGCCTTTTATCCACCTTGAGTTTATTATTCTATATGGTGTAAATTGGTTGTCTAGTTCATTTTTTTACATATAGCTGTCCATATTTCCCAACACCATTTGTTGGAGAGGCTATTTTTACTCCATTTTACGCTCCTGCTCCTTTGTCAAATATTAATTGACCCTAGAGACATGGGTTTACTTTGGGACTCTGTATTCTGTTCCATTAATCTATATGTCTATTCTTTTGCCAGACCCAACTCTTTTGATTACAGTGGCCTTGTAATATACTTTGATATCAGGTATTGGGATCTCACCTATTTTTTTCTTTTTCTCCAGATTGCTGTGGCTATTTGGGGTCATTTAAGGTTCCATATATTTTTAATATGTTTGTTCCATATCTGTAAAATATGCCATTGGTATTTTAATAGGGATTGTGTTGAATCTATTAATTTCTTTGGGTAGCATGGACATTTTGATGATCCTAGTTTTTCTAATCCATGAATCTGTAAAGGGAAGCATAAGCTTCCCTGTATTTGTGTCTTCCTTAAATTCTTTCTTCAGCATTGTATAGTTTTCACAGTACAGTCTTTTACCTCTTTGGTTAAATTTATTTGTAGGTACTTTACTTTTCTTGTTGCTATATTAAATGGGTTTTTTCCTTACCTTTTTTCTGATAGTTCATTGTTGGTGAACAAAACTATCATTGATTACTGTACATTCACTCTGAATTGCGCTGTTTTGCCAAATTCATTTATTAGGTTGAGTAGTTTTTTGTGGAATCTTAGGGTTGTTTTTGCACAGTATCATTCATCTGCAAACAATCACAGCTTTACTTCCTCCTTTCCAACTTGGATGGGTATTTTACTCTTGTCTGATCACTGTAGCTAGAACTTCCAATGCTGTGTTGAACAGAAGTTTTTAAAAGCAGACACCTCTGTCTTGTTCCTGATCTTAGTGGGAAAGCTTTTAGATTTTGCTTGTTGAGTATGATGTTGGCTATAGGTTTCTTGTGTATGGCCTTTATTATGTTGAGGTATGCTCCCTCTACTCCCACTATGCTGAGTGTTATCAGGAAGATAAACAATCCAATTAAAAATTGGCAAAGGACTTGAATAGACACTTCTCCAAGGTGGACATAAAGAGGGCCCAGAGACAAAGAAAGGATGCTCAACATCAGTCGCTATCAGAGAGATTCAAATTAAAACCACAATAAGATATCACTTCACACAAGTGAGAATATCCTCATAAACTAATCAATACACAAGTACTGGCAAGATTCTGGAAAAAAGGGAACCCTACCTAGTGCACTGTTGGTGGGGATGAAGACTGGTGCAGCCATTGTGAAAAACAGTATGGAATTTCCTCAGAAAACTAAAAACTGAACTGTCTTTAACTGTCACTGCTGGTATTATACCCTAAGAATCCAGAAACACCAATTCAGAAGAACCTATGTAGCCCATGTTCATAGCAACAGAATTTACATTAGTCAAGTGCTAGAAACTGCCTATGTGCCCATCAGCAAATGAGTGAATCAAAAAACTGTGGAACATTTATACAATTGTAAATTGTGCAAAATTCTTTCTCCTACACAGGAGAAAGTATGAAAGAGCTCCTACCCTTCACAACAGCATAGATGGACCTGGAGAGCATTATGCTAAGTGCAATAAGCCAGGGGGTGTAAGACAAATACAATATTATCTCGCCTATATGTGGAGCCTAAACAACAAAACAAACAGGTGAGCAAAATATAACCAGAGACATGGAAATAAAGAACAAACTGACAGTAACCAGAACAGAGGTGGGAAGAGATAATGGGGGAGAGAAGGGGAAGGGTTGTCAAGGAACATATATAAAGGACCCATGGACAAAGACAATGCATTGCTAGGAGGAATGCATGTGGAAAATTGGGGTGAGTAAGGCAGGGGCAAGTAATGGGGGGAAAATGGGGACAACTCTAATTGAACAACAATAAATAATAAAATAACATAAAAAACATATATAAAGATTTGACTATACCTCTTAATAAAATACCAGACAAATAGTAAACAAGGCAAAATATTTGGAACACATAGAACACATAAAGGAATTGACATTGAAATAATATACAGAACTACTTATGACAAGAAAAATAAACCAAAAATAGTTAAGAAGAGAAAGGATTTGAACAAAATGTTTTCAGAAGAGTGAACATATTTTATTGGTTAATGTTAAAATGTGTTCAGCCTTACTTGTCATCAGTAAATACAAGTTAAAGCACCAATAGATAGTTTTTGAAGGGCAGATAGGTGAAAGAGAAAAAGTGTTATAATGTATGTGTTAGCAAAAGGTAGACGAACAATGTGGTGGGAATAAAAATTGGAATTTTTTTAGATGATGATTTTTGAGTATAGATATTTGATTCCAGTCTTTTGTATAAATAATCTCTAGAGGAACACAGAGTATATATAAGAATACACAAACAGAATGCTCACTGTTGCACTTAATGATATGGTATATAACTTAAATTTGAAAGTATTTAATTTAATTGACTCACAATATTCAATAGTTCCAAGGCACATAAAACAGAATCTAGACTTAAGTAAGTAAAAAGAAAACCCTACTTCTCCCAATGGTAGTTTTATCTTTGACTTACTGGAATATCATTATAATAAACCAACAGAAAATTAGTGGCTACCCTATTTAATTAGAAAGCAGGAGTATCTTTTATTCCCAGCTACATTTTATCTTCTTCAACTGAGGAATGTTTTCTAAGCTCTAATCTTAAATGATTGAAAACTCAAAGAATAATCCAATTTGATTCCTTGTCTTTGAAAACACAGTATAAGCCCTGGCTGGCGTAGCTCAGTGGATTGAGCGCGGGCTGGGAACCAAAGTGTTGCAGGTTCAATTCCCAGTCTGTGTACATGCCTGGGTTGCAGGCCATGACCCCCAGCAACCACACATTGATGTTTCTCTCTCTCTCTCTATCTCCCTCCCTTCCCTCTCTAAAAATAAATAAATAAATAAATAAAATTAAAAAAGAAAAGAAAAGACAGTATAAGCACTTATAGCAGATGATATTACCTGTGTAGATGAAATCTTTGTTTCATATTATTTCTCTAAAATATAGTTTTTCTTTGTTGATTTCTATTTGCTATTCTTTTCTATTTATTTGTATTTTAACTTTGTTGATGTATCCCATCTGTACAGTGCTGACAAACATGACAGGAACAAACATATGAGGAAAGTAAATATCAGTTACAATAGTCTAGATAATTAAAATATTCATAAACCAAGACAAAATATTGAAACACACAAAAGAAGAGAATTTATGTGGAAGACAATGTATTTTGATATCATTGCAATAATGAAAAATGATTTAACCCGGCTGTTTTGATTACAGTTGCTTTGTAATACAGTTTGATATCAGGTATTGTGATCCCTCCTACTTTGCTCTTCTTTCTCAAAATTACTGCATCTATTCAGGGTCATTTATGGTTCCATATAGATTTTTGAAGTGTTTATTCTATATCTGTGAAATGTACCATCGGTACTTTAATTGGTATTGCATTGAATCTGTAAATTGCTTTGGATAGTATGGGCATTTTGATGATGTTCATTCTTCTGATCTATGAACATGGTATATGGCCCCATTTATTTGTGTCTTTCTTAATTTCTTTCTTCAGTGTTGTGTAGTTTTCTGAGTACAGATCTTCCACCTCCTTTATTGGATTTATTCCTAGGTGCTTTATTTTTCTTGTTGCTATTGAAAATATGATATTTTCCCAATTTCTGCTTCTCATATTTCATTGTTGGTTGTCAAAAATGTCTTTGATTTCTTAAATATTGACTTTGTATCCCACTATTTTGCCAAATTCATTTATTAGTTTGAATAGGTTTTTGTTTGTTTGTTTGTTTGTTTGTTTTTGCTGGAGTCTATAGGGTTTCCTGTGTACACTATCATGTCATCTGCAAACAATGACCATTTTGTTTCCTCTTTTCCAGTTTGGATGCCTTTTATTTGCTTTTCTTGTATGACTGCTCTGGCTAGGACTTCCAACAGTATATTGAATAGAAGTGGTGAAAGTGGACAACCTTGTTTTGTTCCTGATCTTAGTGGGAAAGATTTTAGTTATTGCTTATTGAGTATGAAGTTGGGTGCCTTTTGACCCTGCAATTCTACTGCTAGGATTATATCCTAAGACCCTGAAACACCAATCCAAGAGAACCTATGTACCCCAATGTTCATAGCAGCACAATTTACAATAACCAAGTGCTAGAAGCAACCTAAGTGCCCATCAGTAAATGAGTGGATCAAAAAACTGTGGCATATTTACATGATGGAATACTATGCAGCGGAAAGAAGGAAGGATCTCCTACCCTTTGCAACAGCATGGATAAAACTGGAGAGCATTATGCTATGTGAAATAAGCCAGGCAGTGAAAGACAAATACCATATGATCTCACCTTTAACTGGAACCTAATCAACAAAACAAACAAGCAAGCAAAATATAACCAAAGATATTGAATTTGAGAACAGGCTGACAGTGACCAGTGGAGAAAAGGGAGGGAATTACTGGGGAAAAGGGTGAAGGGTTTGCAGGAACAATTACAAAGGACACATGGACAATATCAAAGGGGATGGGTGGAAACAGGGGAGGGAGGTGGGGAGGGGTGGGGGAGTGGGGCATGGTGGGAAAAGGCAGAAAACTGTTCTTGAACAACAATAAAATATGTTAAAAAAGAAAAATTATTTAACCTGATAAAATAAAGATAAAAGTACTTTTATCCTTAAGCTTTATCAGTCACTATAGTATTCAACTACTCTTCACTAAACTCATATCTTGAACAAAAGGCATTATTAAGCATGGTAATACATTTCCCTCTTCAGGGTGGGTAAGGAGAATAGAAAAAAATAAATCATTGTATTCAACACTCAATTTATTCAACAAGACATTTTTAGGGAGTGTATTATATGCCAGGATCTACTCTAGGAGTTGTGAGCACAGCAGTAAATAAAATGATTTGCCTCATGGCAGTAATGGTCTAATAAAATGGTTATATTAACAATTAAAATGTTTGAGCTTACTTATATTTCTCATATGATTAGCACTGGGATAATTTAATTATTTTATATATCATTAAATTTTATTATAATAGTTATTTTTTTTGCTTATTTTCCTCAATATTTTATCTTCTCAAGGACAGTTTCTCCCCCAGTGGCCTACGAAATATGTGGCACATAATAAGAAATCAATAAAATGTACTAAACAAGCAAAGTATTCAACTTTTATATACCCAAATATCTTCAATTATAGAATTATGGATAATAATAATAGTATCAGTAATAATATAATACCACTGCTTATATGATTATGAAGAGTAACATATACTGTCTTTAGAAATCTTATGATTCAAGGTGTAAGTAGCTCAATTTGTCATTCTCATTTAAAACACACACTTTGTGATGATGAACTCTAAGCAAGAAAATATGTACTTTTCATCTATCTTTTCAACTATCTCTCACATGTGCTTCAGGGAGGAAAAAATGAGGTATTCACTTTCTCCTATCATTTAAAACAATTTATAGCTTCATTCACAATGGTCAAATTTTAGTCATATTCCCTTTCTTGTATGAGTATTTATAAAATTTCTCTTAAGTGCTCTTTTATATATTAAAGAGATACCTTTTTAATGTTAATAACCATGCCAGCTGTAATTTGTCTTTAATTAATTTTTTCTTCTGTACAGTAGTAAAATTCTTTTTGAAAGCAAACCATATTTCAGGGGGAAAATGTGTTACTCTCAGAATTCATACATGATAAGAAATTCATTCCACAAGTTGAGTAAGACCTTTAAAAGACCTTTATCTACTTCATAGAATAAATTTGATATGCCTTACAGACCATTATACGAACTCTCCCTCACTGTGCATGCAGATAGAGCCATCTCTTGAAAGAGCTAACACTATAATTTCCATTCAGATGATGAAATCGTAATAAAAACAGTTTATTATGCTATATTTGTGTATGATTACATATTAGATTGTGGAAAGTTAACATTTATTTTTCTTCTTTTAAAAATCATTTTTTCATCTAATGAATCCAAGAAGCTTGAAAACATGTTTAAACTAAAAAAAAAAAAAAATCTGTTCCATAAAGCAGAATGTCCTGCTGGTGGTGCTGCTGAAACTGTTTAGGAGTTAAGCTAAATACTTATGTCCCTGTGTTACCTCTAGGGGTTCCCTATGTATTTTCCATAGTATAAGCATTGTTTAGTATTGTTTAGTTATTACTAACAATATTTGGATACAGATACTAATTTAAATGTTATTTAATTCCAACTTATTCATTTCCCTATTCAATCATCTTTATAACAAATAGCTCTAAGACTTTAATAAATAAGAAAATATATTATAAAATTAACTGAAGTAGAATTTATATTCTCTGCCTGTTATAATGAGTGATTTAACAAGAGCTATGAAGTGCTTGAATTTGCTGATATCAGACCTCTGATTAAGTAATACAGCTCTTTCTAAAATGAAATTTCCAAAAACAACTTGGATAATATTTTTAAATATTTTAGAACTAAAATTGGATAGAAAACATCATGTTTAATATATTAATTTTTAGAGATGAGGGAATTGATACAATTAAGTAACACACCTATAATATATTTCACATAGGGGCAGACTTGAAATTTAGAACCCAAGTGATTTCCCCTTATTTGAAATGGTTTTTACACTGCTCTTTACCTGATCAAATTGCCTTATATTTAATTAAGAGTAACATCTAACTTCTTAGAAACATTTATGTGCCAAACATCTGAAAGAATTGAGCATCTGAAATTCTGTTAAGAAAAATTACACAAGCTTACAGTCAGAGGAACATGTGATATTACATTGTGGGTGCATTAGCATCAATGAGAATTCAATACTGAGATGAAATGTACAATATGCAGTGAAATGTTTAATAATTCTTCAGTGTCTAATTAAGTCTAAGAAAGGCACATTTATGAGTGACTCATTGTAATTTCATATTAAGTACAATATAATGAACTGATATAAATAGGATAATGTTGAAGAGCCAGTGACTTAAGGTGATTGTCTGAAAGCAGGTTTCATGCTCCCTCAAACTTTTAATATCAACTTAGGCTTCTGTAAAAGGCAGAGAGGAAAGAAAGACTACACTTTGTGCCACCTGAAGTGGTGCTGGATATTCATGGGTTTTAAGTGATCAATATCTTTATCAGATCTGTGTAAATGTTGTGGGCAAGTACAATTAAACAGCAAATCCCTGGATCAGTTGGCTAAGCTAAATTTCAGATCCAGAAGCAGATGATTTCATTGAAGGGCACTTGTTAGGGAATATAGGAAACAACTATAGAGGACAGATATTTTAAAGACAATGTAAAGGTTAATAATGGAGTCTTTGAAGGCAGAGCACCTGGGTTCAAAACTCTATCCGAACATTATATGATCTTGTACAAGCCACTCAGCCTCTCTGGGAACCAGTTTTCCCACATGTGAAACAAACTATTTCCTTCAAAGGACTGTTATGAGAAATAAAATAAATGTAAAAAGCTGAGAAGACTGCCAGGCTCATAGTAAGCATTCAATAAGTGTTAATAATTCTTATTCATGAAAGAGCATTTTCCAAGTCGAATTTAGGCAAGGGTATTCTTTAAAACCACAAGACCTGTACATTTACATTAGACATTAAGTTCCATAGAAATCATACTTACTGATAATTCTAATTTGTACAAGTTAAAGAAATAACAGTTATGAACATAAATAAAAATAAGAAACACAAATGTAAAATTCTATTTGAGGTAAAAAATGTCAGCTTATACTTTATGAATGGTACTATGACCATTTGGAGACAGCATGCATGCATGTATTTTGCAATTAATTTATTAACAATGATTTTAGAAAAGAGCCAGATCATTGTGAAGCATAAAGGAGAGTAACAAGAACTGACAACATAAAACATAAAGGTTGGAAAAGGGGGGTATGACCAAGGGTGGGAGGTGGGGATGGCTAGGTTCAGGGTGACTGGTGAGGAGAAAATGGAGACAACTGTACTTGAACAGTAAAAAAAAAGAAAGAAAAAAGGAAGGTGAAATTGTATTAATATAAAAATTTTATGCTATTTCCTTATGAGCTTTGTTCTAAATCATTTTTCATTTGTTTCTTTTGTTTTTGCAATTTTCGGAAAATTTGACTTTGTATAATTTATTTTCTTTGCAAATATTTGAATTAAAAAAGATAATTCTCAACTTTAAAAAAAAAAAACAAGAAGGATGAAAATAGTTCTAGACCAGGACTAGAGGAGAAGCTCTGGCTAGTTATGATGAAAGATTAACTGGCGCCAGAACCATATACATATATTTATTATTTTTCATACATCATTTATGGAGCCATTGACTGTTACTTAATTATATGTAAATTATTCTATAGTCCAAAGTAAATTCTTCTCAGTTTACTGTCTTTACAAAATACAAATTAAAAAAACCCACCAAATACTGAATAGGAAAGCTGTATTAATATTTCTTTCCTAATGAATGCAGTTAATCTACTGATTTCCCAGTTGCGTAGGTTTTTGGAGTCATTGCCACAGAAAGGACTAGTCCTGTTTGGGTTAATGAGTCTTTAAATAATCTTCTGAATAACTCCTACAGGAATCTGTTGTAGAAATAAGTTCCTTTATTGAAAACCCAAAATTTTCTAAACTACAAATCTATAGCTGAAAATCTAGTCATTATAGGGCATTTCTTAAAATGTGTCCCATGGTTTAACATGTAATTAGGCTCATATTTATCAAGTATAAATATATGTCCCAGAAGAAACCAATTGCTTTGAAAGACAAAAACCTCACAGGAGAGCAGTATTTTTTTATTTAAAAAATTGAGTTTCTATATATTTTTGACAATATGTCTTTCCAAGATGCAGGGATTTTCAGTTTATTACAGAATATAAACACTTGCTCCTTATAAATGTTCTATTTTGCCTTTATTTTTCAGGTGGAAGAACTTCACAGGTTCTCTTTAGGCAGAACTTCTGGTCACAACAATGAGCCCTTTTATGTCTTGTAGCTGAGCTATAGTCATAGCTGGGTACCAGTAATCCAATGAAGAATCTATAGTAATGTTTATATCATGTTTCAATAAACATCCCTTATATTTATACAATGTTTTACATTCTCTAAAGTTAAATATGACAGCATTTTGACTGTAATATCAATTTCACTGATCATCAAACCCATTTATCTGAGCTAACTGCCTCCAACTGATGAACTGATGAAACTTATTTTCATTACATGGGCATCTTTTTCAGAGCTGTTGCTCAAAATATTTCTAGGCAGTGGAGGACCATTCTTTTTTCAATGATGTTTCAGTAGCTGAGATGCAGTTTGGAATAACTAAACCTTCAAACTTACAGGTTTCCTGAGAGTTTTTATGATGTAGAACACCTCCAAATAGAAACAAAGTTCACTAAATGAGGTCGTTTACTGAGATTTGTTCAACTAGGATTTCAAAATT
The DNA here is from genome assembly GCF_004126475.2 of Phyllostomus discolor. Lineage (NCBI taxonomy): Eukaryota > Metazoa > Chordata > Mammalia > Chiroptera > Phyllostomidae > Phyllostomus > Phyllostomus discolor. The sequence goes on along the minus strand of NC_040912.2, from coordinate 62,498,764 downwards.
CAAGCTGAAATACTAAGGTAAAGTTTTTGTCTTCCAAATATACTTACATATATAACAAAATCCAGAAACTTCTTTAAGTAACTCAGAAGTTTGGGGGAAGGACCACATAGTGAATAAGATTGACTAGATCCTGGAATGAAATTTGTCTACCTTCTGCTATATAATGTTTTATATATGTGTTATACATTTAGTACATTTATATTTGTATAAAAATCACATATAAAGTACATGAAAACTAGGAAAATAAATTTTATTTCTGAGATGGTATGGATTCCTTAGCTTTCAAGTTTACATAATTCATGATCATGTTCTTCTTCCATATGTATCACAGGTTATATTCTTTCTTTTAATTTTTCTCTTATATTTATTTAATTATTTATTTATTGTTGTTCAAGTACAGTTGTCTCCATTTTCCTGCCACCACTTTCCTCCACCGCACTCACCCCCACTTTCAAGTACCATGTATATCACAAGTTATTTTCTTTATTCACAACTCTTAATATTTTATAATTTCCTCAGTCCCTTTTGCTGTCATTGGCCATAGTCTACTTCTAGAACACATTCGTTTTTAGGTTGATTTCTATGATAGTTTATTTCTTCCCATCTATATTGAATTATGCCTGCTGTATTAATTTAATACTTTAGGAAGAGTGTTTTCTTTTTTCTCCAGTCAAGAAAAAAGGTGCTCTGTTTTATGTCTTTATTCTATCTCTCATCTACAATGTTCTCTCTATCACACTGAAGCACGGGGAGGACTATTTTGTACTCTCTTGTACTGAAAAGTAACTTTCTTTTTGAGATTAAAGTTGAAAACTGATTCCTCCTTTATGCAGCACTATGACACTTCTGTGTGATGCTGTTAAACACTCACCCTGGTTGCGGTAGCTCAGAGGACAGCCTTTTCACCATTCCATGTCTCTATTGGGTAGAACAGATATTCACAGACATTACCCAGTTTTATCCCCACAAGAGGTATGCACATCAAGAAACACATTCAGCTCAATTAAATCAATTGCCTGAGGTCACATATGTAGTAAATTGCAGAACCAGGACTCAAACAAAGGTCTTTGACTTTAAATCTCTTGACTGTTCCATTTTAGTACATTGCTCTCTATTGAGTTATTAATTCATCATGACATATGCATTGTAGTACAAATAAAATGGAACAGGAAATTGTTTACATTTTTGAAAACAAGATGGCTTACTTTAATGCTGATTACAAAGATAAAATTTTACAAATTATAAATGTTCAGCTGTTTAGCTTTCAGATAAATTTGTTAGTATAGCAGAGCAGAGTAGCTCTCACAATTAAATAATCCTATTTTGAACAAACATAATTAGGCTAAATAGCAAAGTAATAGTGTGTATGTGGTGGGGTTGAAATTGTTAATATTTTAAAATTTCTTTTTGGATTAAAAATTACTTTCAAAATAAAAATAGCATTGCAATTTTATAATTCAGTCAGTAAACTTTTAAAAGTTATTTTATTGAACTGAAATACTCTCCAGCCCTCTGCTTGTAAATAAACTCATCTGAGTAAAAAGTTACTCATGAGAATCAGCTATTGTTTAAACCAATGATTGTTTTTCTGATTAATATAAAACTCCATTGCTGCTGAAAGGGCAAATGGACCCTGACATTTACTTCAAGTTATTTTTTGTATTTTGTTACAGTTAGTATTTGTATCAATCATTTTAACTCTTTTAATGATTGACTCTGCCTGCAAAATGCAGAATTCCTAATTCTTTCTATATAAAGTCATTATTTGTTCTCTTCGCCTCTCTCCCTCTTCTGACTTTGCCTGTTTCTTCCCTCCCTTTCTCTTTCCACTCACCTTCTCTCCATCTCCTTCCTTCCTTCCTTCCTTCATCCTTTCTTCCTTCCCACTTTCCATTTGTCTTTTAAACATATATTTTATTGATTGTGTTATTACGATGTCCCATTTTTTCTCCCCTTTATTCCCCTCCACCCTGCACCCTCTCACCAGCATCCCCCACTGCCTTAATTCTTGTCCATGGGTCATACATATAAGTTCTTTGGATTCTCTATTTCATGTACTATACTTAACCCCCCCTACTTTGTACCTATCAATTAGGCTTCTTATTCTCTGTACCTTTTCCCCCATTCTCCCCCCCACCCCTTCCCCACTGATAACCTTTCATGTGATCTCCATTTTTGTGATCCTGTTCCTGTTCTAATTGTTTGCTTAGTTTTTGTTTTAGTTTCAGTTGTTGACAGTTTTGAGTTTGTTATTGTTTTACTATTCATAGCTTTTGATCTTCTTCTTTTTCTTAGGGAAGTCCCTTTAATGTTTCACATAAGAAGGGCTTGGTGATGATGAACTCCCTTTAACTTATCTGAAAAGCACTTTATCTGCCCTTCCATTCTAAATATGTTTTCTGGATAAAGTAATCCTCAATGTAGGTTCTTGCATTCATTACTTTGAATACTTCTTTCCAGCCCCATCTTGCCTGTATGGTTTCTTTCAAGAAGTAAGCTTGTAGTCTTATGAGAACTCCTTTCATTCATCTTAATAGTAGTAGTCACTAGGATTAGCAACAAAACCATCTTGCTTTGTGCACTCCCACCATACATCACACACTATTGAGAATCTGTATTTTTAGATAGTGGAAGTAACACAATATGTCAGGGAACCATTTAAGCAAGTTATGATTGTAGCATTCTTGTAAGAAAACATTTAATACTCAAGCTGTGACTGAGTTTGCTGAAATAGAAGTCAGTGCTGCTCTACAGTACCAAAAACTCATTGATGTGGGCCATCTATGGAAGCTGATAAGGTACATGCATATTGTGAAAACATACTTTCAGAGGGAATTTTAATTTGGGAATAATGTGATAAAAACTTGCTTTCATTTTGTGTTATTTTTCCACTGGAAATGTGTTTCTATGAGAATGTGTTTCTTATTATATTTCCCATCTGCTCAAAAGTGTGCACAGGCCAAGACAGTAGTTGAATGTGAAGGAAAAACTCAGTTAGGAGTTACCAGCAAAGCAAGTGAGAGAAAATTCATTTCACCACATTGATTAGATCTTTCCTAATATTTGGATCCAATTTCAAGTAAAGATAAACACTACATATTAGAAATATCATATTGACACTTCTGATAAAGCCATTTTAAATCATCAGGAAATTTTGTGTTGTATTCTCTTTTCACATAACATTCAGAATTTCAAATTTGAATTAGTACTAGGGAGGAACTATAATGTCTTTTCTCTATTTTCATCAGTACACTCTCTGTTTGGTATTCTTCGTATTCACATTTTGTGCAGAAAAATAAGCCTATTCAAGTCCCAGTAACTCTATTCATCTTTCTGATCCGTGTAAACGACTGATCAGACTAATGTGACTTTTAAAATGTCTATTTGAAAGCTCAGCTAATAGTCTAAATTTTATTTTTTTTCTGGTAAAGTTGCTTCCTGTTTCCATTTTCTCTGATGGACTATTTTTATTTTTTATTATTTTTATTATTTTAAATTACAGTTTATATTCAATATTATTTTTAGGTATCATACAGGTTAAACAATCATGTATTTTATAAAGTATTCCCCTCTACATCTCCAATACCTTCACAATACATAGTTATCACAATGGTATTGACTATATTTCCTATGTTGTACTTTATATTCCTATGACTATTTTGTAACTACCAACCTATACTTCTCAATTCCTTCAACTTTCTTACCCTGTTCCCCAAATCCAGTCCACTCTAGCAGCCATCAGTCTGTTCTCTGTACCTATGAGTCTCTTTCTTTTTGTTTGTGTTTATGTTATTCTTTAGATTTCAAATATAAGTGAAATCATATTGTGTTTGCCTTTCTCTGACTGACTCATTTCACTTATTACCCTCTAGTTCTATCCATGATGTTGCAAATAGTAAGATTTCATTATTTTGTATTGACAACTAATATCCCATTGCATGTACATACCACTTCGTCTTTATCTAGTCATCTGTTGATATGAATTTGGGTTGTTTGCATGTCTTAGCTATTGTAAATAATGGTGCAATGAACATAGAGGTACATATATTGCTTTGAGTTAATGTTTTCTGTTTCTTTGACTATATACCCGAAAATAGGATTTCTAGATTATATTTGCCTCTACATTATTGCCTCTGTAGTTTCTTCCATAGTGGTTACATGAATTTGCACCCCTACCAACTGTGCACAAGGCTTCCCTTTTCTCCACAGTTTCCTCAGTACTTATTGTTTGTTGATTTGTGGATAGTAGCCATTCTGGCAGTTATGAAGTCATATATGATTGTGGTTTTATTTTTTCATTTTTTTGATGATTATTAACATCGAGCAGATTTTCAAATGTCTATTAGCCATTTGTATGCCATCTTTTGAAAAGTGTCTATTCAGGTCCTTTGCTCATTTTTAATAGGATTATTGTTTTCTTAGTGTTCAGTGTTATGAGTTCTTTATAAATTATATGAACTATTTATCAAATGTATTATTGGTGAATATGTTCTCCCATTCAGTGGGTTGTCTTTTTATTTTGTTGATGGTTTCCTTTGCTTCACAAAAAGTTTTTAAATTTGAGGTAGTCCCATTAGTTTATTTTTTTCTATTACTTCCTTTGCCCCAAGAGATACAGCAGGAAAAAATAATATTACTATGAGAAATGTCTTAGATTTTACTCTGTAAGTTTTCTTCCAGAAGTTTTATGGTTTTGAGACCTTTAAGTCTGTAATCTATTTTGAGTATATTGGATTAAATACTTAATCCAGTATAGTATTTAATCCAATTAAGTCTTTAACCCAATATACTAAAAATAGATTGAGTATATTGGATTAAGAAAGTGGTCAAGATTCATTTTTGCATATATTTGTCAACTTGTCACAGCATCATTTATTTAATAGACTGTCTTTACCCCATTGTATGTTTCTACCTCCTTTGTCAAATATTAATTGACCATATATTCATGAGTCTATTTTTCATCCTCTATACTATTTTATTGATCTATATTTCTATTTTTATGCCAGTACCATGCTGTTTTGATTATTATGGGTTTATAGTATATTTTGATATCAGATAGTGTGATTCCTCCAACTTTTTCTTCTTTCCCAATATTTCTGTGGCTATTCAGGTCTTTTGTACTTCCATATAAATTTTTGGATTATTTGTTTTAATTCTGTGAATATACCATTGGTATTTTGATAAAAATTGCCTTGAATCCATACATTGCTTTGGATAGTATAGACATTTTACCAATGTTAATTCTTCTTTTATACAAGCATGGTATATGCTTTCATTTTTGTGTCATCTTTAGTTTCTTTCACCACTGTCTTATAATATTCCAAATATAGGCATTTATATCCTTGTTTAAATGTATTCCTCAGTATTTTTAATGAAATTATAGATGGGATTATTTTTTTAGTTTACCTTTTTGATAATTCATTATAGGTATATTAAAGTAACACTGATTTTTGAAGATTTATTTTTATCCTGCTACTTTATTGAATCTATTTATCACTTCCAGCAGTTTCTTGTAAACTATTTAGGGTTCTCCATATACAGTATCATGCCATGTACAAATAATGAGTTTTACTTCTACCTTTTTGATTTGGATGTGTTTTATTTCTTCTTCATATCTGATTACTGTGGCTAGGACTTCTAGCACTGTGTTGAATACAAGTGGTGAAAGTAGATGGCAGTAAGGTAGTTGGTCGCTGAATCCACTAGCTCACAACTGGGACACCTAGATGATCTTCTGAAAAACAGAGTGAACAGCCAATTGAATCCCAGCTTATATGAAGTTTGGTAGCTGAAGATTGCAGAGGATGTTTAAAAGTGGATAGTAAGGTAATCTAGTAGGCCTATGGGAAGGTCCCTGGGACCTTTGCCAGGACCATGGTTGCCCAGAGGGCTCTGGAGCCCTGGAGGAGAGCTAGATCAGCAATTGTAACTTTGGAGCTCCCTCCCCTCCAAAGCAGGGAAGCCAGGCCCATACCAGGATGCTTGAAGTCACTGGGGATAAAGACACAGTGGGAAACACAGAGACAGTGTTCCCCAGCTAGGACTGTGGTAAACCTACGGGACAGTACCAGAAAAATTGGGAAGCCAGGTAACACCTAGAGATGAAAAAAGAGTTGAGCTGTTACTAACCCTGAACCAGATAGTCCCTGGACTAGCCAAAGAGTTGGGCTATGTGAAAAGCTGAGCACTTGTTAAAAATGGCCAGCAGCAGTCAAAGGGAATTTTCTCAAAAAAATGATTATCAGCCTATGTGCAAACAACTCATGTGCACTGAGGCCAGGCTAGCGAAGAAGGAGGAAGAGGGGCACTATTTGCTCCAAATCAGATGCCTCACAAACTGATCAAAGTGTGTCAACAGGGGCTTGGAAAAGTCACAGTTTCCACAGAGACTTATTTTACAGGGGAACTAGCTGCCTTATTACAGGAACTTTGTGCATGTGCAGCACCCAGGCCACCAAAGAGGAAGGAGGAGGGGTGTGAGTTGCTCCCATTTGGTTCAACTCACAGACTAATCAAAGGGCAGCACAATGAGGTAGATTAAGGCACCGTCTTGGTGCATGTGGAAATGGGGGTGGTGCACAGCTCTGAAGGCTTAGGCTGGAGGTTGGACATCTGTGAATATTATAGCCTAGACTGAGCCCCCAACTCAGAACCAAAGGAAAGAAAAAACATGGGGCCCAGCCTCCACCTGCCTACAGTATCCAGGAAAACCAGCAGAACTGCTTGGTGGGTATAAAGTCAGCAGGAGGCTTTTTTCCCTCCAAGTCTGAGACAATAAGACTGTGAAAGGATCAAAGACAGATCTGGAGAGAGATCAGAAGGCCAATGCTAACAACTCAGACACATTTCAGTTTGCAATTCTACAGAACTTGCATTTTTGTTTTATTTTTTAATTTTATTTTTTATTTCTCTTTTCCTGTTTAGTTTTCTTTGTTTTGTTTCTTAGTTTGATTTCATTGTTTGACTGTTTTTCTTTGTTCTCTTTTTTATATTGCATTTTAATTTATCTTCCTTCACTTTTATTCCCATAACACACTACTCTTGGTCTTTTGCTTTTTATTCTTTTTATTTTGATCATATATTTTATGTCATATTATTGTTTTCCAATTCCCACACAGCAACTTTCACTGGTCTTGGCCCATTTTACTATCTTCCTGAGCTTTGTTACTGTCATGGTTACTTATATTCTCTTTGATGCCAAGTTTCTATCCATTCGTTTCACTATATCTCACCATCTAAACTTAATAAGTACTCTGTATTCTGGAGTCAGCTCACATTCTTTTTCCCTTTAACAAGTGTATGATCTCTTTTTTACCTTTAATAAAAAGGGGCTAGTGAGGGAAATGTCACAGTTATTGCTGTACTATCACAAAAGATATACTATCTGTTATCTACTTGTTGGTACTTTTTAAATCCCATAGAATACACTCCCACTATCATTATCCATTTTGCCTTCACCCTGCCCCTGATCACATACAAGAGAAGGTGGGTGTAGTGAATACCAGTAACCCGCTGGAGGAGAGAACCCACCAACAAAGGGGCCACCAATACATAAAACCCAAGTACAACAAGAGAGCCCACACAACTGGGGAAAAGGGCAACCCTAGACCATTCAGACAAGAAGATCAAAGAGAAAACACCACAGTTCCACAGAACTCCGACCATAGAAGGTCACCCTACAAAGACAGCTTGCAAAGCAGAACATCAGGAATCACAAAAACAAACAAAACTCACCTGAAATAGGGAGACAAAGAAAGAATTTGACAGCAAAATGAAATGGAGGAAAGCAAGCTATCAGATATATAATTCAAAAGAATGATTGTGAGGATGCTCAAGAAACACAGACAACCACAAGGAACTGAGTGAGAACTATAACAGTAAGAAAAATGAAATAGATACTATAAATAAGAACTAGAAAGAAATGAAGAGTACAATTTCTGAAATAAAAAGCACACTAGAAGGGATTGCAAGCAGGCTGGATGAGGCAGAAGACTGAATTAGTGAACTGGGAGATAAGGTAGACAGCAATACCCAGGTAAAGACCCTGCATGAAAAAGACTAAAAAAAAATAAGAAGAGAGCTTAGGAGAACTGCAAGACAACATGAGGCACAACAAATTTTTAACATACAAAATAGAGATACCATGTTTGAAAAAATAATGACAGAAAACTTTCCAAATTTGGAGAAGGGGAAAAAAAACATGCAAGTTGAGGAAGTACAGAGGGTCCCAATTAAGATGAAACCTAAGAGGGCTACTCCCAGACACATCATAATGAAAATGCCAAGTTTTAAAGAAAAAGAGAGAATCTTAAAAGCAGCAAGGGACAAACAAGAAGTACCATACAAAGAGTTCTGATAAGTCTAGAAGCTGATTTCTCCACAGAAACACTATAGGCCAGAAGGGAATGGCAAGAAATATTCCAAGTAATGAAAAACAAAAGCCTGCAACCAAGACTACTCTACGCACAAGGCCCTCAATTAAAATGCAAAGCCAAATACAGAGCCTCCTAGACAAAAAAAAAGGCTGAAAGAATACACCTTTGCCAAACCAGCACTGCAAGGGGTACTAAAGGGACTGCTATAAGAAGAGGAAGAAAAAGGGTATGAGAGAGAGGAACACAGGTATGAAGAGGAAACATGAATAAATACCTATCAATAATAACCTTAAATGTTAATGGATTAAATACTCTAATCAAAAGTTATGGGATACCTGAATGGATATGAAAACAGGACCTGCACTTATGCTGCCTACAAGTGACTTACCTCAGAAAAAAAGACCTAAACATACTGAAAGTGAAGGGCTAGAAAGAAGTATTCCAAGCAAATTGACAGGGAAAAAAAGCTGTGGTAGCAATACTTATATCAGAAAAAAAATTGCCTTTGAAATAAAGGCCATAAAAAGAGAACTGAAATAGACTTCTTAATAATCAAGGGAAGAATCCATCAAAAAGACATAAAAATTATAAGCATATAGGCACCCAATGTAGGAGTGCCCAAATTTTTAAGGAAGCTCTTGGAGGACTATAAGAAAGATATAGACATCAACACATTTATAGTTGGGGATTTTAACACCACACTGTCAAAATTGGTTAGATTTTTCAAACAAAATAGCAACAAGAATATTGTGACATTGAACAATGCCCTAGATCAAAAGGATTTAACTGATAAGTATATAGAATCTTTCATCCCAAAGATGCAAAATAATTGCTTTACAAATGTACATGGAATATTTTCAGATAGACCACATAATAGGACATAAAACAGACCTCAACAAATTCTAGAAAACTAAAATCGTATCCAGCATTTTGTCTGACCACAAGGGACTAAAACTAGAAATGAACCTCAAAGAAAAAAAAAACTCAAAACGCTCAAATTCATGGAGATTGAATAGCATGCTCTTAAAAATGGATGGTTTAAGAATGAGCTCAAGAAAGATATCAAAAAGTTTCTGGAAACAAATGAAAATAAATGCACAACAATCCAAAACTTATAGGGCATAGCAAAAGGAGTCCTGAGAGTGAGGTTCATAGTGATACAGGCCTATCTAAAAAAGATAAAAACAGTTCAAATAAACATCCTAACCCTATACCTACAAGAACTCAAAGAACAACAAAGACAGTCCAAAGAGAGTAGAAGGAAGGACATAGTCAAGATAAGAGCAAGAATTAAACAACATAGAGACTAAAAAAAAAATATATAAAGGAGCAATAAATCCAGGAGCTGGTTCTTTGAAAAGATAAACAAAATCAACAAACCTTTAGGCAGAGTCATCACAAAAAAAAAAAAAAAAATGAGACAGAGAGAGAGAGAGAGGACCCAAATAAACACAATCAGAAATGAAAGAGGATAAATCAAAACAGATACCAAGGACTGTAAGAGAATACTATGAATATCTATGTGCCAATTTGAAAACCAGGGTGAAATGAACAAATTTCTTGAAAAATTTCTTGAAAAATTTCTTGAATATAATTTCCAAAATTGAATGAAGAGGCAGAAAGCCTGAACAGACCAATAACAGATGATGAAATGGAAACAGTAATCAAAACGCTCCCAGCACACAAAAGCCCTGTACTGGATAGATTCACAGGAAAATTTTATGAAACCTTCATAGAAGAGCTAACTCTTATCCTTCTCAGACTATTTCAAAAAATCCAAGACAATGGAAAACCACAAAACTCTTTCTATAAAGACTACACCATTCTAATTCCAAACCAGAAAAGGCACAGTGAAGAAAGGAAACTACAGGCCAACATCCCTGAGAAGCCTAGATGCTAAAATCTTCAATAAAATATTGGTAAACCACATCTGTAGTAGACTGTTCTGTGTGGTGTGGGCCCAGCTCACACTCGGAGATGCACAGGACCCATGCCCACGGATAGGTTCTCCTGTGGGGAATCAGGCCTGCAATGTACCTAGGCCGCTATGAGTCTTGCTTTTTGCTAAAACTCCCTCACCTTGAATTGAGGACATTTACTGCAAAGTAACTTCCTAAAAACCATGCTAAACCTTCCAAGGATGAGTGTAACCAGTTCACCAGTTCAACTACTTTTGCCTTTTCATTTGCAAATATCCCTCTTCTGTGATGTGATTAGCAGCATTGGCTCCTTTGTCTTCTGTAAAAAGTAACCATCTAAAGCAAATCTGTGCATAGTAAAGGATGACCATCATGTAATGGGCAGAGAAACCCAATAAAGGCTGGGGATGGCAGAGGCTACTGCTTTTGCTCCCCTTGAGAGAAAAGCCATGTTGTCCCTTTCCCTCCACCAGACTCGGTAGTCCATGTGAATGTCTCATTTCATCCATAATGACACAGACACTGTGAGCCGGTGTCTGCATCACACATCCAGCAATACATTAAAAAGATTATACACCATGATCAAGTGAGATTCTTCCCAAATATGCAAGGATGGTACAACATTCACAAATCAATTAACGTAATACATTGCATAAACTAAAGGAAAGACAGAAGTCACATGATCATATCAATAGATGTGGAAAAAGCCTTTGATAAGTACAGCACTCATTTATGATAAAGACACTGAGCAAAGTGGAAATACGGGAAACATTCCTCAACATGATAAAAACCAAAGATGAGAAACCTGCAGTGAACATCATACTCAATGGGCAAAAACTAAAAGCTTTCCCACTAAGATCAGGAACAAGACAAGGTTGTCCACTTTCACCACAATTATTCAATATAGTATTGGAAGTCTTAGCCACAGTTATCAGACTGGAAAGAGAAATAAAAGTCATGCAAATTGAAAAGGAGGAAGTGAAATTTTTGCTGTTTGCAGAAGTTATAATAGTGTACACAGAAATCCCTATAGACTCCATAAAAAAAAAACCTATTTGACTTAATAAATGAATTTGACAAAACAGCAGAGTTTAAAGTCAATATTCAGAAATCAAAGGCATTTTTGTACATCATCGGTGAAAGATCAGAATCAGGAATCAGGAAAAAAATTCCATTTGCTATAGCAACAAGAAAAATAAAGTGCCTAGGATTAAACCTTACCAAAGAGGTACACGACCTATACTGAGAAAGTTACACAACCCTGAAGAAAGAAATTAAGGAAGTCACAAATTAATGGAACCAGGTTCCATGTTCATGGATTGGAAGAATCAACTTCATCAAAATGTACATATTACCCAAAGCAATTTATAGATTCAATGCAGTCCTTATTAAAATACCAATGACATATTTCACAGATACAGAACAAAATTTCAAAAATTTGTATGAAACCATAAAGACCCTGAAAGCCATAGCAATTTTGAGAAAGAAGAACAAAGTAGGAGAGATCACACTATCTGATATCAAAATATATCATAATGCCATAGTATTCAAAACAGTCTGGTACTGGCATGAGAACAAACACCTAGACCAATGGAACAGAATACAGAGCCCAGAAATAAACCCAAGTCTGTGTGGTCCATTAATATACAACAAAGGGAGCAAAAGCATAACATGAAGTAAAAATAGCCTCTTCAACAAATGGTGTTGGGAATTCTGGTGAGCTACATGCAAAAAATGAAACTTGATCACCAATTTACATTGTACCCAAAGATAAATTCAAGGTGGATAATAGACCTAAATATAAGTTGTGTCACTATAAAAGTCCTAGAGGAGGACATAAGCACTAAAATCTCAGATATTCCATGAAGCAATATTTTCACCAATATGTCCACTAGAGCAAAGAACATAAAGGTAAGAATAAACAAATGGGTCCTGATCAAAATAAAAAAAAATGCATAGTTAAAGAAAACAACAGTAAAATGAAAAGGGAAAAAAACATATGGGAAAACACATTTGCAAATGATACCTCAGATAAGGCTTTGATCTCTAAAATATATAAATAACTCACATGACTCCACTCTAGAAAAACAAACAACCCAATTAAAAAATGGGCAAAGGACCTGAACAGGCACTTCTCCAAGGAGGACATGCAGAGGGCCCACCGACATATGAAAGTATGCTTAGCATCACTAACCGTCAGAGAGACGCAATTTAAAACCACAATGAAGCATTATGCTAAGCTTAATAAGCCAGGCAGTGAAAGACAAATACCATATGATCTCACCTTTAACAGGAACCTAATCAGAAGACCAAATGGACAAGCAAAATATAACCAAAGACACTGAAATAGAGAGTTGGCTGACAGTGACCAGAGGGGAGAGGGGAGGGAATTTCAGGGGAAAAATGGAAGGGTTTGCAAGAACAAATATGGGGGACACATGGACAGAAACAAAGGTGGGTGGAAACAGAGGGGAGGTGGGGAGGGCTTGCGGGGGAGGTCTGTGTTGGGAGTAAAAGGCAGAAAACCATACTTGAACAACAATTAACATAAAAAAATAAAAATAAATAAAATGAAACCACAATGAGATATTACTTCACACTGGTCAGAATGGCCATCACAAGCAAATCAACCAACAGCAAGTGTTGGAGAGGTTGTGGAGGAAAGGGAAACCTAGTGCGTTATTGGTGGGATTGCAGACTGATGCGGCCACTGTAGAAAACAGTATGGAATTTTCTTGGTAAACAAAAAATGGAACTAACTTTTGATGCATCAACACCACTGTTGGGATTATACCCTATGGTTCCTAAAACACCAGTTCAAAAGAATCTATACACCCCAATGTTCATAGCAGCACAGTGTACAATAGCCAAGCACTGGAAGCCACCTAAGTGCCCATCAGTAAATGAGTGGATCAAAAATATATGGTACATTTACCCAGTGGAATACTAGGCAGCAGAAAGAAAGATGGAGCTCCTACCCTTGTAGAGAGCATGAATGGAACTGGAGAGCATTATGCTAAGTAAAATAAGCCAGGCAGTGAAGGTCAAATACTATATTTCACCTATATGTGAAATCTAATCAACAAAACAAACAAGCAAGCAAAATATATCTAGAGATACTGAAATGAAGAACAAGCTGACAGTGAGCAGAGGTGAGAGGGATAATGGGGATAAATAGGAGGAAGCACCATCAAGGAACATGTGTGAAGGACACATGGACAAAGCAAAAGAAGGTAAGTTTGAGGTTGAGAGGTAATAATGGGTGATGCGTGGGGGTATAGCATGGGGAAAATGGAGACAACTATACTTGAACAACAACAACAAAAAGCTTTAAAATGTACATAGAAAAGCATTTTATTTTTTCCATACATAATTCATTACATTTAAATTATACTTAAGAACATCAATTAATATAACTGATTCTGACCTAAATGTAGCCTAATGGAGTGTGTTCACACATTTTCTATAACCTGACCAGCCTCAATAACCTTACTGCTGTCATCAAAATCTGACATGACCATAATCATTGTTCTAAAATATCTTCATTAAAAATATTCTTATCAAATATACTGTCAAAGAGTAAGGAATCAATTTACTGGGTAGTCAACCTTCAATTAATTTTGGAAAAGAGAGTATATTTTAATCACTCTTCAACTGTTAAAATAATGTCAAATTTGGTAAATTTCTACTTATAATTATATAAAAACAATGGCAAGTGTCTTTTAGAAATTATATCTTATCAATTATAATAAAATCTATTTTAAATGCACTAAAAATATTTCAAAATACCAAAATGCTATTCACTCACATCACCTGTATTAGGAAATAAAATAAAGATATAACATTCTCAGAAAATTGAAACTTTATTAACATGGGTAATAAATTAATGATGCTTAAGAAGATGTATTTTTTCTTTCAAAAGAGAGGGTGGGCAGGTTAAACTAGATTCAGATTTTTTCTTGCAAACTATGATATCTCAAATTACCCTTTATTTTATTTAATTATGATACTTCCTTAATCTAGTAGTGCTTTACCTCCATGAAACAGCCTTCAAGGGAACATTCTACACTACACTTAAGTGTCAGCATTGCTCCTGGGTTGTTAAAATAGGTGGGATGCTTAAACATTTTTTGGATTTTCCAGGCAAACATAAAATATATGCAGTGTTGTCCACATTAATTTTGTCATTCTCTAGGAAATATTTTTAGATACTAATTTAGCATTTCCACATCTATATCTCTATTTTCTTTCATTCTACAAAATTATATCTAGGATTCCAGAAAAGCTTCTTCCACAAAGTCTAGTGGAGACTTTTTTTTTATAGTTTTAAATTCAACAGTGGCTTGTACAAAATAGGTTTTCAATAAGTTTTTCTCAGTTTAATGGGCATACCCCCCAAATGTCCCATAGTGTGATATTCAGTGTTATTATAAGGATGGTTGTGCAACTAATTCTGAGTTTTTTGCTGGTGAAAGAATTCTGGAGATTCAATAATAGATCAGGACAGGCAATTAAAATACCTATGATTAAATTTAACTTTTAAATTTATTTTGTGATTGAACATATGCAAAGCCAAATAAGCCAGATTGTGAAAGACAAATACTGTATGATCTCACCTGTAAGTAGAATTTAATCAACAAAACAAACAAGCAAGCAAAGTATAACCAGAGACACTGAAATAAAGAACAAACTGACAATAATCAGAATGGAGGAGGGAAGGGGATAGCAGGACAAAGAAGAAGGGTCATCAAGGAACATATATAAAGGATGCATGGACAAAGCAAAAGGGGGTGAGGATAGAGGGTGGGAGGTAGGGATGGGTGGGGCAGAGGCAAAGTGGTGGTGGGAGGAAATGGAGACAACTGTACATGAACAATAATATAAATAAAAGAATGAATGAATAAGTAAATTTATTTATTTTGTGAGATTTTTTTATCCCTGGTATACCCATATTCTTCATCATCTTTAAAAAGCTCTAGACTAGTGTTAGACCTGGGTCAGAAATGGCAAATTAGATTTTGTCTTAAGTGTTATGTGAATCAATGCGTAGTGCTTGTCTGAATACTAAAATAAGGGCTCATTAAGGCTAAGGTAAATAGTGATGTACACCATGGAGGCTGAAAGGAAATTTCAATATGGTATTTACCATTCTTGATATAGGGAATGTTTTATAACAGATTGAACTTTTTACGTTTTACAATTGTTTTGTCCTTCAATGGTACTCTTCTCTGTTATCCAGTATTTTTATATTCACTCCCTATTTTCAAATTCTACTGTCAGGAAAACTGAATAGTGAAATCAATAACAATAATAATTATCCTTTTGAATGTGTACTTTATTCCATACACTGTGCTAGGTGTCTTCCATATGTTTATGTAACACCCAGTAAAATAGTTATGGAGTAAGAATTATTCCTAGCTTGTTGAAAAAAGGTTAAAATAGTTATATTTTCAGAACTATTAAGTAGCCAGTTCAGATTCCGAGCCCATTTTCTGTTTCCAAATCCTGTGGTCATAATCACAATTATCAAGAGAATTAAATGGCATTGAACCTCAAGACACAGGAATATCAATATGGATCAAGGTCATGAGTAGAGAGGTCAATACCAATAATGAAATCTCACTTATTTTCCAGCAAATGAGCATTTATGTTTTCTACAGTTTTTCACATTTCTCTTAATCAAAGTTAACTGTACAGAATAGCATCAGTTCTTCAGTTAATAAAATCAAAGGGGTTTGCACATGGAGTGACCTTAAGGACCATTCTCTTCTACATCCTCTTTTTGGTATGAAATTATAGGACTTTGAAACTGATACATCGACTTTCTCTGATTCATAAGAAAAATTAAGTAAAGAAGTAAGACCATTATCAGGTAGTCTGACTCTAAACTTGTATTCTTTCTATCATATCAGTCTACTTTTCCTAATCACATGTTATAAAGCCAGAAAGGAATCCCATGATGAAGACAGAAAAGCAGGTCTAATATTAAAATTATGTAATGGGTTAAAAAAAAGAAAGGAAAGTCTAGAGACAAAAAGAAATGAAAGCAAACAACAAAAAAGACAAGACTAAGTAGTAGCTTAAAAAACACTCACACAACTATCTGACTATAGCCTTAGCAGATAAATAAAAGATTCTTAAAGTACTCATCATCTAAAATTAAAACAATCTTTATTTTTGAGTATAGTTTATTGATTATGCTATTACATTTGTCCCATTTTATCTCCCATTTATGCCCCTGTAATCTGCATCTCCCCTCTCACCAGTATCCCTCCCCTTGGTTCATGTTCATGGGTCATACATCTAAGTTCTTTAGCTTCTCCATTTCCAATACTATTCTTGACCTTCCCCTGTATACTTTGTACCTATCAGTTATGCTTTCCCCCATTCTCTCTCTTCCCCCTCCCCACTAATAACCTTCCATGTAATCTCCATGTCTTAGATTTTGTTCCTTTTCTAGTTGTTTGCTTAGTTTTTTGCCATTTTTGTTTTTTCAGGTTCAGTTATTGATAGTTTTGAGTTTGTTGTAATTTTAATGTTCATAGTTTTGATCTTCTTTTGCTTAATTAAGTCTCCTTAACATTTCATATAATAGGCTTGGTGAAGATGAACTCCTTTAACTTTACCTTTTCTGAGAAGCACTTTATCTGCCTTTCCATTCTAAATGATAACTTTGCTGGATAGAGTAATCTAGATTGTAGGTCCTTGCCTTTGATGAGTTTGAATACTTCTTTTCAGTCCCTTCTTTCCTGTAAGATTTCTTTTGAGAAGTCAGATGATAGTCTT
This sequence comes from Phyllostomus discolor, assembly GCF_004126475.2. Lineage (NCBI taxonomy): Eukaryota > Metazoa > Chordata > Mammalia > Chiroptera > Phyllostomidae > Phyllostomus > Phyllostomus discolor. The sequence continues at coordinate 62,481,684 of NC_040912.2, read as the reverse complement.
ATGGGAACTCCTTTGTATGTAACTGTCTCCTTTTCTCTTGCTGCTTTTAAGATTCTCTCCTTATCTTTAATCTTGGGTGATGTAATTATGATGTTTATTGGTGTGTTCCTCCTTGGGTCCAATTTCTTTGGGACTTTTTGAGCTTCCTTGACTTCCTGTAAGTCTAGCAATACATTGCTAGATTGGGGAAGTTTTTCTTTTTTTTTTCCCCCTAATAATTTTCTCGCTCTTCCTCTTCTCCTTCTAGCACCCTTGTGATTTTGATGTTGGAATGTTTAAAGCTGTTCCAGAGATTCCTAAGCCTCTCCTCATTTTTTGAATTCTTGTTTCTTCATTCTGTCCTGGTGGAATAGTTAGTTCTTCCTTCTTTTCCAAATCATTGATTTGAGCCTGGTTTCCTTCCCTTCACTGTTGATTCCTTATATATTTTTCTTTATTTCACCTTGCATAGCCTTCACTTCTTCCTCTATTTTTGTGTCCATGGTCAATCATTTCTGTGAGCATCCTGATTACCAGTGTTTTGAATTCTGCATCTGATAGGTTGGCTATATCCTTGTTGCTTAGTTCTTTTTTTGTGGAGTTTTAATTTGTTCTTTCATTTGGACCATGCTTCTTTGTGTTGGTGTACCTGTTAAGTTGTAAGGGGTGAAGCTGCAGGTATTCACCAGAGTAGGGCAACCCACTTTGCTGCACTCTGGCATTGTGTGTGCAGGAGGGGTCAGAGAGAGAACAATGCCACTTGCTAGACTTTTGCCCCACTTTCAGTCACTTTTCTCACTACCCACAAGCAAATGGGGCCCTTCTGTTGCCGATTCCTGGATGAGTAGGTTTGTGTATATTCTAGGTCTCTGTGGTTCTCTCCAAAAAACTCTCCTGTGAGGCTGAGAGTTTCTTCCACACTACAACCCCTACAAGTTTTTACAACCAGTGGTTTTCAGGCCTTATTTTCCCATGCTGGAACCCTGGATTGTGTGGTCTGGCTCACTCTCCAGTTGTTCCTCCCGACTTATCCAGATGTGGATGTGGGACTGCCTGGTCTTCCAGCCTCCACCTCACCTGCCTGGTCCATCACTTTCTCATGCTTCTTCTCCACCCCGCCAATCTCCACCCCCCCAATACAAGTCTGCATGAATATTTATTTTTTAACTCCTTTGTTGTCTGACTTCCATGCAATTCAATTTTCTGGCAGTTCTGGTTATTTTTGTTTTTCAATTTGCTATTGTCTTTCTTTTGGTTGTGCAAGGAAGCAAAGCATAACTACCTGTGCCTCCACCTTGACTGGAAGAGACAACAGTCTTTACAATATAGAGTTTTATTACTCAGTTACCAACAGATTAATATTTTAAATAAAGAAACTAAATAAATTATAATCATTATCTCTCAAGTATAGACCTACTATAATTTGCTTCAAGTGTCTCTTAACTCTGATAGCAGATACCTTAAAAGTTTATTGCAAGTTGAGATCAGTGGATGTATTTGCTAAAATAGTCTCACACAATCCAGTAAGGAGTCACCTTGACTACTGAAAATCCCAGAAGTATGACAATAGCACTTCTGGCTGTTGGAGAGAGCCACTTATAATCTTGAGATATTATAGTAGTTCCTGAATCATGAATCAGGGATTCAGGTTTTAGATGTTGAAATAAACCCAGGACACCATGGTGCCTGTGACATTTAAGAAAACCCGATTTTTATGATTTTAATATAATGACCAAATGGACTTCTCGTTTTTACTGTCAATAGGAAGATGAATTGCCAAACTGCTCTCTTGATTGTTTGAAGAAAAGAACTTCATAACATATCATGGAATTCCACTGGGTTAGAAAATCTTATAAATAGCTCATTTTAATGTCAGGCTTAATTCTGGGTTAAAAATTCATAAAAAATTTAACTAGCTTATCTATCACCTTATTTCTTTTATACCTACTGCTCACAGATGCATAACTTAGTCCTTGGAAATGACTAATCATACATGTGTTTTGACTGGCAAAAGGTAACAGACATTTGTAAAATTCAATTATCATCAGTTAGGAGAAGCTAAAACAATCATAAATCTTAGTCTTTTCAGTAAGAAAATATATATAAACAATGAGAAAGTTTTCACTGCTGTTTCATTTGGAAACTGTAAACAATGAGAAAATTTTCACTTCTCGCACAACTTGCACAAAAGAATCAAGATTTTTCTCTTAATATTAACAAAACAATTATTTCCAGTTTTAGTCAAGAACTATAAATCTCAGTACTGAAATGTCAGGTTAGTGGGGAAAGACATCCACTCAAGTGGGGAATTCTCTGTATTAAATTAATGTTCAGTGATATTTAGGTACCCATATTGGTAAATCTGAAAAGGCTGCTTCTCAACTGACAAATTAAGGGTTAAGTGAATAGAAAAAATTACAAATACAACTGAGATTTTTTTCAGAAGATAAAATAAAATCAACATGTTCAGCAATATCTGTATAACATGGTAATGTTAAAGCATATTGTGATTTCTCAGTTAGTCAATATTCAAAAATTTATTGTAACATAAAAATAACCTAGGAACGAATGTTCTAGAGAATTTAAAATATCAGTTTGGAAATCAGAAAAAAATGTTTTTATAGGATTTCATTAATCTTAACTTCTGAAAGGCAAAAATCAATGTACTATAAATTATCATTTTACAAATTAAACATTACCTTGGCATGAGATTCTGATTCAATATCTTAAGTAAGAGAATTCACATAGCTTCTAAATAAGTTCAACTACAATGGGAGTATTTTCACTTCAAGCATTTTAAGTGTAAAATATTTTCATAAACAGCATATGAGCAGCATGTTGCAAAGTAAGAGATAAAAAAGATTTTTTAATTTAATTGTTGTTCAAGTACAACTGTCTCCATTTCTGCCCACAATTTCTCCCCCCTACCTCAGCCATCCTCACACTTGATCCTATCCCTCTTTGATTTTGTCCATGTGTCCTTTGTACATGTTCCTGAAAACCCTTCGCCCTTTTCCCTCCATTATCCCCTCCCACCCCCACTCTGTTTACTATCAGTATGTTGTTTGATAACTTATAAAAAGCTTCCCTGGACCTGACCAGTTAGGGCTGTCTCTTCTTTTATATCAAGAAACATTCATAGATGAATTCAGTTGTGAGTAGGTTAGACATTATTTTATCTTGTTTTCTTGATCATTTGTAATGAAGAAAGTCTTACCTCTTTGGTAACTATTCATTGACATATTTAATAGATTCAAATAAATCTTTTAGGCCTTTTCTTTCTTAAAATAAAAATAAAGCTCTTTCACCCTGGCTGGTGTAGCTCAGTGGATTGAGCGCAGGCCTGCAAACCAACTGATTGCTGGTTCAATTCCCAGTCAGGGCATATGCCTGGATTGTAGGCCTGGTCCCCAGTAGGGGGTGCACAAGAAGCAACCATATGTTGATGTTTCTCTTCTTCTCTTTCTCCTTCCCTTCCCCTCTCTCTAAAATAAATAAATAATTTTCTTTTTAAAAAAGATCTTTCTTTACTAAATTTTATATCCATCAAATGACTTGAATGCACAATGGTATAATTTAATGGAATCTTTCTGAAGACAAATATATTCTCTTTTTGCCATAATTAACATAGATTTTCTTTGTAAACCTTATACCCAATTGATGTTCAGTTATCACAGTAGTACTTGTACATACATATAATAACTATACCTCTAAATGGTACAATGAATTTAATTCTAGTATAAAAGTCTAACAGTGAATAGAAAAACTTTCTTAAGGGATTTTGAGACATGGTTAAAAAGTGAAAAAACTGCATTGGGATTTTATTTGCTGATAGGAAAAGAAGTCTTTCAGCTATCACAGGTGATGTCAGAAAGATATCTCTGTGAACAGAGAACACAGAAGAATTTACTTACAAGTTGTTAGGGGCAAGGTGGCTGAAACTCTTCCCTGTGGTATTCATTCATTACTTGAGTGTTACAATTATTTGCTTCAGCCAACAGGATCTGAAATGCATACAAAAATCATATAAGTATTTGAATTTTCAATGAAAATCTCAATCCTAATTAACTATAAATCAGTAAATCTGGGTATCCTGAAGTGGTTTAAAATGAGAACTGTAAATGAAAAGCTACATATACCCCTAAATCTGAAGAATTTCCTAATTCAAACTTCCAAATCACTACATGCAACTTCTGTATTTAAATTATTATACCTTCCTAAGGGGATGAAGTAAGAGCAGGTAAGCTAAGCCTAATAGGAGACTGTGTCATCAGAGAATGTCTTTCTGTTGTTGTCATTCATGCAGCCAAAGCCATATAGAGATGTCAGTGGGAGTAGATTTCCAGTTCTGTCATCTGAGAATGTAGAGTGGAACAAGGTCAAACTGATGGCCTCCAGATTAGCTGAATTAAATCCTGGAGTATTAGACCTTGAATGAGTGGTGTTCCTTTTGCAATTTCTTTGTGCCAGTCTTAAAACACTTAGCGCATATTGCTTCATCAAGTTATTAATATGCTTATATTACCTGCCCTTGTAAGACAAAGTACTTTAAGGAGAATGGCCATGACTTATACCTCTTTGTATATTTATAATATTGCCAATTGCTGGTCATCACAAATGGTATATGCCCAAAAATATTCTATTGCTTTTTAAAAAAAGATAGGTTATACTACCAATTGAAAGACCAGAGGGAAGAGTTCTCAAATACTATACCAGGATAGACTATTCTAAACATTTATAAAGTTTCCTTTCTTGCTGTTTATCCCTTAAATGTGCTCTCTATTAGAATCACTGGTTTCATTTATTTTGTTTCTGCACGTTTCAAGTCAAAGGTAAGTTGACACTGGCAAATGAATAATAATATATATGTGTCTACTGCAAAGCATAACACCTGGATTTCCAAAGATATATTCACCTCCCTTTGAACTGAAAGATAGTAATCAAGGATATACTATAAAGACTTGTTTCCCAAAACAGGACTGTGAGCACATTCAGGAAGATCATGGATTCCAGACCTCATTTGTCCCAGCTCATCTTCTGTAACAGTTAAATTTTTTAACCAATTAGATGCTTTATTTGAGCACTTTCCTGTTTTCAATTATTTATTTAATCCTACATAGAGTTTAAATAAGGTCTGATAATCTATATTACAGTGTTTACATAAAACTGAGGAGCTAAATAAAACCACTGTGTATTATTTGGCTCTATACAATTTTAACATGAAATCTCCTTTTCTCAAAAATAGAAAGTTCTTTTGATATTTGATGAACATCATATATGCCAATACACTACTCTTTTGCCCTTTGAAAAATGGCTCATTGAAGAGAAGATTGATAATTTAGAATCTTTTCTTTTCTTTCTCTCTGTTCCTCTCCGGTGACTTGACTGCACTGATTGTGAAACAAAACTACATACTATAGACAAATGATGGGGAAGTCTGCAAGTCTTCACTTTCTGACATCTTTTCGAGAAAAAAAGTGTGATAATAATTGTTTGGTACCTTTTGATGATAGGGTAGTGTAGAGAAATTGATGTTGTACTTGGTAAGGTGTTAGTTGCATTAAAAATTATTTGTCTTACTTTTTACTATGTAATCTCTTGACTAAAATATCTAATATCCTTGCTTAACCTCTAATGTTTTTTATTTTAGCAAACTATGTTAATAAATTTGCTTTATAAGTCTTTTATTCATGAAACAATTTCTGAGGACTATGTAGCAGAATGTTATAAATATTTTTAGTGATGTATTTTAAGTGGAAAACATTGCTAAATATATTTATAGTGTGCCTTAGTCTGCTTAGACTGACATAACAATGCCATAGATTGGGTGATTTAAATTAAAAAAATATATTTCTCATAGGTCTGGAGGCTGAAGATCCAAGATTAGGATTTCAGGTGCCACCTTATCACTATATGGCCTTCCCTTAGTCCATGGAGAGAGAGATAGAGAGAGATAGAGATAGAGATAGAGAGAGAGAGAGAGAGAATCCTTATTATTATTATTATAAGGCAAACTAATCCTAGTGAATTAGGACCCAATCTAAAAACCTTATTTAACTTGAATTACCTCCTAAATGTACTATTTCCAAATACAGTAACATTGGGACAGTTAAGACTTCAATATATAAATTTGGGGACAACTCAGTTTATAGCATAATGATTTCTGTACATTTCTAATTTGCACTCTGTTAATGACAGGTTTTTTTCATTATTGGTTGTTTGATCAATTAAATAATCTATGCATTCATACAACACTTGAAGACAACTTATTGTATGCTAGGCAATATACTAATACTGGAGTTATGAAGATTAAAAGTTGTTATTCTTGGTTGATGTCAGTCCAACAGTTGTCCCAATTTTTCCTTATTGCTCTCCTCTGCCCCATCCAACCTCTGCTCCCACAGTCAATCCCTACCCTGTTGTCCATGTCCATGGGTCATTTTTACTTTTTCATTGCTTAGACCCTTCCACCCTTATTCCCCCTCTCAGTGTGTTCCTTGTTTCCATTCCTCTGGTTCTGTTTCGCTCATTTGTTTGTTTTGTTCATTAGGTACCACCTATAGGTGAAATCATATGGCATTTGTCTTTTATCGCCTAGCTTACTTCACTTAGAATAATGCTCTTCAGGTTCATCTATGCTGTCATGAAGGGTAGAAGTTCCTTCTTTCTTTCTGCTGCATAGTATTCCATTGTGTAAACGCACCATAGTTTTTTGATCCACACATTTAGTGATGGGCACTTAGGCAGTTTCGAGCACTTGGCTATTATAAATAATGCTGCTATGAACATAGGGTGAATAGGTTCTTTTGAATTGGTTGTTTCAGGATTCTTAAGGTATCACATCAGTGGAATCACTGGATCTAAAAGCAGCTCCATATTTTTTTTTTTGAGGAATTTTCATACTGTTTTCTACAGTGGCTCTACTAGTTTGTGTTCTCACTGAGGGTGCACTAGGGACCTTTTTCTCTACACCCTTGTCAGCATTTGTTGTTTGCTGATTTGTTTAATGGTCATTCTTACCAGTATGAAGTGGTATTTCATTGAAGTTTTAATCTGCATCTTTCTGGTTGCTAGCGATGTGGAGAATCCTTCCATATGTTTATGGGCCCTTCATGTGTGCTCCTTGATGAAGTGTCTGTTCAGGTCCTTTGCCCATTTCTAATTGGTTTGTTTGTCTTCCTGCTGTTGAGTCATATGAAACTTATTCTTTATAAGGTCAAATGTAGCATTTATTAAGATATTAACATATGCTGGGCTAAAAGCTGGTCAATGAATTTAAAAGGTTAGAAACCATAAAAACTATTTTTATAATAAAACAAATAAATTAGAAGTCTGAGACAGAAAAAATACTTGAAAAACCTCTAACTGTTTGGAAATTAAATTATGCATTTCAAGCCAATTCAGGAATCAAACAGAAAATGTTAATAGATATTAAAAATATTTTGACTCAAAAAAATAAATAGATCAAAATTTGTTTCATGAATCTAAAGCAGAGATTACCCTCAGTCTCTTTCCTCAGGTGTTATCTTAATTATAACCCTTGGATGATCAAGAGTTAAGAAGAAGCTGAGAGCTTATTCTATTTTTCAGAAGGTCATTTTCATCAGAAGCATTTTGATCAGCATATTGCATAGCAAGCGATTAGGAGAATTGAGAGGTGAAATGTAAGATGGATGAATTTTATTATTTCAACTGCTTCATTGTGAAATAGTCTTCATAAAATAAAAAAAGTGTACCAATTGTAAACATACAGTTTGATAAGTTTTGGTAAATGAAAAGTGTGGTGAAACCACCATCACATCAATAAATGGAACATTTCCTTCAGCCCCCCAAATTCCTCCTTTCTCTCTTAAGTTTATCCCCTCCTCCAAATCCCAGCCTTAGGCACACACTAATTTGCATTTTGTCCCTGTAGTTTTGCTATTTCTAGTAATTCTTATAAATGTATTTATATAGCATGTAGTCTTTGTGTCTGGCTTTATTCACTTGGCATGTTGTAGATCTTCATTTGTGTTCATTATATTTATTGTTTGCCCTTTTTATGCCTGAGTTATGTCCATTTTTATTTATTTTTTGTTGTTCAAGTTCAATTGTCTCCATTTTTCCCCCACCGCCAGGAATTCCCAATTCCCACCCTCAATCCTCTCCCTCTTTGGCTTTCTCTATGTGTCCCTTAGACATGTTCCTTGACACCCCTTTCCCTGTTTTCCCCCATTATTCCCTCCCACTTCCCCTCTGTTACTGTCAGTTTGTTCTTAATTTCAATGCCTCTGGTTATATTTTGTTTGCTTATTTGTTTTGTTGATTAGGTTCCACTTATTGGTGAGATCATATGGTATTTGTCTTTCACCACCTGGCATATTTCACTTAGCATAATGTTCTCCAGATCCATCCATAGGGTAGGGGCTCCTTTCTTGCTTCTCTGTAGTATTCCATTGTGTAAATGTACTCTAGTTTTTTGATACACACACATTTGTTTTGTTTGGTTAGACATTTGGACTGATTTTAGTTTGAGGCTTTTATAAATAAAGCTTCAAAGTACATTTGTTATATTTGTTTTCAGATGTATGTTGTATGCCTCTTGTAATAACCAATGCCTTCAAATAATTATTTTTAATATTGTTTTCCAAATTTTATAATTATTATCTGTAGGGTGGATTTCCCATTATTATCAGAAAGGTCTTATGTTTTTAATGACTTAACAGAAATATCTAGCAAAATGTTCAAAGAGAATAAGTAGTAGTTATTTTACTACAGAAGAATTTCAGATAATTCAGATAATTTAAAATATTTTTCTATATTTCTTGATTTTAAATTATGTTATCTTTATAATCAGGAAAACTATTTTATTTAATTTTATTACTTTCATTTTTTAATAATTTGCAAGAACAAGAGTGCTGGAAGGTGGAGCTAAAATATAAATTTTATATTATAAAGCACTGTTAAAGTGCTTTAACAAGCAAAAGAGAATTGTTTTGTAATTAGTATTGTTTAATGTCTAATGCAAAACCTCCTGTTAAGGTGGTACCTGAAAAAAATCTGTTGGACTTTTAAATAGCTTAACATTTTGACTTATTTTGCCATTGAATTGTATTAATATAACACATTTCATTATAATACAAAATAACAGGTTCATGTTGTCTGGTTAATTTAAGTTAATATTCCTATAACTTAGCTGGTTTTTAAAAGGCAACAGTACTATTTCTTTTGGGAGCATCTTCTGAAAATAGATACAAAGAGATAATAATAGCTGTTACTTATGGAGAATTGACCAAATGCCAGCCACTTTTGTAAATGTTATACACATTTTTGAAACATTTACTCCTCTCATCACAAGTAGGTTCAAATATGATCCTCCTTTTATAGATTAAGAAACTGAAGTCTGTGGCATATTTACATAATGGAATACTAAGCAACAGAGGTAAAAAAGGAGCTCCTACCCTTTGAGACAGTATGGATGGATCTAGAGAGCATTATGCTAAGTGAAAGAAGCCAGGAGGTGAAAAACAAATACCATATGATCTCACCTGTAAGTGGAACCTAGTGGACAAAACAAATAAATGAATAAAATAGAAACAGAAACTTGGAAATAAAGAAGAAACTGACAGTGACCAAAGGGAAGTGGGGAGGGGAATAATGGGGAAAGAAGGAGAAGGGACAAGCAAAGAACAGGAATAGAGGACTCATGGGCACTGACAGTGGGTGGTAATTAACTGTGAGAATGGGGTTGGCAGAGTAGGGGAAAGCAATGGGGAAAAAGGAGGGACAACTGTAACTGAACAACAATAAATAAAAAGAAGAAACTGAGCTTTAGAGAGACACTATTTCTCTTGAGTCACTAAGTTGCTAAACATATCAACTGGAATTCCCCAGGTTTGAACCCAGCCATACTGATTTTATCCTCACCATCTTTAACACTACATTAAACTATACTCTGAAGAATTGCAGAATTGCCTGTGGGAATGTGATTTCATGGCACTTCTCTTTCAAAATTAAATGGTAAAAACAGCTAAAAGAAACTAGACATCTCCTTCTTTAAAGATCTCAGAAGGTTACATTGGACTAACATATTTCCCATGGTACTTCAGATATGGTATAAATTAAAGGCAAGATGAAGTCTGAAGATTTTCTTCCAGATCTATAATTTAGTAACTTGGGTCTCAGTTATTCTGACCTAAAGAAAAATTTAGATAACAATATCTCCCATGCCCTGAACTCTAAAAGCTAGTTATTTTTCAAGCTTGACACTCATTTGTCCCTTAGATTTGTAAAATGTCATATTGTTATTTCCTAAAGTGATTTTAATGAAAAGGGCACTGTAGTAGTGTACAGTAGTGTATAGAAGCCTCTCATTTCTCTCCATTAATCATTCTTTTTTTTCTTACTAATAAAACCTGTTGAGTTTTAATTGTATGAATGCCTGTTTGGCCAAACTCATTTCTCTGCTCTTCTTTTAGTTAGATGTGGCAATGTTAATTCTGACCAAAATGAAAAACTGGAGTGAAACATTCAATCAGAGTCCCATTTTTGAAAAGGAAAGTGCTTATTTTCAATTTCCTTTTTTTCTTTTCTGCTAGCTGGAAAAATGGATATAAGTGGGCCAGCTGCCTTGTATCTAGAGATCAAAACCACACATTGAGAATGGTGAGGTCAACTTATCTGCTGTGGGTCACTTTATTCTGTACAGCTAAATAAGAAAAAATCTTCCCTTCTATGTTATTTAAATGATATAGTTGAAATATTTATTATTTACATAATGTATTTTAAATCTGTATGATTTCAATCATGTATTTTGCTTTTTTTGATACAATATAGCCAGTATCCTAATGTACAAATTGGTAACTGAATGTGAGATATTGTCCTAAGAAAAAAAACAAAATATATAGTACTGGCTTTGCAATCAGGTGGTGGGAGGCAAGAAAGCTTACATTGCAGTCCTCAATGCTGGTGGTCTTGTTATACCAGGGCAAAACATTTAGTAAAACAGTTACCGGTGATAATTTTAGAGAAAGACCACATCTTTACTGGAACTGCCTATGTAAGTGGCTAGAAAAAGTAAAACTGTTGGTGTGCTTTAGCAGATCTTTTCTGCTTTTTACTGAGTAACTTAAAGAGAGATAAATTTAGTCAATTATTAGTCAATTTGCAAGGAAAAATATAAGGATACAAAATTATTTAAATGAACACATTGTCTGGATTGTTAAATCAAAATAAGCACTGATCTTAAAATATATAATTTTTTTTCACAGTAAGTGTTTTTTATTTTTTGGTCATAAAAACCAGTGTCAGTAGTTACTCGAGAGCCCACAATAATGTTCTTTAAAATTCAGTATTTTACCTGGATTACAAATAGAGAGACTATCTTAGGTTGAGAGAACAGACTGATTGGGAGCAATTTTTGTTCACTCTCATCATCTGCTAACATTTGGGGTAATCTGATTGTCCAAGAGTGAATTAGGAAGAAAGGGGGATAATATCAAACTGGTTAAAAGAAGATTAATAAATATTAATGCTTATTGTATGACAAATCAATATTAAAATGAGATTTTAACAGAGAAAAGTCTTACCTTACTAAAAAAATAAACTTAATTGACTTTGAGTTTAGTAATTTAGATCTTAGAAGGTTAGAAAAGCCTTATGTATCTGAACCCTAAACAGCAAAAGAAAGGAGGGTGGCTGAGGTCCTTTCTAGAAACTACCACATTAAATGTTCTTCGTTGGAAAATTTAAGCAACTCAGCATCCAAAATCAATGTAATGATATTGTCATCACATTCAAGTTACTCTTTCATTTGGCCTCAAGGTAACTACCATTAAGTTAAGGTGAGGGACTAGTCTGTCCCTAGAAACTGGTAAATAAATAAAAGTCTGAAGTCATAAAAACTATAACCAGAGAAGATTTTTTTCTTTGGTTATTTCAAATGGAGCAGACAAGAATCAAAGTGATGAAAATAAATCATTGCTAACAACAAGGCTGACCTGCAAGAGCCTGTTGTTGCTCAACCTCTAAAACAATCTCTGTTTCTGCAAGTCTACACCAGAAGTATAAGGCAATAGGGACAAATTACAAGAAGGCAAATGATGGACTACAAAGGACACTGAAAAAAAAAAGTTATTTCCAGAACATATGGCAAACAGTGGAGCTAACCGAGGAACTTACATAGCATGGTCTTCAAAATACAAAATAAGCAGGGTTTGATGATTTATTTCTCCTTTCTTCTTATGATTTGGGTTTTTGTTGTAGTTATACTGTTTCTACCCCACCACTACATGTTGAGGGCATGTATCTTTTTGTTTATAAATCTTAGGAACACATTCTATGCTGAAAAGTACTGTGCTTGATCTGGATAGAGGGACATTTTTTATTGGTGGTGACTCTGGATTTTCTCCCTTGAGAAAAAAGAGAATTTTTTTATGTATACAGTAAACAATGTGTATTATTATATGGTGGCCAAAGGGTGACATCATGGAAGTGACTGCTAAGTGTACTTAAATCTTTTTTTAAGTTTTCATTTATTTATTTTTTCAGAGAGAAAGGAAGGGAGGGAGAAAGAGAGGGAGGAAAACATCAATGTGTGGTTGCCTCTTGCCCACCCCCTACTGGGGACCTGGCCTACAACCCAAGCATGTGCCCTAGCTGGGAATCCAACAGGTGACCCTTTGGTTCATAGGCTGGCACTCAACCCACTGAGCCACACCAATCAAGGTATAAATAAAATATTTTTAAAAATAAAATAAATTAAAAATTTATGAAGTAAATAAAGGTTAAATAAACTAAGTGAATTTATTATTGAAGAAAGAGAAACATTTTTTAAGATCTTATAGACAGGGATGGGAGGAAGAAAGAGAGAGAGAGAGAAACATCAACGTGCAGTTGCTGGGGGCCGTGGCCTGCAACCCAGGCATGCGCCCTGACTGGGAATCAAACCTGCGATACTTTGGTTCACAGCCCACACTCAATCCACTGAGCTATGCCAGCCAGGTAGAAAGAGAAACATTTTTAAATAAATTTAATGTAGCATAAGTGAACAGGGTTTATAAAGTCTTAAGTTGTGTACAACAATGTCCTAGGCTTCCACATTCAATCAACACTCATTCACTGACTCACCAAGAGCAACTTCCCATCCTGCAGGCTTCTTTCATAGTAAGTGGCTTAAACAGCTTTGCCACTTTTTATTTTTTATACTATATTTTTACTGATCATTCTCTGTTGCACATTAGGTATATATAGATACACAAATATTTAAAATTGGGTTACAATTGCCTATACTATTCAGTGTAACCTGTTGTACAGGAATATAGCCTTAAAGCCAAAGGCTATATACCATATAGCCTATGTGTGTGATAGACATCTTGTGTAAGTATACTCTATGATGTTTGTACAATGACAAAATCACTAATCACACATCTCTCAGAATGTAAACCCCACATTAAGCAACTTATGACTATAGTATAAAATGTAATATACAAAGTTAAAGATCAAAAAGAAAGACAGAAACCAATAAAATACCATGTTATGAGGATAAGATGAAAGGTAAATGCATTTTCTTTATTACACTTACTGTTAGGTTTGGAGTTATTTTGTTATTTAAAATTATAAAATTGTTGCTAGGATATTTTGTCAGGCAGATTTTCTTAGCTTTTATTTACTACCTAGATAAGAATGAATCATTAACATATTGAATTATGTAAATCAACCTAATCACCTGCTTTATCTTTTTCTTCTCCTGGGTCGCAAGAATGGCTCAAGAACAAACCTTAAGACTGAGTTTTGAAGATCATGCTTCAAACTGCAGAACTGTCCTAATATGAAGACTTTTATCATAGCTGTCACTGACCTCTAGATTCCACAGTTTGCCTTGCTGATGCCCACATATTTGACTTTACTTTAAATTCAACTATTGCCTGAACTTTGTTGTGTGTGGCTGCTCTGACAGCCATTTCTGCCTGGTAAAACTGAATGACTCTGTCACAATTCTCACTTCTTGGTAAACTCTTAAGTATACTCCATTCTCATGTGGCTTCCTCTTAAACCAAAATCTCACTCTTGCTCATATAGTCAGTATAACTTTGTGAGAAGCTAACATTTCAGCCACAGGACACACTGGGAAATTGAATTTCACCTTCTTTTTTTGAGGAAATAATACATGGGTATTTGCCCAATATACAAGATACATTAGTTTTCTACAGCTTTGATTACCTTAGACTGTGTTGGTTAAACAATGAAAATTTATTTTCTTACAATTCTGGGGGCTAGAGGTTACAGATCAAGGTGTTGGCAGGGTTGGTTTCCTCTTAGGGCTGCTATCCTTGGGTTATAGATAGCCATCTGTCTTTGTGTCTTCCCATGTTCTTTTCTCTGTGTGTGCCTGTTTTCTAAGCAATGTTCTTATAAGGGCCCCAGTCATATTAGAATAGGGCCCATGCATATGAACTCATTTTAACCTAATTACCTCTTAATGAATCCTATCTTCAAAAACAGCCATATTCTGAGGTAAAAGGAGTGAGGACTTTGGCATATGAATTTTTGATGCCACATTTTAGACCACAATATAAGGGTATTGAGAAGCATGGCATCTAAATGCCATGTATAATCACTGGTTAGACTTTCAAGAAGAAAAAATATTGCTATGAAGAACACAATTGGTACAATTAAATACATTTAAATATGTAATATATGTTAGATAGTTATGCTTTATTAATCATAAATTTATTAAATTTTATTTTTGTATTGTGATTATATGAGAAGGCCTTTGCTTTTAGGAGATATATACTAATTTTTTAGAAGTAAATGGCTGTAATTCTTGAGATTTAATTTCAAATACTTTACAGACAGAAGATACATGAGATAAAATTCTGTACTGTTTCTGTAACTCAACTGAGTGCTCAAATTTTTTCAAAACAAAAAATTAAAGATATTGAGAAGTTGCAAAAGCATAGGAAAATACAATAATCCACCTTTGCCCACTTTCAACATATACTCTTCTTCTATTATTAAAATTAAAAAATAAACAACTTCTGTTATATACAAAGTGATTACCACTCTTCTAAATAAGTAATGGAAATTTATAAGTTTGTTTAGTGATAGATAATTTCCAGGAGATAACTAGATCCACAAAGATAGACAATTGAATTTGAGTGAAGGTACAGGTTATTAATGTTGAGAAGGTCAAGAAAGTGTGAGGATAAGTTATTAAAAATGTTTTTTACATGGATAAATGATTCCCTTCACAGGATAATATGATATAATTTTTGTTGTTTTTGTTGGAAAATAATAAGGCAAACTTCAAAACCCTAGTTGAATGTGAAGAAGTTACCATATTTTGCCATCTATAATGCATATGTTTTGCCCAAATTTTTGAGGGAAAAATAAGGATTCTTATTATACATGGGTAATATTTATTCCATTTCTTTTTAAAAATTATTTTAGTGTTGGTCAAGTACAGTTGTCTGCATTTACCACACACCACTCCCCCCACTCCAGCTATCCCCACCTCCCTCCCCTAATTCTATTTCCCCTTGGTTTTCTCCATGTGTCCTTTATAGTTGTTCCTGAAAACCCTTCCTCCTTTTTCCCCATTATCCCTTCTGACCTCCCATCTGGTTAATGTCAGATTGTTCTTAATTTCAATGCCTCTGGTTACATTTTGCTTGCTTGTGTCTTTTGTGGATTAGATTCCACTTAAGAGTGAGATCATGTGGTATTTGTCTTTTACTGTGGATAATTTTACTTAGCAAAATGCTCTCCAGCTCCATCCATGCTGTTGCAAAAGGGGGGAGCTCTTTCTTTCTTTCTGCTGCAACAGTATTCCATTGTGTAAATGTATCATAGTTCTTTGATCCATTCATTTACTGATGAGCACTTAGATTGCTTCCAGCTCTTGGCTATTGTAAATTGTGCTGCCATGAACATTGGGGTTCATAGGTTCTTATGGATTGGTGTTTCGGGGTTCTTAGGATATAATCCAAGCAGTGGAATAGGCTGGTCAAAAGGCAGTTCAATTTTTAGTTTTCTGAGGAAATTCCACATTATTTTCCACAGTGGCTGCACCAGTTTGCATTCCCACCAATAGTGCACAAGGGTTCCCTTTTTTCCACAAGCTCTCCTACATTTGTTTTTTGTTGCTTTGTTTATGATGGCCATTCTGACTGGTGTGAAATGGCATTTCATTGTAGTTTTAATTTGCAACTCTCTGATGGCCAGAGATACTGAACATCTTTTCATATGTCTGTGGGCCCTCTGTGTGTCCTCCTTGGAAAAGTGTCTATTCAGGTCTTTTGAGATTTTTCAGATCAGTTGTTTGTCTTCCTGGAGTGGACTCACATAAGTTTTTTTATGTAATTTGGAGATCAAACCCTTGTCTGAGGTATCATTGCCAAATATGTTTTCCCTTACAGTAATTCTCTTTTCAGTTTAATGCTGTTATCTTCAACAGTGGAGAAGATTTTTATTGTGATGATATTCCATTTGTTTATTCCTTCCTTTATGTCCCTTGCTCCAGGGGATATATATCATTGAAAATACTGCTGTGTGGAATATCTAAGATTTTCCTGCCTATGCTTTCCTCTAAGACTTTTATAATATCACAACTTACATTTAAGTCTTTTATCCACTTTGAATTTATTTTTTGTGTATGGTGTAAGTTGGTGATCAAGTTTCACTTTTTTTTCATGTAGCTATACAGGTATCCCAACACCATTTGTTGAAGAGGCTATTTTTACTTCATTTTATGCTACTTCCCCCTTTGTCAAATATTAGTTGACCATAGAGACTTGGGTTTATTTCTGGGCTCTCTGTTCTGTTTCATTGGTCTATGCATCTGTTCTTATGCCAGTATCAGGCTCTTTTGATTACAATGGTCTTGTAATACAGTTTGATATCAGGTATTGTGATCCCTCCAAATTTGTTCTTCTTTCTCAAAATTGCTGAGGCTATTCAGGGTCATTTATGGTTCCAAATAAATTTTTGAAATGGTTGTTTTATGTCTGTGAAATATGTCATTGGTATTTTTATAGAGATTGTATTGAATCTATAAATCACTTTGGGTAGTATGGACATTTTGATAATGTTAATTTTCCAATCCATGAACATGGTGCCTGCTTCCATTTGCTTGTGTCTTCCTTAATTTCTTTCTTCAGTGGTGTGTTGTTTTCTGAGTACAGGTCTTTTACATCCTTGGTTAGGTTTATTCCTAGGTACTTTATTTTTATTGTTGCTATATCAAATGAGATTTTTTCCTGATTTCTGTTTCTGATATTTCTTTGTTAGTGTACAAAAATGCCTTTGATTTCTGAATGTTGACTTTGTATCCAGCTGTTTTGTCAAATTTACTTATTAGGTCAAGTAGTTTTTTGGTGGACTCTATATGATTTTCTATGTACACTATCACATCATTTGCAAACAATGACAGTTTTGTTTCCTCCTTTCCAATTTGGATGCCTTTTATTTCTCTTTCTTGTCTGAGCCCTCTGACCAGGACTTCCAATACTGTGTTGAATAAGAGTGGTAAAAGCATAATCTTTGTCTTGTTCCTGATTTTAGTGGGGAAGATTTAGTTTTTGCCCATTGAGTATGATGCTGGCTGTAGGTCTCTCTTATATGGCCTTTATTAGGCTGAGAAATGCTCCCTCTGTTCTCACTTTGCTGAGTGTTTTTATCATAAATCATTGCTTTACCTTATCAAATGCTTTTTCTGCATGTATTGCTATGACCATGTGAGTTTTGTCTTTCCTTTTGTTTATATAATGCATTACATTTATTAATTTGCAAATGTTGTACCATCCTTGCACCCCTGGGATGAATTTCACTTGATCATGGTGTATCATCTTTTTAACATATTGCTGGATGAGGTTTGCCCATATTTCATTCAGGATTTTAGCACCTATGTTCATCAGTGATATTGGCCTGAAGTGTTCTGTCTTTGTTATGACTTTATCTGGTTTTAGGATTAGGATGATGCTGACTTCATAAAAACAGTTTGGGAGTCTTCCATCTTCTGGATTTTTGGAATAGTCTGTGGAGGATAGGGGTTAGCACTTCCTTAAATGCTTTGTAAAATTGTCCTCCAAAACTGTCCATTCCAGGGCTTTTGTGTGTCAAGTTTTTTTTATTACTGCTTCAACTTTGTCAGCTGTTGTTGGTCTGCTGAGGCTTTCTGCTTCTTTTTCTTTCAGTTTTGGGAGATTATCTTTTTCTAGAAATTTTTCCACTTCACCTAGGATTTCACATTTCTTGGCATACAGTTCTTTGTATTAATTTCTTATAATTCTTTGTATTTTTTGGTATCAGTTGTAGTCTCTCCTCTTTCATTTCTGATTGTGTTTATTTGGGTCCTCTCTGTTTTTCTTGATGAGCCTGCTTAAAGGCTTGTCGATTTTGTTTATCTTTTCAAAGAACCGTCTCCAGGATTTATTGTTTCTTAGGATTGTGCTTTTAGTCTCTATGTCATTTAATTCTGCTCTGATCTTGATTATATCCTTCCTTCTACTTGATCTGGGCTCTCTTTGTTGTTGTTCCTTGAGTTCTTGTAGGCATATGAATAGGTTGTTTATCTAAAACATTTCTATCTTTTTTAGGTAGGTCACCATAGCTATGAACTTCCTTCCCAGAACTGCTTTTGCTGTGTCCCATATGTTTTGGATTCCTGTGAGTTCATTTTCACTTGTTTCCAGAAACTTTTTGATTTCTTTCTTGACCCATTCATTGTTTAATAGCATGCTATTTAATCTCCATGAGTTTGAGTGTGTTTGAGTTTTTTCCTTGAGGTGGTTTCTAATTTCAGTCCCTTGGGGTCAGAGAAAATGCTTGATATGATTTTAATTTTCTTGAATTCATTGAATCTTCTTTTGTGTTCTATCATGTAGCATATCTTTGAAAATGTTCCATGTGCATTTAAAAAGAATGTGTATTTTGCTTTTTAGGGATGAAAGGCTCTATATATATCAGTTAAGTCTATTTCCTCTAGGACATTGTTCAGTGCTGCAATATCTTTATTGATAGTTTGTTTGGAAGATCTAGCTATTTTTGACAGTAGGGTGTTTAAATCCCCAGTATAACTGTCTTGCTATCAATATCTCTTTTGAAATCCTCCAAGATTTTCTTTATGTATTTGGGTGCTCCTGTGTTGTGTGCATATATATTTACAATGTTTATGTCTTCTTGATGGATTCTCCCCTTGAGTATTATGAAGTGACCTTCTGGGTCTTTTTTTATGGCCCTTGTTTTAAATTCTGTTTTCCCCGATATGAGTATTGCTACCTGGCTTTTTTTCCCTGTCCACTTTCTTGGAATATTTGTTTCCAGCTCTTCACTTTCAGTCTGTGTGGGTCTTTTGTTCTAAGGTGGGTCTCTTGTAGGCTGCATATGTGTGGGTCATGCTTTCTCATCCATTCAGCTATTCTATGTCTTTTGATTGGAGCATTTAATCTATTTATGTTTAAGGTTATTATTGATAGGTACTTATTCATTACCATTTTACTTTTTTTGTAGATGTGTTCCTCTCTTTCTCACTCTTTATTTTTCTTTTTCTAAAAGAAAACCCTTTAGCATCTCTTGCAGTACTTCTTTAGAGGAGGTGTATTCTTTGATGCTTCTTTTGTCTAAAAAACTCTTATTTGGCCTTCTATTTTAATTGAGAGCCTTGTTGAATAGAGTAGCCTTAGATGCAGGCCTTTTTATTTTTTAACTTTTGTTTATTTATTTATTTTTAAAGATTTTATTTATTTATTTTTAGAGAGGGAAGGGAGGGAAATAGAGAGAGAGAGAGAAACATCAATGTGCGGTTGCTGGGGGTTATGGCCTACAACCCAGGTATGTACCCTGGCTGGGAATTGAACCTGCGGCAGTTTGGTTCGCAGCCCCCTCTCAATCCACTGAGCTACACCAGCCAGGAGGCCTTTGTTTTTCATTACTTGGAATATTCATTGCCATTCTCTTCTGGCTTGGAGCATTTCCATTGAGAAGTCAGCTAATAACTTTATTGTGGCTCCCTTGTGTGTTACTTCCTGTTTCTCCCTTGCTGCCTTTAAGATTCTTTGCCATAGAATTTTGTCATTTCAAGTATGATGTGTCTTGCAGTGGGTCTCTTTGGGTTCCTCTCTGTGTTTCCTGGATTTGTGTGAGTTTTTCTCTCATCCAATTAAGGAAGTTTTATATCATTAGTTTTTCAAACACCTTTTCTGTCCCTTGCTCTTTTCTTCTTCTGGTATCCCTATTATACAGATATTATTATGTTTCATGTTGTCCTTCAGTTGCGGTAACACCTCTTCATTGTTTCTGAGTCTCTCTTCCTTTCTTGCTATTTCTGGGTGTTTTTTTCTACTTTGCCCTCCAGCTTGTTGATTCAGTCCTCTGCTTTATCTAGCCTGCTTTTGGTTCCTTCTACTGTGATCAATTCAGAAATGGTATTCTTCATTTCCTCTTGTCTGGTGTTGATGGTTTCTATTTTCTTTTTCACGTTGATATAGTTTGCAGTGAGTTCATCATAGTTTCCCTGTAATCTTCCTGATAACCATTGCTTTGAATTTAATATCTGATAGTTGACTTGCCTCTATTTCATTTAGCATTCTTTCTGAGCCTTCCTCCTTTCCTTTCATTTGGGAATTGTTTCTTTGTCTTCCCATTGTTTGTGAGACTCTTATTGTTATCCCCTGCTTCTTAAATTTATCTGCCCTGACTCCATGTTTAGGGTATGAACTTTTATGAATGAGACCTATGAGATTCAGTGGTTCAGTCTCCTTGATCTCCTGAGCTCACTGGTCTTGGGCTGTCATTTATATTGGCTCTCTGTATGTCTTTGGGTTTTTATTGTTGTTGGGTCTTTCTCTGGTGGGTCCTTCTTTCCAACTGGTTAAGTGAGGGTCACTCTCTCCACCTCATCTTGTATGCTGTTGTGCAGGTGTGGACATGTTTTGTCTAAACTGGTTCTTCTGTCTTTCCGAGGTTTTGGGGCTTCTCTCTCCCTACTGCTCAGTTATTTGTTCTGAGTAATTTCTCCACTGTTTAGTTGTAATTCCAGATTGGTCTTGGGTGGACGTTAGTGTGGCTTCCACTCTCTCCTTCACCATCTTCCTTTATTGTCTGTTGGTGGTTCCTTTGTCGGTGGTGTCTCTCTTACAGCAGGCATATTGGTGATCACATCTCCCTCCTACTCTTTTGTGTGATCAGTTGGAGGGGGCAGGCAAAAATGGATTAAGGCAGCAGGAGTGTGTTCTATAAAATTTGAAGTACAAAATGGTAGAGAAAACATAGGCAAACCTTTGGACAAGTATAGTGTTAATCATGATGTTTCACCCAACTAGCCCCTTTTTAGAAAGGGTGGAAAAAAGGTAAGACTCTTGTTGTGGGGGGAGGATTGTGAGTTGAATCCAGAAAACAGTGAACTTGTGCGAGTTCAGATTATGAAATATAATGAGATTAAAGGATAGAAAATAGACATAGTGTATGAGAAAATAGAGTTAACCACAGCAGTAATAAAGTTTTGGAAAACAGTAAAATGGGCTAAGATCGGGGGGCGGGGGGGCAGGGGGTGGCACCGTGTAGTATTTTCAATTGTTCGGAACAACAAGTATTTATAATATACTGGAAAAGTAATATTATAGAACCTATAAGATCTGAATAACAAGAATAGGAAGCATACGACCTAGAGTAGTGTGCTATTGGAACTATGAAAGAGAGAAAATATGCTATGAAAGTGAGAACAAGGAAAACCACTCAAACAATGCAATGAAACAAACAAAGAAAACTAAACAGAAAGAAGAGAAATAAAAAAAAACTAATAAAATAAAAAAAGTAAAGATGATGATAAAATAATAATAATACAAATAAACAATAAGCAAGTTTTCTGAGATAGCAAATGAAATTTGTCTCAATTTCTCAATTGCTGGAATTAGCCTTGTGATCCCTCTTTGGGTTTGACTCTGTTCCTTCCACAGTTCCAGATCTTATTGCCTCACTTGGGGAAAAATAAAAATAATAATGATAAAATAAAAAGAAAAATATAAATAGAAGGAAAAGCCTCCTGTTGACTTTAAACTGGCCAAGGGAGTTCTGCCGATCTTCCTGGCTGCAACAGCCTGAGGGGGTTGGTTTTCGCTTTTCTCCCTTCCTGTGGTTTTGTGAAGATGGCCACCAAGTCTTGGTTGAACCCTTCACAGTTTCCCAGCCTCCAGCCCAGTTCCTCAATTCACTGCCAGGCCCCTAGTGCCCTTATGTGCCAGGTCAGCTACTTCAATCCACCATTTGTGCTGTCATAGAGGTGCACCAGTTAGTGGCAACTCACATACCACCTTCTCGCTCTTTGCTGTCTTAGGTGCTAGGTACTCTCAAAGTCTCTTCAGGGTATTTCAACTCCCCTAGTGAGTTAAGTCTTTCTGGGGACTGTTAACTCCCTGAGCCCTGCTGTTCTGCTTAGTTGGGGGGTGCCTCCTCCTCTGGGGAAAGGGTGCCTCTGTGGCTGCAGCAGCAAGGGTGGGGGCACAGCCATGGCAATGGCAGGGATGGGCAGGCAGTGTTGTGGTGGCTGACACAGGTGTACCTAGGCCTCTACCACTCAGGCAGGGGGCAGGTAGAGGGAGAACAAGGGCAAAGCCAAGGCCATGGTTTCAGGGGAAGGAGTAAGGCAGAGACTGAGGCAGAAGACGCAGGAGTGTGGCCACTGTGGGAACATGGCCACTGCAGCTGTGGGCTCATGACTGTTTCTGTGGTGGCTGAGTGGGCATGGCAAGGGCGGGGGTGGTGCAAGGTGCCTGCTGAGGGAGAGTTCCCTAATCAGCCATGGAAAACCTCTTCTACAAACAAAACCCTTTTATTCAAGCCTGCCACTCCCAATAAGTGCCTGGCCTCTCACACAGCCCAACTTTCCAACCAGACTGGAGACTATCTGGGTCAGGGTTTGTCATAGCCCAACTCTTCTTCCTCCTTCAGGCACCACCTGGCTCCCCAGTTTCTCTGGTAGTGACCCAGCCAGCGTCCACAGTGTCAGGAGGTGAACGCCACTCCTGTGTATCTGCCACTTTGTCTCTATTCTCCACAGTGACTTCAAGTATCCAGGTCCATCTCGGTTCTGCTCTATCCTCTCTGTTTGGTAGGGAAGGAAGCTGTTGACTTGGCTATCTTCCAAGACTCCCATGGCAGGCCTGGTGGGCCTGGGCCTTCAGCACCTCTGGTCCCTGTGCTGGTCCCAGGGACCTTACCTTCTTAAAGGAATCTCCTTACTGTCTTTTTCAATGTCCTCTACAATGTTTGCCTCCAACCTTTGTATATACTGGGATACCGTTGGCTGTTCACTCTGTTCCTCAGAAGATCGGCCAGGTGCTCCACTTGTGCACAAGCAAAAGTGGACTCTGCTCCCACCTACCTCGCCACCATCTTCCAACTGACCTAATTCCATTTCTACATAAATGTTTTTAATTCTTTTATTTATGCTTATGCATTAAAAGTAGCTCTAGAAAGCAATAATGATATCTGTATGCAAAATAATACCCTGGAATACTATAATTGTCTTTGTTTCTAAATATAAATAAAAGTGGAATAAAAAAATTAAAATGAAAGATTTTTTACTGAATGTTTGGGCTCAAAATGTGAGTGTGCATTATACACTGGAGCACATTGTACAGCGCAAAATACAGTAGTAGAATTTAGTGGTGGGAAAAAATGTACAGGAGGGTGAGCTGGTTATATCACTTACTTTAAAAAGTAAGACATGAAAATGAAATTGAGATGCCAAAAATATCTTGTCTTTATAATACATTAAACATGAGAAAAAGAGAGGCTACTATTTCGAGAGCATTACCAGAGAATCAATGGCTTTGAGGAAAGATCATGTTTCACATAGAGGAAACAAAAGTGAGAGGAAGACAAATTATTTAAAGAATTTATGGGCTGTAGGAGAATTTCTTATGGATGAGTCAGTTGCTCTCCAAAAAAATCATAGAAATATTCAAATTTTCTTTTCATGGTTAGAAAGTATATGTCTTCATGGTTAGAGAGTATGTATCAAAATTATAGCATCCTAAGGTTTTGGTTCTTCATAAAAATTATAGCATTTTCATTTTAATTAATTTATTAAGAACTTGAAAGAAATATAAAATACAGTACAACATAAATTTTAATATATATGTATGTTCATTGGTTGAAGATTATTTTCACATCAGCAAAGAAGAAATAATAGAAAATAATTCTAAGGAAAAACTAACATAACCTTAAAGGAATCTGTACTCTTTAGTCTCCAGACATGTGCAGTTATCAGATAGTTCCCTGACTCCAAGTATTTATTCATATCTGTCAGCTAAATCATAGATCCAAATTCAAAACGTAACACTCAGGAACATTACGTGGATTTGTGACACTCTCTGGAGGACTGTGGGTCCATAAAGCAATGAATGGATTATAAGAAGACATAAATATAGTATTCTCATCTATGAGAGATGCAATCTTGCTCCAATGTTATTTATATTATATAAAGGAAATCTCAACCTATTTTCCTCAGCCAGACTGAAAGAAGACCCCCTTAGGGATGAATAAATGAATAGCTCACTATTAATTTTCAATTTATATGATTTTGTCTTTGAATATGTCATGTTTTAGAGACTTTTTAAATGGCCAGTGTTTATTTATTTATTTTATGTGTATGTGTGTGTGAGTGTATGTGAAAAAATGGAAGCAAAAAGAAAAATGTGAGGTAGAATTGTGATAAAAGAATAACTTCATATTTTTCCATTATTTTGAATCATTCAAAACTTACCTAATTTTAGATTTTAATCACTGATTGTGCACTCAGACCAGGTTTCTATAAAACCTGAATTGAGTGTGTTAACATTTTTTGCATCATTATTCCTAGTTACTGTAAGGAAAGTATGATGTGGGGTGTTCTGGACAGAATATGAGTGCTGAATTTAGAACAATACTTTAAGACCACCTAGACCTCTATTTATACATGTTAAGATCTAGAACTGAACAAAGAGATGCCTTAATCTTTTTTGATTTGATAAAAATATTCCATGTCTTTTTTGTGTGTTATTCCTAAAACTATGGAAAATAATTATCAATGAATCACTGAAATCTAGTGATTAAGTAAATGCTGTTTTACAATGTATAAAACTTGGGCCAGACATTGAAGAAACTACTATAAGTTAGTTTTTCTGTTTTGAAGCTGTTTTCTTGTTGAAAGAGAAAAGAAAGGATGGGCACACTAATTCGTTATTTAAGATACTATATGTTAAATTAACATGCTAGCTTTATATCTAACAAATTTATAATAGCATGCTCTTTCATTATTATGGTTATAAATGGAAAAATATTGATCAGATGGCACTAGAGAACAAATTAGTATTCTTAATTCAAAATTCAGAATCAATCAGAATGATGATATTTTGTGATATAAAATTGGTCTCAATTTTTAGTGGCAGGTGGCAGTCATATTTTTAATGCTGAGAAATTGGTAAAAATTGTTCAAAGGTAGTACTCAATTAAAACAGGATTTAAATTTAAATATACTAATTATAGGTAATAATTCTTTTAATTTCCACCCTACACTTAATTCCTTTAATTCCCACACACTTAAAACCTTTATTTTGAAGAAAACTACCATGATTTATCCACCAAGAGAAAACAAAAGGGGAGTCCTCAAAAATTCAGTTCAACAGAGATACTGTATCTCCTTCAGACTATTACAGTGATATTTTAAAATAATTTCTTCTATACTGTTGAAGATGCAAAACATAGCTTATGTACGTAGGAAAGGTTTTTAAAACACAGTTAGTTGAATTTGAATTCAACTAAACTATTTGAATTTTATATAAAAAGTTGAGCCAATTTTCAAAAATAGGTTTTTCTTGGTCAGTTTTTGACTGATGGTTTTAGCCAATGAAGTGGCCACTGTGAAACATTTGTTGTTATCACTGCAAAATAATGGAAACATCATTGGATTGTTAAAATAATTCCACTGCTGGGATTATACCCTAAAAATCCTGAAACATCAATTCAAAAGAACCTATGCAGCAACCCAATGCTCATAGCAGCACAATTTACAAGAACAAAATGCTAGCAGCAACCTAAGTTCCCATGAGTAAATGAGTGAATAGTAAAACTGTGGTACATTTACATGATGGAATACTATGAAGCAGAAAGAAAGAAGGAGCTCCTACCCTTTGCAACAGCATGGATGGACCTGGAGAGCATTATGCTAAGTGAAAGAAGCCAGGAGATGAAAGACAAATACCATATGATCTCACCTATAAGTGGAACTTAATCAATAAAACAAATAAGGAAGCAAAATATAATCAGATACATTGAAATAAAGAACAAACTGACAGTAACCAGAGGGGATGTGGGAGGTGATAGTAGCAGGATAAAGAGGAAGAGTTTTCAGGAACATGTACAAAGGACACATTGAGAAAGCCAAAGGAGGCTTGGATCAAGGGTTGGAGGTGGGGATGGCTGGTGGGGGGATTGGTGGGGGAAAAATGGAGACAACTCTACATGAAAAATAAAAAAAGAGAAAAAAACATTTGTTATACTGGGGTTCACATATTTTCATGAATTGTTAATTGTGTTTATCTCTGGATGTTATCTAATACATACAAAGTAATTTTGTAAGTAAAATAAATGATCAATTTTACCCTATTCCTAGGTTTCCATTTTACATAAAAGCTAAATTGTTATTTTGTAAGTCTTTAAAAATTATTTTAAGCTTTGGTACCAGTATTTGTACCAATTTCAATGTTAATTAATAAATAAATATTTGTTGTATACTTTTACATGGTCTAATTGTTTGTTTATCTTCTTATAAACTCTTCAGTGTTCTTCCATTGGTATATACATTTTAAAAAATCTTCCTGAACTTGATTCAATTTGTTAAGGGAAAAAAAGTAGCCCAAGAGTGATAAATATTTCTATTTCAGAAATGGCAGCTCCCCTGGGAGGTATGTTTTCCAAGCAGTAACAGGCATCCTACCACTGCTATATGGATTCCTGAGCAAGTCATAACTTCTTCAGGTCACACTAAGCACCCAAGACCTTCTTTGAGTACCTTGGTGGATGAGTTGGAGTCATCTTTTGAGGCTTACTTTGCCTTTCTGGTGAGTTAGGACTATGTCAATGGCATGGGTCAGGAAGTAATTCTAGTTGGTTTTGATAGTGTATTCAGAAATTTCTAGATATTATGAGACAGACAGAATTTTTTTTGTTTTCTTTCCTACAAAAATATTGCAGTTATTTGTCCAGAAACCAGAGCAGGTTATCAAAGAGGATGTCTCAGAATGAGGAATGTATCACAGTGGAAAGATGCTCTATTCCAGAAGTTCTTGACAAAGCTGTTATATTGACAGCAGGTGCTAGAGGACATCAGTGGTCAGCACAAGAAATGAACCAACATCCCTCATGGCTCTTTGGCCTACCTTGAGCTACTGTCTGCTAGTATCCCTTCTCCCATGAAGCAAACCTGAGTAAAACACTGGCATGAAAGTGAGCTGGTGTGTGAGTCAGTGCAAACACAGTTCATTTTGCCAAATTACACTTCTTGGTGGCATTACATTTTGGAAGAACTCTTTGCCAGAGAACACGATTATTTTACATGCATGCTTCCACCTAAAATTTCTCCCCTGTTTTTATAAGCTTTTATGTTTTTGTTACTTTATGAAAAGCTCATAGCTTTGATAAATCAAGTAAACATTTTTGATTTTAGCAAAATTTAGACTGTTAATGTGATGCCACTAACATTCTTTTTTATGTTTCTTTTTCCCTGTTTATTTTTATTTTTTAAATTCTTTTGTAACTTTCATTGTCTTTGTGTTTCCAGTTTTAAATTAGTTTGTGTCATCTAAGGGAAAACATTTTGTGTGATCTGATCTGTCAATCAGAGGGTGAGGATTTGGGTTGCAGGCCTTTATAACAATTACGTGCTCCCCCTCAACCATTGTATTATGCAAAATAAGTATATTAGACATGTTTCAAGACTTCGAACTACTTCAAGAAGCATAACCTGAGATTTCTTAAGATGGCAGTGAGATCGTGCGAGCAAAGTCCACTTTCCCCTGCACATGAGTGAAACACCTACCAGATCTACTGAGGAACAGAGTGAACAGCCAACTGTACCCCAGCATACAAGAAGATAAGAAACCAAAAACTGTAGAGGATATTGAAAAAACAGACAGTAAGGAGAGTGCCTCAGGACAATAAGGTCCCTTGGACCACCCACTGCCGGGAACAGGGAGGCTGTGGCCCCAGGCATGATGCCTGCTGGGTCTACCACAGGGTTCTTGGGAGAGAGCTGGGTCAACAGCTCCCTCCCCTGCCAAATTGGGTTTGAGCAGCACTGGGAGAGACCTGGTTGCTTGAAGTCACAGAGAGGGTAATAAGAACTAAGTGGCAAACAAACAGGGACTGTGAGCACCTACAGAGTCTGTGGACACCAGCTAGGGAAAATTGAGAGTTGGGGCGTGGTGGGTCCTGACCTGGATAGTCCCTGGTCTGGTTGGAGAATTGGGTTGTGTGAGAGACCAGGCCTCTGTATGGAGCAACAGGCTTGAGCAAGAGGAATTTGTCAAAAAGAAAAACTGAAAAAAGAGGCACTCAGCTGTCATTTGGGGAATTCTCCTACAGTAGCCATTCCGGCCTCCTCCCTACCCAACCATGTCTCACTCCTGAGGTGGAGGCCCTGTGCACGCTCCTGTAGACCTGAGAAGAGTGTGAGCTGAAACCTCAGGGGCCAGAGGCTGCTAGGGAACTGAGATGGAGGCTGACCTAGTGCCCATCAGAAAATGAGAAAAGCGAAACCAATCCCCGCTCAGCCTGCTGCAGCCAAGAAGACAAGCAAATCTGGCTTGGAAAGGATGCTTTTTTTAAAAGTAGTTCTTTATATATTTTTAATTACTTTTTATCTTTTGACTCCTTCCTCCTCTCTTTCCTTCTTTCATGTTTTATCCTTCTTTCATGTTTTATTCCTTCTTCCTTTCTTTCCCTTTATATCTCTCCTTCCTTCCTTCTTCTTTTTTTAATTTTTAATTCCCACAAGTGAGACAAAAAAACCTGGAACTGTGAAAAGACCAGAGCTGGACCCAAAGAGGAAGCATCCTTACAGCTGAGACAGTGAGACAAATTTCACTTTGCTACTACAGAGAACTTTCAAGTTATTGCATATTTGTATTATTTTTTTGCATTACCCTTACATCTTTTATTTTATTAGTATTTTTGTATTTCTCTTCTTTCTTTTTAGTATTTTTTTGCTGGGCTGATTAAATCACATTGTTTGACTGGTTTCCCTTGTTCTCTCTTTCATGGTGTATTGTTAATTTACTGTCTTTCACTTCACTTGTGTTCTATTAGCACATTACTCAAGGTCCTATACTCCCTATCTTGTTATCCAAATCTCATAGATTCTTTCATATCATTGTCGCTCCATTATTATTGTAAATAATACTTATTCCATACTGTTGTAAATACTACACAGCATCCCTCCCAGAGTTTAACCTAGTTCACAGTTTTCTGAACTTTATTACTATTGTGGTTAACTCTATTCTCCCACACACTACACCTATTTTCTATCATTTACTCTCAGTTTACCTCATAATATGCCCTCCCGCAACCTCACTGCTTTTTGGATCCAACTTACAACAAGAGTCTTATCTTCTTTCCACCTTTCTAAAAAGTGGCTAGTTAGGTGAAATATCATGGTTAACACCACACATATAAAAAAGATCTCTCATATCTTCTCTATGGGCTGGTACTGTAAATACAATAGAATACACTCTTGCTGTTTTAACCTATTCTGCCTTCCCCCTCCAACTGATCACAAAAAAAGAGTAGGTAGAAGCTGTAAACACCAGGATACCTGCAGGAAGAGAATATTTGTGAAAGGAAACAACAGTGATCACAGGAAGGAAGTTTGGAGAAGATATCCCAACTTTACTCTCTCCTCTTTTTCCCTAATTTCCTGTGCACATTTTGTATTGGCTGAACATAGCCAAATACTAGATAAAGGATAGGATAGTCCACTTACCTTGTGCCTAAAAATCATCTAGCAGGGCACAGTGGACCCAAAGAGGCAAACAACAGACATAACAGATAGTGCAATTTATAAACACAGGGTCCAGCAGAAGTAATGCCTGTGTGAGTGTATTTGGTAGGGTAATGATATGGGTGTAATAATGTAGTTTTGATGTGAACATTTCACCTAAAATGTCATATGGTGTGCTTGAGTTTGATATTGTTATGTTACAGAATTGCATGCCTGTGATGTTGTGATAAAAAAAAATTGTAAAAAGTTTTTTGTTCTTTGTGTCAGGCACTGTATATAAATTGCAACTTAATAAGCTTTCCTGGCCCCCAAAAGCCATTTATTATTTAACGTATTCTGAAAATTGAACTGTTGACAATTTTCAATATAAGACACCTACTATGAAGACTATTATTTTTCACTGCTCACTAATGTACATTAGATTATTGTTGGTAAGTCTTTCTAACAGGTTGTTTTGTTGAAGAAATCAGAAAGGCTGCTTTAAGCTAACTGGAGGTTGTGTGTTCACAATAAATCTAGACATGAGAATCAATAGAAACATTTAAACCTGTGATGTTAGAGAAATGCCTCTCATAAAAGATCAAATGCTAATAATTGAATCTCACATACACTATTGCATATTATCACTCTAAGTGAAGGCTTGTTGACACTTCTGTTTTTATATCAAGGCAGCTGCAATACACTTGAAAAACATGAAAGTATTTAAAGGATTTTCAAACTTATAAGTGAGATCTCAGACTGTAGGAGTACGTCAGCACCGTAGGGACAGGTTTTCTTACTCACTGAAGGCATCACTAGTCTTAGTCCTTGAACTAATTGCTCAGTGAACCAGCAGTAAACAAGGTGAATGACAGAAAGACACATTTTTCATATTAGGTAGGAAGTAAGGCATCCATTATTTAATTATAACAAAACTTGATACTTTAGAGACCAGCCCTTTTGTTGCTCCTCTTTTCATTAATATTTTATTATTTTAGCATGAGTTTCTGCATAATTCTGAGATTAAAAGAAACATACAGTGAATTAAAACTATAAAAACGTTTTGGGACAATTGGTATGTTTATCTTACAGATTTATTTCCTTAGTAATATGGAAGAGCTCTTCATTGATTTGTGGAATTCTTATGCATTCTGAGTTTCCTGATTTTCTTGAAAACACACTTACACCTCACAACTCTCTCATTAATTGCATCCTTACATAGTTTGTTTTATTTATTCTTCTTACCTTAATGACTTTTCACTAACAATGGCTGATATGGTGGAATGCTTTAGTTTTTATGTGAGACAGTGTGAGTGTACATGTGCAAAAATGCTAGTTTATAGAGTATGATGCTTTAACACTCGACTATAAGTGTTAAAGGTAGTTCACCATCTCACAATTTCTCAAACTCAAATATTCCTTTTGGATAAAACTCAGTAGCTTTAGAGAGTCAATATACCTGAGGCTACTATTTAGAGTTTTCTGTAAGATTCATGAAAACTGAAAATAAACATAAAATGTATTTGGGGCAGACAAGAAAATACTTACAGAAAGGAAATGGAAATATCAGAGCAACATGAATTTGCTAGAAACTGGCAGGCCAATCAGGTAGGAGTAGAACTTTTAAAGACTGAGGTTCTGAGGTATCATCACAGAAAAAGATACTTCTGTGAGGACGAGGAATGGAGCTTCTTTGCAATAAGTTAATGAATTTCTCTCTTATTTCTTAGCCATCATTCCTGTATATCCTTACCATTCCTTTGTCGGATGCCTTACTTCCTACCTAATATGAAAAGTGTGTCTTTCTGTCATTCACCTTGTTTACTGCTGGTTCACTGAGCAATTAGTTCAAGGACTAAGACTAGTGATGCCTTCAGTGAATAAGAAAACCTGTCCCTACGGTGCTGACGTACTCCTACAGTCTGAGATCTCACTTATAAGTTTGAAAATCCTTTAAATACTTTCATGTTTTTCAAGTGTATTGCAGCTGCCTTGATATAAAAACAGAAGTGTCAACAAGCCTTCACTTATAGTGATAATATGCAATAGTGTATGTGAGATTCAATTATTAGCATTTGATCTTTTATGAGAGGCATTTCTCTAACATCACAGGTTTAAATGTTTCTATTGATTCTCATGTCTAGATTTATTGTGAACACGCAACCTCCAGTTAGCTTAAAGCAGCCTTTCTGATTTCTTCAACAAAACAACCTGTTAGAAAGACTTACCAACAATAATCTAATGTACATTAGAGAGCAGTGAAAAATAATAGTCTTCGTAGTAGGCGTCTTATATTGAAAATTGTCAACAGTTCAATTTTCAGAATACGTTAAATAATAAATGGCTTTTGGGGGCCAGGAAAGCTTATTAAGTTGCAATTTATATACAGTGCCTGACACAAAGAACAAAAAACTTTTTACAATTTTTTTTTATCACAACATCACAGGCATGCAATTCTGTAACATAACAATATCAAACTCAAGCACACCATATGACATTTTAGGTGAAATGTTCACATCAAAACTACATTATTACACCCATATCATTACCCTACCAAATACACTCACACAGGCATTACTTCTGCTGGACCCTGTGTTTATAAATTGCACTATCTGTTATGTCTGTTGTTTGCCTCTTTGGGTCCACTGTGCCCTGCTAGATGATTTTTAGGCACAAGGTAAGTGGACTATCCTATCCTTTATCTAGTATTTGGCTATGTTCAGCCAATACAAAATGTGCACAGGAAATTAGAGAAAAAGAGGAGAGAGTAAAGTTGGGATATCTTCTCCAAACTTCCTTCCTGTGATCACTGCTGGGTTTTTTTTTTTTTTTCTTTCACAAATGCCCTGCTTCCTGTCAGAATATCTGCTCAATGGAGCATTTCTCTAGGCTCTAAACACTGCACACTATCCTTTCCTCTGAAATCCTCTCATTAGTAGCTCTCAAGATTACTATCCCAAGGTATCTATTATAATGTTTTTCTATTATTTCTGAAACATTGAACTTATTATTTAGCTCTTTAAAAATTGCCCATTTTAGTGTGCAATACATTGTTTCATCCCAGGATTCTAACTGATACAGAAGCTTATGTCTGTTTGAATGTTTTAAGATTTTAACTTCTGTTAATGGTGACATTTTTTTCAATGTTGATAATATATGTTAAATTTTTAAAGAATTTTAAAAAGTTAAACATGATTATCCCATTACTATTATACATTCCATATTCAAAAAACATTTCATAAGTATGTATTCTATGTCAGATTTTTCCTTAGACCCTTAAATTGCAAGATGCCTCATGAAGCTGCAATATAATAGTCCCCCCTTTATCCATAGACCCCCAAAATTCCTAAAACCACAGATAGTATTCAACCCTATATGTTTCTCTCGAATACATACATACCTTGTCTTCCTTTCTTTTATTTTATTGTTGTTCTAGTACAGTTGTCTTCATTTTCACCCCACCCCGCCTCCCTGCCCCACCCATCCCTGCCTCCCACCCTTGAACCCACCCCTTTTGACTTTGTTTATGTGTCCTTTATACATGTTCCTTTATGGCCCTTCTTCTATTTCCCTCCATTATCCCTCTCCCCTTTCCCCTGTGGTTACTGTCAGTTTGTTCTTTATTTCAATATCTCTTGTTGTATTTTGCTTACTTGTTTGTTTTGTTGAATAGGATCAACTTATATGTGAGATCATATGGTATTTATCTTCACTACCTGGTTTATTTCACTAGCATAATGTTCTCCAAATCCATCCATGCTCTTGTGAAGGGTAGGAACTATTTCTTTCTAATACATACATAACTTTGAATTACAGAAAGTACTTTCTGGCTTTTCTTTGGCATATCTGAATTTCTACCATCACAACCGTTGCACTTTGGGGCCAATATTAAGTAAAACAAATGTTATTTGAACACAAGCACTGTGATACCACAGAAGTCAAGCTGATAACCAAGATGGCTCCTAAGTGACTAAAGTGGGAGTGCATACAGTATGGAGAAACAAAACAAGAAGATGCTTCATGTCCAATGTGGGACAATGAGGGATGCCATAAGATTTTATCACACTACTCATAACGGTGCACTATTTAAAACTTATGAATTTTTTACTTCTTAATTTTTCATATAATATTTTGGACCACAGTTGATTACAGATAACTGGAACCACCCATGGAAAGTGAAACTGAAGATATGTGGGGATTATTGTGTGAAACATTATCACTGATGATAAATCAAAATATGTCTATTTTATTTATGATGTAGCTGTGATTAAAAAATATACTTTCTACTTCTTTTCCAAACTTCTTGGCCAAAGTTGAGACACTCATGGTTCTTAAGATTTTAATGATCTTGTATAGGTATTGCTAGACATTATTGTATAACTTTAAAGCATGTTATATTATTATATTTGTTTTTACACCTTAGACAATTATTTTAAATAATATAAAGTTTATATAAAGTTTATACAGTTAAACCTTCAAAAGAGGTACCAAAAACATTAAAGCACACTCAAATCCTAAACTTTTCAGTAAAACATTAGCTTTTTCTTTTTTTTACAAATGGAGCTTTGAACACCTGAAATTTGAATTCAGATTGCAAAGAGTCATCAAACTGCTTAAAGATATTTTTTTCTGTCATTGACACACAGAGGAGTTATATTAAAAAACGTTTTTTGACAGAATTTGCCTCTGTGGGTGATAGGCCATAATACAAGTGAATACACCAGTGCACTGTTGATAATTTGAATACAAAGCCAAATTAACTCCAAACTTTGGAGTCAAATTGTCACCATCCAAACTTGTGTATATAATAGCCATGTGACCTTTTGCATAGCAATAATATTATTTAACATGTAATGTTATTTTGAAGGTTAAATGAGATGATAATACTTGTAAAACAATAAAAACTATTAGAATATAATAAGCTTCATTAAATGTGAGCTATCTTTTACTTAACACCACCACAAATGTGGAACTGGAGGCATCAGATATTTTTAAACCCATTGACACAATATCAAAACACCCCCATCCTGGCTGAAAGATTGTCTTAACTGTATTGTATATAATAGAAATATGGTCTCAAATTGTTACCTTTTCTAGTATTTTAGGTTCTCATTTTAGACTAACCAAAGTCCAAAGTACTCAGATTTAATAAAATCTTTCCTTCTTTCTTTCCTTCCTTCTTTCTTCAACCAGTTTTATTCTTTTATTTGCTACTGGTCCAGTTAGCTTAGTACATGTTTTTCTTGTGTGTGTATATAAATGTGAATCTTTATAGAAAAACAAACATGCATTAAAAAAAATAATGAGGCATATCAACACAAACTAGTAATAAGGATGTGTTTGTTTATGCAGAATGCTACAGCTATATGCTAAACATATTATAGGTTTATATTACCATAATAATGCATTTCTCCATAGCTACTAATCTAAGCTAAAGAATATCACATGTATATGTAATCTTCTTTCAAAGGGATCTATGTTTATTTACATGTTCTAAACATAGCATAGTTTTAAGAATGTTTTAATATTGGCCAGTATAATTTTATACTGTCAGAATGTTTTAATACAATTATAAACGAATGTAGCTCCAATCTAAGCTTATTTTATATATATTCTCTCTATTGATCTTTCTTATAAGAACATATGAAAATAAATTCATACCATTCTATAAAATTTCCAGTGTGGAGAAAAAAGCAAAACTAAAAATTTCAGCAAGAATTATTTTGTGTAGCAATAACTGGTAGTCAGAATCATATGGCAATGAAAAAAGAGATAACACAGCTAAACAAACAGATTTCTTGTTGCTTACATTCTTATTTCCTTTAAAACAAAATAAATAAAACATTTCAATGAAATAAATTATTTCCAAGGAGCACAGTAACATCCATATGATGACTGTATTTACTTTCAAGTAACATTGCTGAGAGAGATAGTATGTCCAAAAGTCAACATAATTATTTTCTTTATCTGACAATCATGTCTGGATCTTAGTCAAAAGACAAAGTGCAATTGGTTTGTTTTTCAAGTTATTTCTTATCTTAGTTGCATGTTAGAAAGATCATAGTGTTTCTGTTTTAATTTTAATTAACATAAAATTAGAATCAAAAGTAAAGCAAAATTGTGAAAATTAACTTGTTACTAGTACAAGAGAACAAATCATGGGCATTATGATAATGTAATCATTGAGCATCTGTGAAGTAAAATGTATTTTTAAAGACAAAAAGTTAATGTTTTCTTTCAAAACCCCTGTGGAAAAATTGAAAACACAATGTTAACAGATGATACATTCAGGTAGTATATGAAAATTACAACTTGAAAAATTAATAAAAATAGTATCTAAAACAATGTTAGTAAGATACAAAGCTCATTCATTTACAGTCTTTATGATAATATATCACTGAAAATATTGCATGAAGGACAGTCTTTGATAGGATTATGTACAGTATAATAGCAAGAGACTGGAATTAAAATTCAGTGAGAAGACACATTTTGTGAACTGAAGGGTAAGAAGATAATAATGATAACATTAATAACAGTAAATAACAAGAATAAAATGGTTCACATAAATAGAATTTCCATCAGCAACTATTATTGTAATTTTAGAAATGATAAACTAGTAACCCCAGTAAATAGCTAATCTTTATTGATTCACTGTTTAATTTCTTTTTTATTTTAAAAGCTTTAGAATAGCTGTCAATAAGAATAATGTGTACATGGGGAAAATTACACTAAGAGAGAATAGGAAAAGAATGTACTGCATTGTACAAGGTAAAGCATTTGTAAAGAAACTCTTAAAAATACATTTACATTACATTGGTAGGAAAAAAGGAAATAACATTCAAAAGATTTACCTCCCTTTTAAAATTATTGTTGAGTGATTCATTCTAACAGTTTATGGGTGTTCCAAAGACAATTTAGAAAATACAGGGATCTCAGTTCTGTCTCTTTAATCACTCAAAGTTGAGGGTTATTCTTCATCAATAACACCTAGGAGAAAAAGACATACCATCAACCTGCTGACCCTACAGCAGCCCTAGGGGCAGTTCCACTGCCATAAGCAAAGTTAGCACTAAGGGTAATAGAGCTGGTTATCCATGATCCAGATAATAGCAGTAGCAGAGAACTCATTTACTGATGGTAGAAAATAAATTCCTCGTTTAGCTCATGATTTCTGGCAACTAAGTCTTCTTACAGGGATGGAAGGTTAATTTTCCTTTAACATAAATGAAAGATGAGAATGTGAAATGATGGCTCTTCGGGGTGTTCCATCAATGGCACTGGAAGAAGAGAAGTTGCAAAGAGATGGTTTTTCATTTTCTTGTAATTGATACAAAATTCAGAGAAAAAATGTAGCTAAGGTCAAAAATCATATGGTGTATGATTAGAAAGGGAATAAAAGTGTTATTTGTACTTTCAATTCATTTTTAGCTAAAACTGGATGGGTCATTTAAATAATTAAACTCCTATGTGACTGTCCTTTAGCTATCTCCTAATTATTGTATTTGAATAGTCTTTTTAAGATTCAGTTAAACTATTTTCCTTTATTTTATTCTCCACACATCCCTTCCTGTCCACTTCAGAAAAACCTGGGCTCTGTAATGATAGAAGAGTAATCAATGCTATAAATTTTACCAGCCAAAATATTAATTTGAACTTGGGAGTTTTTTAGTTCTATGCATTCTTTCAACTACAGGATTTCTGATTTCTGTAATTAAATGCAAGACCTACAGGATCACCTCCCCTCTTTTTTTTCTTTGTCCTAAGAATATATCTACCACATTTCAAGTTAGCTATAGAGCTTGATATTTCTACCCTTATCCACTTTCAATTTCTCTCTCTAGCACTCATATGTATCTTAGTCCCATTCCCACATAAACTTTCTTCTCCCTCTAGTATAACATTTTTATGTACTGAAAACTATCTTTCATATTATTAAAATTTTCTTTAAAGTTTTCAGTTTCCTCATCATAAAAAATATAGTTTTACCCAGAATTGTCATACACCTCAAAATTGTCCTCATTGGTAGTGTATCTTCCAGGTCCTGTAGTCTCATGGATTAAGAAAGGAGAAACATCATTGTCATTAGACACCACTGTGGTTTCTAGATAATTGCTCATTTGAAGCTCACTACAACTTCTCCTGTCACCCTTTTTCTTTCCTTGTCACCATGACAGATCAACCATCCAGCTTCTTCCTTAACACCTCCTTAGTGACTTCAGCATATTCTTTATATGTCTATTATCTTGTTAGTTAACTATTTCTTATTTTAATGCTAGTTTTTAAAATTTACTTTTACATTGAAATAACCATTTGAAACAGTCATTTTTCCATCTTAAATTACAAATAAAATTCTAAGACTTTTAAGGTATACATCATGAAGATATATGTTTAGATTATAAAAGGATGACTCCATTTAGTTACTGTATTTTCTTATGTATGAGGCACACATTTTGCCCAAATTTTTAAGGTAAAAATAAGGTGCATTATACATGGGCAGTTCCCAAAATAACTTGTATCTGTTCTTGTGTTTTGTAACACAAAAATAGATTCAAGTTATTACACATTTGCTACACAAATTTCTTGTAACATAATATATTCAAAATAAATGCTAAATTTCTTTGTAATACAAAAAACAAGTGTCTGAATATAAGTAAATAAAAATTAAATTAAAAATTTAAAACAAAAGATTTTTTTCCTTGAGAGTTTGGGCCAAAATCATAGTGCACAAGATACATGGGAGGACATTATACACAGCAAAATAAAGTAATTAACACATCTATCACCTTAGGTTATGAAAGAGTTATTCCTCTTTTTTTATTGGTTAAGAATATATAGGTTCAGCTCTGGCTTGTGTAGCTCAGGGGATTAAGTGAGGACCCAAGAAACAAGGGCCGTTGATTCGATTCCTAGTCAAGGCATATGCTTGGGTTGCAGGACAGGTCTTCAGTAGGGGGCACTCAAGAGGCAACCATGCATTGATGTTTCTCCCCCTCTCTTTCTCCTCCCCTTCCTCTCTCTCTAAAAATAAATAAATAAAATCTTTTAAAAAAGAACATATAGGTCATTCCTCTAGCAAACTTCAATTGTACAATACCACATTATCAACTCTGATCATCATGCTATACATCAAATCTTCAAACTTTATTCATTTTTCTTTTCATTTTTATTGAATTTATTTGAGTGACACTGGTTAACAAAATTATACAGGTTTCAGATGCACAATTCCACAACACATCATCTGTACACTGTAATGTGTGTTCACTATACTAAGTCAAGTCTCTGTCCATCACCATTTATCCCCCCATACCCTCCTTTACCCTCCCTCAAACCCCTCTCCCAAACAATCACCATACTGTTGTCTGTGTCCATGAGTTTTTCTTCTTTTTTAACATTTTTATTGCTGTTCAAGCACAGTTTTCTGCCTTTCCCCCCCACCCTTCCCCACCACCCTCCTCTGTTTCCACATCCCCTTGCTATTGTCCATGTGTCCTTTATACTTGTTCCTGCAAACCCTTAACCTTTTTCCCCTGTAATCCCCTCCCCTCTTTGTTTTTGCTCAATCCTTCCACCCCCACACAGCTCCAAACCTCTCTTCCAATAGTTGTCAACCTGCTCTCTTCATTTTATATCTGAGAGGCTATTTATTTATTTATTTATTTATTTTTAACCAGATTTGCAAGGCAAAATCTGAAAGACTATGGAGCTGAAGCCAAACAAAAGAGAGTTCAGAAAATAAGAAAAGCTACACTAAAAAATAAACATGCTCATCAATTTATCTGTGGGTCCCAGTCTGTGATTACTTTGCTTAGATTATTCTCCATTCAGTCAAACAGTTTTCTTAATTACCTGCTATGTAATCTTTTGACTAAAGGGCAATTGCAATGCAGAGTATTAATTTACTTCAATAGAGGTGTGTACAGGTACAATAACAGCATGATAAGAGTGAGGATCCAGTTCTGCCTGAAGAGATGTTATGGGCATCAAGGCCAATAGCAGACAAGATGAGGCTTGAGGAAAAAATTTAAGCAAAAAGAAGAATACCAAACAGAAAAGGTCTTCCTTTTCTTTTACAGGAAAGACCTCATCTTTTACAGGATGAGGTCTTCATTTTCCTGTAAAAACAGGAAACAGGTCATTTAAATTGTATCACCAGATGAGAAGGTCAAAATGGGTGAAATATTGGATACATATGAAAAAGTAGAAGAAGGCAAGTGTTCAAGGAACTTTATTTCTTGCCAGTCTCTTTCCTTTGCCTTTACTATGATGCATATCTGATCATCTCACATTGATCCTAAAATCCTTCAACAGTGGACTGTCAAAGTCTGATCCATAATTTGGAAACATTAGGGGTAGGTGAATTAGAACAGAAAAAAAAAAAAAGGCAGTCTCCTGAATTTGAAGTTGCACTGTATATTTTCATTTTCTTTTTATCAACTTAAAATCTCTCTAATACCTGTTCTCTGGGTACTGGTACTGGCCTTTGTCTTCTTGTTCCTCACCTTGCACTTATCTCCTCTTTGGTTTCCCTATCACTAGTGCTTTTCTTCTACAAGTTATTCTTCTTATTAATTCTTAAAACCACAGACTTAATTTTGCAGTTTCTTAAATTTTTCAGTGACTACTACTACAGGATAAAATACAAGCTTTTTAATTTGACAAATACTCTTCATAGTATGGTCCTGGCTTTTGTTCTCAGCCTTATTTCTTATCAGTCTCCCTAGTTTGACGTTTTATTTCATACACTCTAAACAATCTGTGATTCCCTAAGTAGATCATGCAGTTCTCTGCTCCTGCAACTTTAAAGGTGCTGCTGTTCTTTCTGTCTGGGACATCTTCCTCACCTTATGCAATCATATAGCACACTCCTATTCAGCTTTCAAAATCCAGATCAGATGGTTACGTTTTTATGACATTGTCTCTGTATCATGTTAAAGTATATAATTTGTATGTTAACAACACAGAAATTTCAGTGCTATTTCTATACCATATATATGCAACTATATTACCAGTGTTCATACTGTATTATAATTATTTCTTAATGTCTGCAAAAAGCACATTTGCATGTACGTGTTTGTGTATGTATCTTGGTTTAATACTGTGCTTTCTTATAAAAAGCATCTATAAAATATTAAAATGAAATTAATTATATTGAATGAAAGGAAGAAAATTGCTAGAAGAAAGGTTGAATAAGGCTTATTTTGCAAAAAGTTAGTGTACTTTCAGAGATCATCACAACTTAGCAGTCATATATCTATCTGACCCCTTTGAATGAGCGTAAGGCTTTCAAAAAACTTATAAGTATTTTGAAACATAAACACAAGCAAAAATGTCTCCAAATGGTGTGAAACCTATAATTAACCTAAAACTCCTTGTAGAATATATTCTGCTTTTCTTCAGAGATTCTCTGATTCCTCCTTATCTAAACTTCTTCCCATTTCCTAATAATAATTAATGTTTTAAAA
Source organism: Phyllostomus discolor (assembly GCF_004126475.2). Lineage (NCBI taxonomy): Eukaryota > Metazoa > Chordata > Mammalia > Chiroptera > Phyllostomidae > Phyllostomus > Phyllostomus discolor. The sequence goes on along the minus strand of NC_040912.2, from coordinate 62,440,251 downwards.
ATAATCCATCAAGCCCTGGCTGGTGTAGCTCAGTGGATTGAGTACGGGCCTGTGAACCAAAGGGTTGCTGGTTCAATTACCAGTCAGGGCACATGCCTGGGTGTTGGCCAGGTCCCCAGTAGGGGGTGTGCCAGACACAACCACACATTGATGTTTCTCTCCCTCTCTTTCTACTTCCCTTCCCCTCTCTCTAAAAGTAAAAGTAAGTAAAATTTAAAAAAAATAATCCATCAAGATATAATGTAGCTCAGACATTTGATTCTCACTCATCTGAATTCCAGGTACTACAAAATCTGTGAGACAGCATATATGATACAAATTTAGTTTAGAACATCCTATTCTTACTGGAGTACTATGCTTTAATAGAATAATTGATAGTGTTTAATGTAATGCAAACTATTGTCAGTAAACTTCAAATTGGAGGGTAGTTAAGAGTTTAACCCATTAAAAAGTTTAGGTTCCCTAAAAGGCAGCTACAGGTCAAGAAGTTGCACTGCATTTTCTTACACAGCTACCAAATGCTGTTACTATTTCTTCATCTAGGGGGAAATAAAGACTGGATATAATGTGTCCAATTCCTTTGAGAAGAAGATATAGATGATTAATTTAAGGAACCAATTTCATGTTTTTCTGATAATTATTAATAATTTGTGACTATGGGGCTAAACATCACTCTTGCCCTGAACATGCAAATGTGTATATTTGATTTGCCCCAATGTTGTCTTTCTTTTTTTTTAAGATTTTATTTATTTATTTTTAGAGAGGGAATGGAGGGAGAAAGAGAGGGAGAGAAAAGCATCAATGTGAGGGAGAAACACCAATTGGTTGCCTCTTGTACATACACACCCCAACTGGGCACCGAACCCACAGCCTAGGCATGTGCCCTGACCAGGATTGAAACAGTGAGCTTTTGCTTTGCAGAACGACTCCCAACCGAGGGAGCCACACCAGTCAGTGCATTCTTAACTTTTTGATGATAAATCCTTGTGTGTGTGCATATAAACACAAATGTTTTGCTACTTCTCTCTTTCTTGGTAACACATTCCTAAAAGTATATTTATAGTAAGATGAGAATATTTAAGAGTAGGAAGACAGGTACACAAAGAGAATTAATGTATTATAAAAATACAAATAGAAAGACCCATGAATACATGTGAGAGAATGATACACTCTAATGGTGCATGCAATTTTTGAAAGAATAAAGCTCTAAAATTTGGCTGTTCAAATCATTGTTAATTAGGTAATTTAAGTATACAAATTAACTTACAAACTAAAGTATTCTTTTACCTATATTTTATATCTGTTATTAATTTTCAGTAAGAGTAAAATGATCTCAGTTATCTGATTGTTCTACATTTTAGTCTGGGTGCTTTGTATACAATATAATACAGTATTGATATCAAATCAAGAACTAAATAGCACATATTTCTAAAGAACCATACAACAATATTAACCCTGTAGAAAAAAAGCTCTGTAATTACTTTTTGGTGTGGAGTGAGTTTAGGCATTTATCCTGAGAGAATCCTAATACACTTAAAGTCAGATCTGCCCCTGTGGTCCTTTTCTCTTTGCTGATGAATGTATTGTGCTAATGCCTACTACTGCCACTATAGTTCCTGAGGTCATCCTATACTGTTAGCACAAATGGTGCAAATGATAGTTTATATGCCACTTAACTTTGTTGGGAAAAACAGTTAACCTTATTGGAGAGTACAGATCTGTCATGTATACTTATTAAGGTCTAGAAGATTTTTGTTATGCTCTAAAATATTTTTGTATAACCACAGTATACTTTTGTATGAGCCTATTTTAATAAGAAAGCAAAGAAAGAAGAAATCACTTCTGGAATTTTTATAAAACATATACAATAAAATAGGTGATGAAGCTTCACAGGGATTCATTTCATAATGACTCCTCTGCTGCAGAGGTGGCAAACATTCTCCCATTTAGAAATAGGCTTCCTAAAGATGTGTTAATGAATTAAGAATGAAAGCTTTGCAAATGTAAAAAAACTTTTGAAATTTTTAGCTTGCTAAAAGAAATTCAATATGATCACTTTGTTTAAAGATTTCAGAATTACCTTATGTTTTAAGTGAGTGCTTTTGCTATGGAATGAAGGGCCCTTACTAAATTACTCCAGGCCATTATTGGATTTCCTTTAAAATTAACTTTCAACTGCTGCCTTTAGTATCTATGTATTATTTTTAACCTTGAGGGTCATCTGATGATGACAGTCTCAAAAGAAATCAGCTGGGAGTACCTAGAACCTTTAGCTCTCCTGTACCTCTAATGAAACCATAAGAAGATTGTATCTCCTTATTCCTGGTAAGGGTATATAGGAAAACAACCGTGAACTTATTTTTTATATTGAACAGAACCACATTTCATGCTTTCTGCTGAAATAAATTAAAATTTCAATATAATAATAGGCACTGAAATTAATTAAAAATATGAGTGGAAAAGCATGAGATAAGCGACACTTCTTTAAAGAAAGTTCATTATACAAGGCAGTAGATGATATAAAAAAACTTTCTTATAGCCTCAATACAAACAGTTGTTATGTTTTCTTGTATTTCATTAAACTATTATCAAGAAAAAATTACTTTATGTGGCTTTTTCTAACAGTAGAAAAATGAAATCAGTTTACCACCACTGCTATTTAAATATCTCCCAACTGGCAAAAATAAACAGTCTCCTTATTTATTTATTGCACTTGTAAAAAGATTAATGGGGATGTGATTCCTTGAGGCTTTTACATATAACCCCTTCACAAAGGACACAATTATACAGTTTGGCAAATGAACTAAATTAGCTACATTTATTTAAATAATCACTATAGAGGAAACAATAAATCAACAACATCCAGCACAAAAAAAAGTGTTTACAGAGTGTCTCGTAATTTGTTTTATCAAGGACACAGATTTTTTGCTCTTAGCTAATCTTGCTTCTAACAGTCTATTATCACATCAACCATTAATGAGTATTTGCAATAGAAATTCAGCTGAGGCTTAGGAACAGAAAAGCAAGACTAACTTCCACCTTCGTTGGCAGCACAGTTACTCTGAAATACATTCTTATAATAAACATTTTGTTTAAGGTTTCTAATAACTTCAGAGGCAATCAAAATTAAATGGAGTACTTTGTTAAATCAGGAAAAAAGATTATTTGAATGGTCATAATCATGCAATTATCTCAGCCTCTCTCAATTTCAAAGGATTAGGTTCATATCTTGGTCTATATCAGAAATAAGTGAGTAGGGGGAGCTCGAATGCTGAACCTGTGATATATTCATAAATCAAGACTTTCAGAGCCTGTCACAGGGACCATAATGAGGGTCATTATTCAGGCACAGTGTCAAAACTACTATCAAAGGACCTTCTCAGAATTATAATCATTCTGTTTCTTGTTAAATAAGCAATGTAGTACACAAAAATGGCAAACAAGAATCAGGTCAATTTGATACACTGTGAGGGCACAGAGATCTCTAGAGTAATATACCCTCTGGGAATTCTGATGGCTGGTGAAATGAATTGCACACACTCTCAAAAAAAGATTAATGGTAATAAAACCCTTTGAACAGTTTCACAAAAAATCTCTACAAATTGTTCATAAGCAACTTTAGAAACAAAGGTGAAAATGACTAATTTTGTTGTTAAATCTAAGATTTAATGTCCTTGTAAAAATAGAAAATAACATCTTAGAAAATTGTCTGTTTCTGGTGTACTAATAAAGTATTATAAATTTGATTAAGTTGCAATTGTTAATCATTAAAAAAGTCAAATTTTAAAATCAAATGTCTATTTAATTTACCTTAACCACACCACTACGTCCATATATGTTCTTATAAACTCACATATATATACAAGCATGCACCCATGTCTCCTACATATACACATAAAACTGAAAGCATTGTATGACAATGTAATAGAGACACAATTTCCTAAAGTTTATGTTTTTCTGACAAACATAGTAATATAGGTAGAGAATGATATAGAAATTATTCTTATAAACCCTTTCATTTTTTATATATCAAAAAAGAGGAAACGGTCTTTAGAATTAAATGGCTAGTAAATATAAAAGTATATCTTTCTTCAGTTTTTCAGGTGATATTTGCATGCTCATGCCTTTATATACCCTAATTAGTAAATGTTTCATTACAACACATGAGCATGTCATAAACCAGAGCTAAAAATAGTATGAGTCTATGTGAACAAGAGTTTGGAGAATTTTTCATATTCTTTTTGAGAGTCAAAATTCATATAGTCTTGTGGAGGATAAATTGACAATGTGAATGCAATGTCATAAAAATATTAATTCACATTTGATTCCAAAGTTCCAGATGTAGTAAATCATCTGAAGGTACATACATACATAAATCAAAACTCTAGAAAGAAGCTACCAGAGCAGCAGTACTGTGGTACCTGGACTTGCCTCTGCTCTCCATGCTGGAACACAGGGCCAGAGGACTGTGGTATTTATGGGGAGGAGCCTTTTCTACTCTGATCCCAGATGCCACTGGAACTGTGAATGAGACAGAGTCTGACTGAGAAGAATACAGATGGGCCAAGAAAATTTGATTGCCAGGGGGCAGAGAGAGAGAGTGAGCTGGAGTGGCACTGGTTGCAAAAACGACAGGGCAGGAGCACAGCTGTGTGAGCCTAAGGCTAAAGCTCACTGAAAGGAGTGGTACAAGTGCTCTGCCATCATCCCATGTTATAGTTTTGTTGCTGAAGTCCTTCCCCCTATCGCCCCCCTCATCAGGATGATATGAGTCATGTAAGAAGATGATGGGTACAGGATTCATTCCATTGACTAGGGAGAGAGAGACGGAGAGGAGTTGGTTGAGAAATAAGCATGGATAGGCGCCCTCTTCTATGAGCCCTAATTTGCGATCCAATTCACACCTAAGTCCTCACAAGGCAGAGGTGGTGGAGGTAGAACAGGAACCCCTTAGTCAGCTAACAATGAAGCCAATAACAGGCAGGACTCCAATATAACAGAAGAGTCCACATAACACACACAGAGGACATCCCTAGAGCAACCAATCAGGAGGTCAATGAGGTTCCACCACCGAGTCCCAACATTCTATATCAAGTGCACCTAATTAATATTTATAAAACACTTCACCCCCCAAAAAGCAAAGTATGAGGTCTTCCCAGAAAGTGTCCAATCATGCAATATGAAAAATAGAGATATTTATTGAAGATGATAAAAGAAACACTGTACATAGGACAATGATGCCTCAGTCCCCTTCAACATAGGAAACTTAAGACCTTGCACAGTTTTCCCAGTGACCATCCACTGTCCAGTCATATTTTCCTGATAGCCTCAATGGTCTGAAATCACCTGCCTTATTTATTTATTTATTTATTTATTTATTGTTGTTAAAGTAGAGTTGTTTCCATTTTCATCCCACCACACCCATCCACCCACCCCACCCATCCCTGCCTCCCACTTGCAAACCTAACCCCTTTGACTTTGTCAAAATGTCCTTTATACATGTTCCTTGATGGCCCTTTCCCTATTGCATCCTATTAATCCTTTTCCCCACTCCTCTCTGGTTACTGTCAGTTTGTTCTTTACTTCAATGTCTTTGGTTGCATTTTGTTTGCTTGTTTGTTTTGTTGATTAGGTTCCACTTATAGGTGAGATCATATGATATTTGCCTTTCACAGCCTAGCTTATTTCACTTAGCATAATGCTCTACATCCATGCTGTTGCAGTGGGTAGGAGTTCCTTTTTTCTTTCTGCTGTGTAGTATTCTATTGTGTGAATGTACCATATGTTTTTGATCCACTCATTTACTGGTGGGCACTTAGGTTGCTTCCAACACTTGGCTATTGTAAATTGTGTTCCTATGAACACTGGGGTTCATAGGTTCTTTTGAATTGATGTTTCAGGATTCCTAGGGTATGTTCCCAGCTATGAGATTGTTGGATCAAAACACAGTTCCATTTTTAGTTTTCTGAGGAAATTCCATACTGTTTTCCATAGTGACTACACCAGCATGCATTCCCACCAACAGTACACTAGAGTTCCCTTTTTTCCACAATCTCTCTAACACTTGTTTTTGGTTGATTTGTTTATGATAATCTTCTGACTAGTGTGAAGTGGTATGTCATTGTGGTTTTAATTTGTATCTCTCTGATGGCTACTGATGCTGAATATCCTTTCATATGTCTCTGGGCCTTTTGTATGTTCTCACTGGAGAAGTGTCTGTTCAGGCCCTTTGCCCATTTTTTAATTGTGTTGTCTTCCTGGAGTGGAGTCCTGTGAATTTTTTATATACCTTGGAGATCAAACCCTTATCAGAGATATCATTTGCAAATATGTTTTCCTATATGGCTGGTTCTGAAATCTCCTGCCTTTCAAAGGTGATTTTAGTTTTGGGAAAAGCCAGAAGTCGCAGAACAACAAATCTAGGCTGTAGGAGTGCTGAGTCACTTCGGTGATTTGACATGTCACACACAAAAAATCTCTGTACAAGATGCAGTGCATGAATGGGCACATAGTTGTGATGAAGTTGTCAATTATCAGTTGCCCATAGCTACACCCTTCTGAATCACCTGAATAGTTTTCACAGAGGAATGGTAAAGCTTAATGCAAAATTTGATGCAGACTCTTTGCTCTACTCTGTCAGTTATTTTGAATGCACTGGCCACACAACACAGGCTTACTCAATGGCATCAACCACCCCAACTGACAATTACAGTGAAGTCATCACTGTTCATGCATGTACATTCCAATCTACTCTCCTTGGCTGCCAGGTTTCATTGGTGTCATGTAACCATTCTCATTATATTAACAATGGTTGGACTTTTTCCAGACAGACCTTGTATACATTCTTCTCAAATACACATGGATCATTATCAAAGATAGATCACATGGTAGGACACCAAACAAGCCTTAACAAATTCAAGATAATTGAGCTCATATCAAGCATCTTCTCATACCACAATGGCTTGAGGCTAGAAACCAACCTCAAGGGAAAAAGAACTCAAAAACATTTAGATACATAGAGGCTGAATAACATGTTATTAAATAATGAATGGGTTAACAATGAGATCAATGATGGGATAAAATAAATACCTGGAAACAAAATGAAAATAAATGTACATCCCAAAACCTATGCATCACAGTGAAGGCACTCTTCAGGAGAAGTTCATAGCAATACAGGCTTACATAAAGAAGATAGAAAAATCTCGATAAATGATCTGAACCTAAATCTACAAGAACTAGAGAAACAACAACAAATAAAGCCAAGAGAAAGTAGAAGAAAGGAAATAATCAAGATCGGACCACAATTAAGTGACATAGAAACGAAAGAAAGAAAGAAGAAAGAAAGAAAGAAAGAAAGAAAGAAAGAAAGAAAGAAAGAAGAAATTCAAAGGGACAATGCATCCAGGAGCTGTTTCTTTGAAAAGATAAAATTGACAAACTCTTAACAGACTCAGCAAAAAAAAAAAAAAAGAGAGAGAGAAAGGGCCCAAATGTATAAAATCAGACATAAAATAAGAGAATTAACATCTGATAACTGAATCGGGAATAAGCTAAAAAACTAAGTATACCAGTAACAACTAGCAAAATTTAAGCAGTAATCAAATAACCACTGACATTGCAAAAGGCCTTTACCACATGGCTTCAAAGGTGAATTTTACAAAACTCTTAAAGAAAAACTACCATGTATCCTTAAACTATTTCAAAAAATTCAAGAAGAGGGGAGACTCCCCAGCTCTTTTTATGAGGCCAATATTATCCTAATCCCAAAAGTAGGTAATGACACAATAAAGAAAGAAAAGAAGCTAAGAGAAAAAATCCATTTACTATAGCAACAAGGAAAATAAAGTACCTAAGAATAAATTTAACTAAACAGGTCAAAAATCTGTACAAAGAAAACTATAGAACACTAAAGAAAGAAACTGAAGAAGATACCAATAAATGGAAGCATGTATTCTAGTCATGAATTGGAAGAATTGATACCATTAAAATATCCACAGTAGCTAAAACAATCTATAGCTTCAATGCCCACCCAAAATAACAATGACATATTTCATTGATTTAGAACATTTCAAAAATGTATATGGAACCATAAATTACCCTGAATAGCCTCAGCAAACTGAAGAAAGAAGAACAAACTAGGAGGGGTTACAATAATCGATATCAAACTATATGACAGAGCACAGTAATCAAAATAGTCTGGTACTGGCATAAAAACAGACACATAGATCAATTGGACAGCATAGAAAACCCAGAAATAAACCCAAGTCCCTATGGTATATTAATATTTGACAAAAGAGGAAGTAGCATAAAATGGAGTGAAAATAACCTCTTCAACAAATGGTATTGAGAGAGCTGCACGGCTACATGCAAAAAAGAAAAAAAAAGAAACTTGACCACCAACTTAGGCCATACACAAAAATAAACTCAAGATGGATAAAAGATTTGAATATAAGTCATAACACCATAAAAGCCCTAAAGGAGAACATAGGCAGGGAAATCTCAGACATTTCATGCAGCAATATTTTCACAGATATGTCCCCTAGAGCAAGGGACACAAAGGAAAGAATAAACAAATGGGACTTCATCAAAATAAAAAGGCTCTCCACAGCTAAAGAAAACATCAGTAAAATGAAAAGAGAGCCAATTGTACAGGAAAATATACTTACAAATAATACCTCAGACAAGGGTTTGATCTCCAAAATATATAAAGAACTCACATGAATCCACTACAGGAAGACAATCCAATTAACAAATGGGCAAAGGGCTGGAACAGACACTTCTCCAAGGAGGGCATACAAGAGATGTATGAAAAGATGCTCAGCATCACTAGCCATTAGAGAGATGCCAATTAAAACCATAATGAGATACCACTTCACACTAGTCGGAATGACTACGGTTAACAAATCAACAAACAAGTACTGGCTTGGATAAGGAGCATAGGGAATTGTAATGCACTGTTGGTGGGAATACAGACATGCAGCCACTGTGGAAAACAGTATGGGAAATCTCAAAAACTAACTCAAATAGAACTTCCTTTTGACCCAGCAATTCCACTGCTGGGAATACCCTAATATTCCTGAAACACCAATTGAAAAGGACCTATGCACCCCAATGTTCATAGCAGTGTTATTTAGAATAGTGAAGTGCTAGAAACATCCTATGTGCCCATCCATCAGTAAATGGATGGATGAAAAACTGTGGTACAGTTGCATAATGGGATACTACGCTGCAGAAAGAAAAAAAAAAAGAACTCCTACCTTTTGCAACAAAATGGATGGAACTGGAGATTGTACTGAGTGTAATAAGCCAGGTATAATGGGTACCTGATGAACAAAGCAAACAAACAAGAAAAATAGAACAGAGGCATGAAAACAAAGAACTACTGACAGTGTACAAAGGGGAAGGTAAGTGTAGAAGTGAGGTAAGGGTAGAAAAAAGGGGGAGGGACTAATCAATGACATGTATGTATGACCTATGGACATGGACATAGCAGTGAGAATTCATTTTGGGTGAGGGAGGTGGACTAAACAGAAGGGAGCAAAGGGGAAAAATTGGGACAACTTTAATAGAATGATAAAATATTAAAAATTATATATATATATATTCTGACTACTCAAATTGGTATAGAGAAAATTGAAAATTTAATAAATGGTATTGGGATAATTGAATAGTGATGTGGAAAAATTCAAGCAAATACATTTCTTCCATTACCAAGAATATTTATACATGAAATACAAATTCACCAATAAATAAATAAAGTAATATAATAATAAAAAACACACAGGTGAATTCCTGTCTAACATGGGAAAAAATGCCAATATTACAGAACAAATTAAAAATAATTTATATTTACATATATAAAATATAATGTAAACATAATATTCATATGTAGTATAATATACCTATTACATGCATACATATATGCTACTTATTTTTGCATGTCAAAAGTCATTATAAGCAACATAAAAGAAAAATGGAGAAAACATTTGCAATGTATTTAATATTTAAAAAGTTACTATTTCTAATATATGTTGTTTTTACAGAGAGAAGATATAACTATTCTACATAAAATGGACTACTAAATGAATAGTTTTTTAAGAATTATAATACACACAACACATGAAAAATATTTTACCTCACCCAAATTAAGAGAAATGCACATTAAAATTAAACTGGGATACAAATCTTTTTCAGCTATTATACTGACATGAATCCAGAAGTTTGATAATAATTTATATTGGCAAGGTTAGGTGAGAAACAAGAATGTGCATACATGGTCAGTGTGGCTTTGATATCCATCAACTGTTCTTCTAGGAATCTACCCCGAAGATACACTGACAAAAATATAAAAACACATATGCACAAGCATTATTTATAATTAAAAAAGGAAACAACTCAAATACCTCTTAATAGCAAACTGATTGCACTATCTAGACTAGCTTCAAGTAATAAAACTTTGTGAAACCATAAAAAAGTGAATAAGAACTGTTTCTATAGTCTACTAAGAAATGATCTCTAAAATATATTAATTTATTAAAAGCTAGGTAAAAATATGTGTGTGGAGTATGATATTGTTTTATCTAATAAAGGGGGCATACAAATAACTGTGTTTGAGTATCAAAAAAAATGAATAGATCATGAAATTTGGTAACCGGAAGCAGGAAGGAGAGAATAGGATAAGAAGACAGTGATAAAAGCTTATCTTTGGATATACTTGTTTTGTTAAAGATTTTATTTATTTTTAGAGAAAGGGGGAGGAAGAGAGAGAGAGAAATTTCATCGATGTGAGAAACATTGATTGATTGCCACAGCCCAGGCATGTGCTCTGACTGGGAATTAAAGAAGTGATCTTTTGCTTTGTGGGAGAATGCCCACCCAACTGAGCCACAAAGGTCATGGCTGAATGTACCTAGTTTTGTTGTCATTAATTTAATTTTGTAACTCTAAATATTTTTATATTAGTATAATCCTTCAGTGAAAAATTCCTGAGCCCTGGCTGGTGTAGCTCAGTGTATTGAGCACAAGCCTGCAAACCAAAGGGTCACTGGTTCGATTCCCAGTCAGGCACCATGCCTGGGTTGCAGGCCTGGTCCTCAGCAGTGGGTGCGCAACAGGCAACCACACATTGATGTTTCTCTCCCTCTCTTTCTCCCTCCTTTTCCCTCTCTCTAAAACTAAACACATAAAATCTTTTTAAAAATTCCTGAAAATTTAAAAGAAACGAGACAAATTAATCTAAATGTATATTCAGTAGTCAGAATAACCACACAAAGAGAAACTGATAAGTGACTCTAAAACCTAATAATTTTGGCTGTGCATTCTTAGTGGGATAAGCAGAACTGCAACAAATTCTTAAACTGTTTTCAGTAACCACATTATTGATCACAGCATTTTTATTGTCCTTCTGAGGTTGTTATGTGCATCCTATAAGAAGTTAATTTTTTCTATTACTCTTGATCTCTTAAAAAGCAAGCTTTACTATAAGAAAGTCATTCTGTTGTGATTCTGAGGTTATCATATAAGAATATATTTTAATTCTGTTTTCCCTGATTATACTAGAGAATTATATTTTAAAAACCCTAAGACTCAATATCATAGACTGTAATTCCTAAAGTAATTCCTAGGCCACCAAACTTGCCCTAACAAGATGCCTGCTGAAACTGTGCCACCTCCAAGCATTTACTCCCCAATATCACCTGTGAAGCCAAGAAATCCATTGAACAAGTCTCTGGGATTAAGCTATAATGACTGAGATTGGATTAGAACTCCTTCTTTTGCCAGAGTATAGAGGCTTTATTAAACATCAAAAAGGACACGAGGATCCTCTTTAGTGAAAATTGCAAACTCTCAATAGTAAATCTCCAACTCAATGTGTATGGCTCTTGCTGTAATAACAACATAGAATAGATTACTACTCCTTTTAGGAGAAACAATTTTTTACCCATTAAGAAAAGCATATTGTGACAGAAAGCTCAACTTTTCCAGGATATCAATAAGTGAAGCAATCATCAACCACATATTTGAATTCACGTGGTTCTGTGTGGATTGCTGGATTAGGAATAAATAGAAAAAACCTAAAGTGAAAAGTGAACAATTATGCAGAAAACAGATTTTTAAAATTTGAAAACTAAAACATTAATTTGGGGATCCAATGGCAGAGCCAATTCCCACATACCAGTAGATTCTTTTTTCACTTTGCCAAGTATATTTAAAAAGCATTATTCATTCAAACATGTGAATGTTTATTCTTTATTTTTTTATTCTCTCTGAGATTACCTAAAGAATACCAGATAACTTATTTTGATGTATTTAAAGTGCAAATCAAAATATACATTAGTATTGCAAATGAAATTTGGGAATCCTACATTTATCTTTTTAAAGCTCCCCAGGTCCTAAGTCCTCAATTGAAAACTACCCCTATCTAAATCTAGGTTATGTCACCTCAATGCTTTTCTGCCCCAGAACATTTCTGATAAGTAGCATTACAAGGTCTAATGTGAACAAGTGCACATAGAGTTACATGCAGTATCAATCAGTATCATCTGTATACTTGTCATTTTGGCAGTACAACTTTGGAAATGCAAATAATTGTAGTATAAACAACTTGATTGTGCTGCTAGGCTTTTATTTGTCATATGTTCTTTCAGCCATAAATATAGAAAATATTTTATTTGAAGTCATATGTTCTTTAGATTAGAACCAATCTGACATTAAGATCTTAAAAATGTCTACATTTTTTAAAAAAATTATTTATTTTTTACAACTTTATTTTTCTTTTATTGTTGTTGAAGTATGGTTGTCTCCATTCTTCCCTCACCACTTCCCCAACCCCTGTCATCTCCACTCCCCAGCCACCAGAGGGGAGGTGGGAAGGGATAATTTGGGGAAAAGAGGGAAAGGTTTTCAGGTAGGTAAAAATCTCTACATTTGATCAGTTGTTTGAAAAGACTAGCCCTGGCTGGCATAGCACAGTGGATTGAGCACGGGCTGGGAACCAAAGTGTCCAGGTTCGATTCCCAGCCAGGGTACATTCCTGGGTTGCAGGCCATAACCCCCCAGCAACCGCACATTGATGTTTCTTTCTCTCTCTCTCTCTCTCTCTCTCTCTCTCTCTCTCTCTCTCTCCTCTCTCTCTCTCTCTCTCTCTCCCCCCTTCCTTCTCTAAAAATAAATAAATAAAATCTTTAAAAAAAAAAGAAAAGACGTGCTTCGTATTTTTCCTTCTCTCTTTTTTGAGATTTTATTTATTCTTTTTTTATGTTTATGTTTTATGTTTCATTTTTTATTGATGTTCAAGTACTATTGTCTCCATTTTCATCCTACCACTCCCCAAACATCCACACCTCCTACTCTCAAGCTTATCACCCTTTGGCTTTGTCCATGGGTCCTTTATACATGTTCCTTGACAATGCTTCTCCCTTTTCCCCCCATTATCCTCTCCCACCTGCCCTTTGGTTACTGTCAGTTTGTTCTTAATCTCAATGTCTCTGGTTATATTTTGCTTGCTTGTTTGTTTTGTTAATTAGGTTCCATTTACGCTCAGTGAAGTAGGCCAGGTGGTGAAAGACAAATACCATATTTTTTCCTTCTTTTAGCCACAAAGGAAGTTTCATATGTGTATGTGTGTGTGGTAATGATGATGCCATTGTTTTTTCTCCTATAGGACAATTGATCAACATCAAAATTATGTAATTGAATTATCACTAGGAACTTTTTTTAACATCTTTACCCCCTCAAAAATATATAACAATTTTCATTAATGGGAGAATAGGATCTGAGAAACCTATAGCAAATCTTTACTTCAAAGAGGTACTGTAGTCAATATAATCCTTGAAAGACATTGCTATTTCATTATTTACAACACTAGAGATTTAAAATAAGGGATCATGATGATCTGAGAGATTAATCAGATTCTTCTTTAACAGCTGAGAACAGACTACAGAAATGTACATTCTTTCTTATGATTAGTATTTTTAAAGAGACTTCTCTTTTTATTTATATTTCTTGTAACCAAGGAAGCTAGTTCACTATATCCATGACTACGAGATATATTTCCTAACAAGAGAAATAAAATAGACATTAAATCCCTAAGTTTGAGGGACTCTTATTGATCAACATTAACACATTTAAATTATAAGAAGATAACAAAATATTATATAACATATTCAATTAAAGTTCTAAATAATTTTTAAAATAAATCACTCATTTATAAATACATCAATTCATAAATGAGAGAACATTTACTGATTATTGTATATAGCATGGGTCAGTGACTAGGCAAATCCAACATTTAGAGGGCAGGCACCCAGGAAGTATAGGCTAAAAAATCTTGGTTCAGAGTTGATAATATAGTCTACAATGGGAACTTTTTTAGGTCTGCCATTACATCTTTTAAATTGGTTGTATCAAGTCCACTCAGATTATCCAGGATAATCTTCTTTACATAAAGTCAACTGATTATACATGTTAATGACATCTACAAAAATCCTTCACAACATTCATTGAATAGCTGGTGAAATTGATATGTAAGTCTGGCTATTTCAATATTGGATGCATAAAAATGAACAAATATAGTCTGTGATCTGAGGATACTCAGAGTTAATTAGAAGGAAAACATATTTCCTTTCTGAATTTATGTGAAGGTTGGAACATATTTTAGATTAATACAAGAACTAAATTTTTCATGAATTTTGTGTTACTATAAAACATAAAAGAAATATGATATGAAGAATCCAACTCACCTATTCATGGCATGAGAACCATTGAAGATTAGAGGAAAATGCACTAAAAAAGGAATTAAGAATTTTCAGTCCTACTCCCCTATATACCATTAGCTCTCTCTATGATCTTGAACATCGACTTGACTTCTCTGACTCTCAGTTTACCTGTTAAAACAAAACTGGTTGGATAGAAAGAAGATGGCAGAGGAGTGAATGGAAATCATACTGACCTCCTCCCAGGACCAATCTGGAATTACAACTCGATTGTAGAGAAACCACCCAGAACAAACACCGAGCAATAGCTAGAGAAAAGCATGCAACTTCGGACATACTTAACCAACCTCAACACAACCAGTCTGGTAAGGTGTGGTAGAGACTCGAGAGGGCTGGCTGGGCACCCACGGAGTGAGGTGGGGGAGCAGTGTCATCAGGATAATTAATCAGCTGGTTGGATCCCTCAAAGAAGATTCAGGTCTAAACTCTAAGCTAGGATTCCCAACCTAGAACACCAGAACCCAAAAAGTATACAGATAATATCTAGAAAAAGCAGCAGGGTTTGCTCTCTGCCAGAGAAAGATGTTTGGAGATGCACGGGCTGTTTAAAGGGCCAAACACACACATTTTCACCTACCCGGGGCTCAGGCAAAAGCAGGGGCAGAGCAGGGTGGAGGTGCTTGAGGACTGGGTAGAGAGAGCATTTGGGGAGAGAACTGAGAGGGTAGCCTCCCAGATCCTAGTGCTGAGTCATCCCCCAGACAGCAGCAGCCTTTGTGCTCAGGCAGACTACTCCCCTCTGAGTGGCAGTAGCCTGAGGGGAAACAATAGCCCTCACCACAGGAGGGTGTCTGCCTTAGCCCTTTGGTGCTTAAGTGTGATGGCTGAGTCCTAGTGACCAGGTAAACAACCAAAGGAGACAGACAGTGATAGTAGAACAATGGCAAAGGAAGGGCAGAGTGGACTAGAGGGACTTGAAGAGAGACTGGGGATGGAGGCTATGGGTAGAGAACTGAGAAAGTAGTCATGGGGATCTGGTGCTCAGCCAGCCCCCATACGCAGCTGATCATCCTGCTTATGTAGACCTTTTCTCTCTGAGCAGCAGCTACCTGAGGGGAAACAATAGCCCCTACCCCAGGAGGGATTCGGCCCTGCCCTACAGTGGTTAAACCATACTCTGAGTGCAGAGGGACCGTATTAACAATTGAAGGAGACAGCCAGTGACAGCAGATCACTGGAAGTATATTGAACAGGCTGCCTAAGTTCAGATGGGGTCAACATCTGACATCACCAGAGGCAGATCCAGAAAGAAAAAAAAAAAAAAACAGTAGTAAATAAAAGAGGCTACTAATAAGAAAGTTATTATGGTCTTCTTCATGAGTTGTGATATTTTCTTTCCTTCATAGCTTTATAACATTTGTTTCTTGTTCAGAGAATTTGTATATGATAAGTCACTAGATTTTATACTACAGTGTATTTCAATTCACATACTTTTCCCCTCCCTTCTCTTAGCCCATCTTACCTTCCTTTTTCCTTGTAATATTCTCATTTCAAATTTGTTTTTCTCTCTAGCTACAACTTGTTTCCATTCCATACTCTTACTATTTCTCCCATCTGAACACTCAAAACAAATTCTCCTCTCATGGGTCATTTCACATCCTTTTACCCAGTTATTAAAACACCTGTGTTCTCTCTACACCTGTAACAAACTTTGTTAGTTGGTTGTGGGTAGGGTAGTTGTTGTTGTATTATTTCTTCAAGGTTATCTCCAGAGCTTCACTGATTCTGTATTTCAAATAACAAATTTTACTGGACCCCTCTCCTACTCTTTCTTCTTTTTGACCCACATTTTAATTATGCCATCTTAGCCTGGTTTTTTTTTCTTTTTCTTTTTTGTCTTTCTTCTATTTTTCTTTCATCCTGCCCTTTTACTTTTCTTTATTCTCCTTTTTTTCTTTTCCTTTACATTCCCAAATTTTAATTTTTCCCTCACTTAGTCTAGTTTTTGTTCCTCACTTAGTATTGCCTCTCCCTCTGTCATTACAAAATCACTTCCCATTCCTCTAAAAATGACTTAGACTTCTCTTTGTTTCTTTTTGCCCCTCTTATTTCCATACCACCTATGTTAATTTTAACATAGATTTGTTGTTGTCTTGTTTCTTGTTGATAGCACTCGGTGGATCTTTCTCTCCAATTTGGCACCTATATTTTAATTAATTATTTAATATTTTCCTTCCTTTTTTTCTCTCTCTCACTTTATTTTATACTATTTTAATTTCTGTTTAAACCTGATATTATATGCTTCTCTTCTCATACTCCATTCCACAGTCTTCATCCCTTTTCTTTATTCATGAGGTTAAATTCACCTTGTCTCCTTCCATTGTTCCAACTTCCAACTCTTATTAGTGCTCCTCCCTCCACTCTCTCAAAATCATTTCTCTTTCAGTAGGTCACCTCATATCCACTCCTTTTTCTTATAATATTCTTAATCTTGTTATACCCTTATTAATACTGGTTCATTTGCTATTGATAGTGAGATTGCTCGGGGGGGGGCTTATATTTGCAGATGTGTGTTTGTTTCTTGGGCTCTGTGGTTCTGTTCAGGCAGTACCTGCACAGAAGCACACAAGACTTGATGGATGAAGTGACCCTCAGTCAACCAGCTGCAGGGAAGGATCCACAAAAGAACGACCCAACAACAATCAAAACCCAATTACACCCAGAAAAACTAACATAAAAAGCATAAATAAAATCCCAAGAACATCAAATTCAGGTGATCAAGGAAACTGCACCAGTGTATTTCACAGGCCTCCCACCACAGAAGTTCACAGCACAAAGTCAGAAAATCAAAACAGATCAATTAAGAAGCAGGAGAAAACAAAAAAGTCCTACAAATGATGGGAAGACAAAGAAACCACCCTCAGTCTAAAGTAAAGGAGGAATCCTCAGAAAGAATACTAAATAAAAAAGAGGAAAATCAACTATTAGATAATTGAATTAAAAAATGGTTATAAGGAAGTTCAATGAACTCAATATAAACTACCAAAACTACAGGGAAACTACAAGGAACTTACTGCAAACTATCTCAACACAAAAATGACATAAAAACAATCAACAAGGGCCAAAAATAAATGAAGAATATAATTTCTGAATTAAATAACACAGTAGAAGGAATCAAAAGTAGGCTCCATGAAGCAGAGGATTAAATCAGTGAGATGGAGAACAGAGGGAAAAAAACCTCTGAAAAGGGCAAGAAAAGAAAAAGAATGAAAAAGAATGAAGAGGGGTTAATGGAAATGCAGGACAATATGAATCAGCATAATATCCATATAATGGTGATACCAGAAGGAGAAGAAGAAAAGCAAGGGATAGAAAACCTGTTTGAAAATGTAATGAAGGAAAAATTCCCTAGTCTGATGAGAGAACAAGCAACACAAGTCCAGGAAGCAGAGAGGGTCCCAATCAAGAGGAACCCAAAGAGGCCCACTGCAAGACACATCATAATTAAAATGGCAAAATTTCAAGACAAAAATAGAATCTTAAAGGCAGCAAGAGAGAAACAGGAAGTAACATATGATTGTGCCCCAATAAGGCTAGCACCTGATTTCTCAACAGAAACTCTACAAGCCAGAAGAGAATGGTAAGAAATATTCCAAGTATATGAAAAACAAAGGTCTTCAAAAAGGCCATAAAAAGAGACCAAGAAGGACACATTAAATAATACTCAAGGGAAAACTCAATCAAGATGACATAAACATTATAAACATACATGCACCCACCATAAGAGCACCCAAATACATAAGGAAAATCTTGGAGAACTCCAAAAAGAGTATACAGAAACACACTTACACTAGTGGATATTAACACCCCACTGTTAAAAATGGACAGATCTTTCAAATAAAATGTCACCAAGAATGTTGTGGCATTGAACAGTGCCCTAGATCAAATGGACTTAATATATATATATATATATATATATATACACACACACATACCCCAGAGAAGCAAAATACACATTCTTTTCAAATACACATGGAATAATTTTAAAGATACACCACATGATAGGACACAAAATAAGACTAAACAAATTCAAGAAAATTGAAATCATAGAAAGCATCTTCTCAGACCACAAGGCACTGAAACTAGAAACCAACCTTAGGGAAAAAACTCAAAAACAGTCAAACTCATGGAGATTGAATAACACAATATTAAACAATGAATTGGTTAAGAATGGGATCGAGGAAGAAATCAAAAAGTTTCTGGAAGCAAATGAAAATTAACTCACAACAGCCCAAAACTTATGGGACACAGCAAAGGTAGTCCTGAGAGGGAAATTCATAGCTATACAGGCTTACCTAAAAAAGATAGAAACATTTCAAATAAACAACCTAACCCTACACCTAGAGGAACTCAAGGAACAACAACAAAGACAGCCCAGAACAAGTAGAATGAAGGAAATAATCAAGATAAGAGCAGAATTAAATGACATAGAGACTAAATAAAATTCTAAGTATCAATAAATCCTGCAGATGTTTTTAAAAAAGATAAACAAAATCAATAAGTCTTTAAGCAGACTCATTAAGAAAAAGAGAGGAACCAAGTAAGCACAATCAGAAACAAAAGAGAAGAAATTAAAACCAACAGAATGGAAATACAAAGGATTGTAAGGAATTCCTACAAAGAACATTATGCCAAGAGATTTGAAAATCTAAGTGAAATGGACAAATTTCTAGAAAAATATAATATTCCAAAACTGAATGAAGAAAAAACAAATAACAGCTGACAAAATCAAACTAGTAATCAAAAAACTCCCAGCACATAAAAGTCCTAGACCAGACAGTTTCACAGGAGAATTTTACACAACAGTTAAGAAAGAGCTGACCCCTATCCTTCACAGACTATTTAAAAAACTCCAAGAAGATGGAAGACTCCCAAACTATTTTTATGAAGTCAGCATCATCTTAATCCCAAAACCAGAAAAAGACACAACAAAAAAAGAAAACTATAGGCCAATGTCGCTAATGAATATAGACTCCAACATCTTCAAAAAAATATTGGCAAACCACAACCAGTAATACATTAAAGAGATCCTCAACCATAATCAAGTGGGATTCATCCTAGGGCAAGGATGGTGCAATATTCACAATTCAATAAACATAATGCATCACATAAAAAAAAAGGAAAGACAAAAATCACATGATCATATCAATAGATGCAGAAAAAGCAAAAGATACAGAGCCCAATTATAATAAAAACACTCAGCAAAGTTGGAATAGAAGAAGTATTCCTCAAACCAATAGAGCCCATACATGAGAGACCTACAGCCAACATCATATTCAATGGGCAGATACTAAAACATTTCCCACTAAGATCAGGAACAAGACAAGGCTGTCCACTTTCACCACTTCTATTCAACATAGTGTTGGAAGTCCTAACCACAGTAATCAGACAAGAAGAAGAAATAAAAGGCATCCAAGTTGGAAAGAAGGAAACAAAACTGTCATTATCTGCAGATGACATGATAGTGTACACAGAAAACCCTACAGATTCCGCCAAAAAACTACTCAATCTAATAAGTGATTTTGGCAAAACAGCAGAGTACAAAGTCAATATTCAGAAATTGAAGACATTTTTGTACACTAAGAATGAAATATCAGAAACAGAAATTAGGGAAAATACCCAGTTGCTATAGCAACAAGAAAATAAAATACTTAGGCATAAACCTCATGGAAGAGGTAAAGACCCACACTCAGAAAACTACACAACACTGAAGAAAGAAATTAAGGAAGGCACAAATAAATGGAAACATATACCATGTTCATGGATTGGAAGAATTAACATAATCAAAATGTCCATACTACCCAAAGCAATTTATAGATTCAACACAATCCCTATTAAAATACCAATGACATATTTCACAAATATAGAAAAAAAACACTTCAAAACTTTATATGGAATTTTAAGCAACCACGAATAGCTGCAGCAATTTTGAGAAAGAAGAACAAAGTGAGTGGGGTCACCATATCTGACATCAAACTATATTAGAAGGCCACACTAATCAAAACAGCCTGGTATTGGCATAAGAACAGACACAAAGATCAATGGAAAAGAATAGAGATTCCAGAAATAAAGCCACATCTCTATGGTCAACTAATATTTGACAAAGAGGGCAAAAACATAAAATGGAATCAAAATAGCATCTTTGGACAAGTGGTGTCAGGGGATCTGGACAGCTACATGCAGAAAAATGAAACTCGATCACCATCTTACACCATACACAAAAACAAACTTAAGCTGGTAAAAGACTTAAATATAAGTCATAACACCATAAAAGTCCTAGAGGAGAAGATAGGCAGGAAAATCTCAGATATTCCAGACAGCAATATTTTCACCAATATGTTCCCTAGAACAAGAGACATAAAGGAAAGAATAAACAAATTGGACTTCATCAAAATAAAAAGTATCTTCATGGCTAAAGAAAACATTTGCAAAATGAAAAGGGAACCAAATTTATGGGAAAATATATTTGCCAGTGATATTTTGGACAAGGGTTTGATCTCCAAAATATATAAGTAACTTACAGGACTCCACACCAGGAAGACAAATAATCCAATTAACAAATGGACAAAGCATCTGAACAGACACTTCTATAAGGAGGACATACAGAGGGCCCAGAGACATATGAGAGGATGCTCAGCACCACAGTGAGATACCACTTCACACCAGTCAAAATGTCCATCATAAACAAATCAACTAATAAGTGCTGGTGGGGTTTTGGAGAACAGGGAACCATAGTGCACTGTTGGTGGGAATGCAAACTGGTGCAGCCTCTTTGAAAAACAGTATGGAATTTCCTCAAGACACTGAAAATGGAATTGCCTTTTGACCCAGCAATTACAGTGCTGGGTTTATTCCCTAAAAATCCTGAAACACTAATTCAAAAGACCTATGCACCCCAATGTTCATAGCAGCACAATTTACAATAGCCAAGTGCTGGAAGCAGCCTGGGTGTCCAATGGTAAATGAGTGGATCAATAAACTGGTGCATTTACACAATGGAATACTATACAGCAGAAAGAAAGAAGGAACTCCTACCCTTTACAACAACATTGGAACTGGAAAGTATTATGCTAAGTGAACTAAGCCAGGCAGTGAAAGACAAATACCATATGATCTCATCTATAAGTGAAAACATAATTAACAAAACAAACTGGCAAGCAAAATGTAGCCAGAGACATTGAAATAGACATCAAACTGACAGAAACCAGAGGGGAGGGGAGGGGGAAATAATGTGAGAAAGAAGGGAAAGAAATGTAAATGAACATGAATGAGGGACCTGTGGACAGAGCCAAGGTGGGGTGGGATTGAGAGTGGGAGTTGGGTGTGGGTAAGGCAGAGGAAAGTGGTGGTGGGAAAATGGAGACAGCTGTATTCAAAATCAGTTAACAAAAGTAAAAGAAAAAAAAAGCAGGTTAACAATCATGTGTCTCCAACAGCTAACTCAAATTTCTTCTGTAAACAGGTGGAGAATATAAACAAATGATGCAGATTGGGCATATGAAAATAGAGTATTTCAACAAATTTTCCAATAAATTCCACTGGGGGTATCAAGTCACAATTTGCTATAGTTGCACTTCATGTTCTCCCAAGTTGTGTAATCCTATTATATAGAATATAAATTTTGAACTTTTTTCCTTTATAAACATAGATAAAAATCTATAGCCACACCGAACTTGTTAGGGAATAAGTGTCAGGGAGGAATGGAGAGAGAAGCATCTGTTTTGTTATAGGAATAAATATATTTTAATTAAATAATATTTTTAATTTTGTAATTACACTGTAGAAGTGAGAGATAAAAGATTATTACTTCATTGAGTTTTCTTTATAAAAAAATTCTGTGAAGATAGAGTTTAGACATGATTTTACATTTCTTAAATATTACAAAGCAAGATAAATGTGTTAATTATCTAATACCTCTTTCAAGAATATTAAACAAAAATATACCTAAGGAAGGAAATTAGTTGCAGTTCCTAGTTCCCAGCACACACATTCTTGTGTGCTGGGGAGAATTACACCAAGGCTTCTCTGGACACCCAAGTGTGGGTAAAGCCATTATGAAATAAGAAACCCATTGCTTATCAACCACAGGTAGCTGGGCATCCTCACACAACAGCAGGCAGCTTCACCTATAATCTTTATTGAAATTAAAATTTTGTGATTTCTTTTCATATAATCCTTTGCCCAAAACCAATTTGCATAATTTGGTATAATTTAAAATAATTGACATGAATTGCTAATATTTGGGGTAGAAACTAGACCCTCATAGTAGAATCTAGTAAGTGATAGTAAAGGTTGAATTGATATTAGTTTAATAATCTGTAAACTATGCAAGAAAATGTAATTGTCCTACATTACAAGGGTAAGCCTTCCACTGAACAGTTTATTCAAATGTATAATCTAAATAATTGAGTACTTCTTCATACAATAGAGTATTTCCTCATATGCAAACACCATTTAATAGACAGTTAAATCCAAACAGATGGATAAAAGATGCCAGAACATAATTGGTTTGCTTTTGATTATTTCATTGATACCGATTTACTTAAAGAGTAAATCCAGACAAGGCAGAGTTTCTTGTCACAGAATATTCAGTTTGACAGAAAGGAATTAAGGGAGTCAGTAATCTTATTTTAACTTCTACAAATGAAATCCTGAGTGGAAATGAAATCTTGATCAAATGTTTGGCTTTATCTTCACTTAGAGCAGACCACTACAAACCTGTTATACATAGAACTGAAGGCTATATTCTTTTTTATTATTATTTTATTTTATTTTCTAAATTTATTCTTATTTATCCCATTACCAATGTCCTCATTTTCCATCTTTTCCCACCAGACCTCACCCAAGGGTTTCTTGGTTTCACGATAAATATCAGCCTGCTACTAAGTCTTTTGAATAGCTGGAGCACATACATTTAAAAATAAATGAGAAATAATCAAGTATTACTGTTTTTAAATATAAGCTATACTTCCAAGTCTTGGTTAAATTACAGTACTTCATAGAATCCTGAATGACTTTTTTTGTCACAAAGTAATAATCATTTTTTTGAAAAGTCATTTATAGGTAAATGGATTTCCACTTTAAGACAAATGAAGATAAGTGTGTCATTAAAATAGCATGCAATCAAACATTTCCTTTGTTGTTTCTTTTTATTTTAATTGTTATCTGTGGTATTTGTAAGTGCAGTATTTGCTTATTCAACTACTATGCCATTAAACTCAAATACTGACTACCCATGTGTATTGCTTACATCATTTATACTCTTTGTATCTATTTGTTAGTAGGATATCTCTCTTGACACCCATTAACACTACTTACACAGATTGAGACCACAGCCCTCCTCTGTCTCTGAAAAAGGTGATCAGATCATTGATAAATTTCTATGATCTATATCATTTCTGGTCTTCTTCCTTTATGAGGATGGATAATAATAAATTCTCAACACATTTCTCTTTCCTTTCCTCCCCCCACCACAAAAAAATGCTCATTAGTACATTGATTTCAAAGATGGCAAACAAAACAGTGTTTTTCATATTTAATACCCAAATTGGTTCTATTATGATTTAAAATACTGTATTTATTTGAATGAATGGGTAGATATCCTCCTGAATGGCCATGACAGAATTATCATCCCTCTCCTACATGTATCCATAGCACTTTTTCTAGATATGATCAGACAAAAAGTGGAAGGGAGAAAACATAGTATATGAAACAGTAGAAAATGTTTGCCACATGTAGACACACTGACAAACAGATATAATTAAGCATTGTGTAGGGTAAAACACTGGGCTGGCTGCCATCAATGTGACCATGAGCAAGTTGTTCAATCTGTCTGGACTCCAGTTCTCTTGTTTATAAAATGAAAAAAGCTGGGCTAGGTGAATTCAGTGGTCCATTTCAGCACTAACATAAAATGAACCTAAAAAAGAAAAATTTCCATTAATGAGGGATCAACATTGATAAACCATCTATATAAGTAAGATGAAAACTGCAGTACTTACATTTAGTGTATGTCTACACTCAGAATGAATAGCACAACTTAGATCAACATTCAATAAAAATGCTATGACCACCCTGGCTGGTGTAGCTCAGTGGATTGAGCATGGGCTGTGAACCAAAGCATCACAGGTTTGATTCCCAGTCAGGGCACATGCCTGGGTTGTGGGCCAGGTCCCCAGTGGAGACCACATGAGAGGCAACCACACATTGATGTTTCTCTCTCTCTCTTTCTCCCTCCCTTCACCTCTCTAAAAATAAATAAATAAAATGTTTTAAAAAATGCTATGACCAATAATGTGGTTACTGGAAACAGTTTAAGAATTTGTTGCCGTTCTGCTTATCCCACTAAGAATGCACAGCCAAATTATTAGGTTTAAAGTCACATCAGTTTCTTTTTGTGTGGTTATTCCAATTACATTTAGATTGATTTGTTTTAAGTTTCTTTTACATTTTCAGAAAATTTTCATTGAAGTATTATATTAATACAAAAATATTTAGATTTACAAATTTAAATTAATGACAACAACAACAACAAAACCAGGTAAATTCAGCCATGACCTTTGTGGCTCAGTTGGTTAGGCATCATCCCACAAAGCAAAAGTTCACCTGTTTGATTCCCAGTCAGAATACATGCCTGGGTTGTGGGTTTGGTCCTTGGTTGGCAATCGATTGATGTTTCTCTCTCACATAGATAAAATTTCCCTCTCTCTTTCTCCCTCCCTCTTTCTCTAAAAATAAAGTTGTAAAATCTTTAAAAATACAGACACATTCAAAGATTAGCTTTTATCTCTGTCTTCTTAACCTATTCTTAACCCTTCCTGCTTTAGGTTACCAAATTTCAAGATCTATTCACTTTTAAAATACTTTTATTTTTTAACTTATTTTAGTCGCTTTTTTTGTGGTTGTTCAAGTATGTTTCTTTCCACCTACTCTCCACCACTACCCTCTACTCCACCCATCTCAAACTCCTACCTTCAATCCTACCCCCATTTAACTTTGTCCATGTATCCTTTATAAATGTTTCTTGATGAACCTTTGCCTTCTTTCCCCTGAAATCCCCCTTCCCCATCCCCTCTGTATATTTTCAGTTTGTTCTTTATTTCAGTGTCTCTGGTTATATATTTTTTGCTTGTTAGTTTTGTTGATTAGGTCCCATTTATAGTTTAAATCATGTGGTATTTGTATTTCACTGCCTGGCTTATTTCACTAAGCATGATGCTCTATAAATCCATCCATGCTGTCATGAAGGATAAGAGCTTCTTATTTCTTTCTGCTGTGTAGTACTCCATTCTGTAAATATACCATTGTTTTTGATCCACTAACTGATGGGTATTTAGATTGTTTCCAACACTTGGCTATTATAAATTGTGCTGCTATGAACATTGGAGTGCATTAGTTCTTTTGAACTGGTGTTTTAGGATTCCTAAAGTATAATCCTAGCAATGGAATTGGTGGGTCAAAAGGAAGTTCCATTTTTAGTTTTCTCAGGAAATTCCATATTGTTTTCCACAGTGCTGCACCAGTCTGAATTCCCACCAACAGTGCACTAGGGTTTCCTTTTCTTGACAACATTTCCAACACTTATTATTTGTTGATTTCTTTATGATGGCCATTTGGACTACTGTGAAGCGGTATCCTGTTGTGGTTTTAATTTACATCTCTCTGATGGCTAGTGATGCTGACCATCTTTTCATATGTCTTTGAGCCCTCTGTATGTCCTCATGGGAAAAGTGTCTGTTCAAATGCTTTGCCCATTTTTTAATTGGGTTGCTTGCCTTCCTGGAGTGGGGTTGTGTGAGTTCTTTATATATTTTGGAGATCAAACCCTTGTCTGAGGTATCATCTGAAATATGTTTTCCCATATGGTTGCTTCTCTTTTCATTGTAATGATGTTTTCTTTTTTTAAAATTTTTATTTTAATCATTGTTCAAGTACAGTTTTCTCCCTTTTACTCCCAATTCAGCCCACCCTCTCAACCCTCCCCACTTCCCTCACATTACCACCCTCCCCCTAGTTTTTGTCCATGTGTCCTTTAAATTTGTTCCCGTGAACCCTTCCCATTGTCCCCTGAAATTTCCTCTTCTCTCCCCTGTGGTCACTGTCAGCCTGTCCTGTAATGCTGTTTTCTTTAGCTGTGCAGAAGCATTTTATTTTTATCAAGAATTTGTTTATTCTTTCCTTTATGTTCCTTGCTCCAGGGGACATATTGGTGAAAATATTGCTGCATGGGATATCAGATTTTCCTGCCTATGTTCTCCTCTAGGACTTTTATGGTGTCCCAACTTATATTTAAGTCTTTTATCCATCTTGAATTTATTTTTGTGTATGTTGTAAGTTGGTGATTGAGTTCCATTTTCTTGCATGTATTTTTCTGGATCTCCCAACACCATTTATTGAAGAAGCTGTTTTTCCTTTATTTTATGCTCCCCCCCCTTTGTCTAATATTAATTGACCATAGACACTTGGGTTTGTTTCTGTGCTCTTTATTCTGTTCCATTGATCTTCATGTCTGTTCTTACACCAGTACTATATTGTTTTGATTTCAGTGGCCTTATAATATAGTTTGATATCAGGTATCATGATCCCTCCTACTTTATTCTTCTTTCTTCAGTTTGCTGAGGCTATTCAGGGTAATTTATGGTTCCATACAAATTTTTGAAATGTTTGTTCTAAATCAATGAAATATGTCATTGGTATTTTAATAGGTATAAATGTATAAATGATGTATGAATTGCTTTGAGTAGTAGGTACATTTTGATGATGTTAATTCTTCTAATCCAGGGCTATCAAACTCATTTTCACTGGGGGCCACATCAGCCTCATGGTTGCCTTCACAGGTCTGAATATAGAGCTCCTTGCCCCTAGTTAAGGAGTTACATTTATACAGTCCTAAAATTACATTTGGCCCTCTGAAGGTAACCATGTGGTCCCAGTAAAAATGAGTTTTCCACCCCTGTATCTAATCCATAAACATTTTATATGCTTCCGTCTGTTTATGTCTTCTTTACTTCCTTTCTTCTGTCTTGTATGGTTTATTGCATACAGGTATTTTAACTCTTTGTTTAGGTTTATTCCTAGCTAATATATTTTTCTTATTGCTGTAACAAATGGATTTTTTCCTGATTTCTGTTTCTGATATTTCTTTGTAGGTATACAAAATTGCCTAAATTTCTGTATATTAATTTTGCATCATGTGTTTTGTCAAAGTCCCTTAAAAGATCATGTACTATTTTGGTGGAGTGTATAGGATTTTCTACATACAGAATTATGTCTTCTGCAAATAATGACAGCTTTGCTTCCTCTTTTCCTATTTGGGGTGCCTTTTATTTCTTTTTCCTGTTTGATTGCTGTGGCTAAAACTGCTAATACTATGTTGAGTAGAGGTGGTGAGAGCAGACATCCTCATCTTATTCCTGATCTTAGTGGGAAAGCTGTTAGTTTTTGCCCATTGAGTATGATGTTGGCTGTAGGTCTCTCATATATGGTCTTTATTGGTTTGAGGAATACTGTCTCTATTCCCACTTTGCTGAATGTTTTTTTTCATAAATCAGTGCTGTACCTTATGAAATGCTTTTTCTGCATCTATTGATATGATTATGTGATTTTTGTTTTTCCTTTTGTTTATGTGATATATTACTTTTATTGGTTTGCAAATATTGTACCTTCCTTGCACCCAAGGGATGAATCCCACTTGATCATGGGATTGGTCTTTTTAATGTATTACTGGACTTGATCCAATATTTTGTGGAAAATTTTATCACTTAGTTCATCAGAGATATTAGCTGTACTTTTCTATCTTTGTTGTGTCTTTACCTGGTTTTGGATTAGGCTAATATGGACCTCCTTAAAGAGTTTGTGAGTCTTCTCTCTTGTTGAGTTTTTTGGAATAGGTTGAGAAGCATAGGAGGTAGTTGTTCTTAAAAGGTTTGGTAAAATTCACCTGTAATGCCATCTCATCCAGGGCTTCTGTATGCTGGGAGTTTTTTGACTACCACTTCATTTCCACTAGTTGTTATTGGTCTACTGAGGCTTTTTTCCTCCTTCTTGATTCAGTTTTCCCAGCTTATATGTTTCTAGAAAATTCTCCATTTGACCAGGTTGTCTAATTTCTTGGCATTATTTGTTCATAATTATTTCTTAAAATCTTTTTTTTTATTTCTGTGGTATCATTTTAAACATCTTTTCTTTCATTTCTGATTTTATTTATCTGACCCTCCCTCTTTTTTATCTTGATGAGTCTATTTAAAGGTTTGTCAGTTTGTCTATCTTTTCAAAAAATAAGCTCCTGAATTTATTGTTCTATTGAATTGTTTTTTTTTAGTAACTATGTCATTTATTTCTGCTCTAATCTTTATTTTGTTTGCTGTTGTTTCTATAGTTTTACTATAGTTAGGTTGTTTATACAACAATTTTTCTATCTTCTTAGGTAGACTTTTATTGATATGAACTTCACTCTTGGGACAACATTTTCTATGTCCCACAGGTTGGATTGTTGTGTGTTTATTTTAATTTGTTTTCATATACTTATTGAGTTTTTCCTTGATCTCATTGTTAACCCATCCATTATGTAATAGCATGTTATTCAGTCTCCATGAATTTGAATTTTTTTAGTGCTTTCCTTGAGGTTAGTTTCCTGTTTCAGGCTATTGTGACTGAGAGGATGCTTGATATGCTTTCAATTTTCTTGAACTTTGTGGCTTGTTTGGTATTTTACCATGTGTTCTATCTTTGAAAATATTCCATGTACATTTGAAAAGAATGTATATATTGCTTCTTTTGGGTAAGTGGTTCTGTATACATCAATTAAATTCATTTGATCTACAGTGCTGTTCACTGCCATAAATCGTTGTTGGTTCTTTGCTTGGAAGATATATCCACTGTTAACAGTCAAGTATTAAAATCCCCATTGATGACTGTATTGTTGTCAATATCTTTCTTGAAGTTCTCCAAGATTTTCCTTATATATTTAGGTGTTCCAGTGTTGGGCGTAGATAGGTTTACAAGAGTTATATCTTCTTGATGGATTAGTCTCTACAGTATTATGTACTATCCGTATTAGTCTCTTTTTATGGCCTTTGTTTTGAAATCCATTTTGTCTTATGTAAGTATTGCTATCCCAGCTGTCTATTTCATGTCTATTTGCATGGCATATCTCTTTTTACACTCCTTCATTGTCAGTCTCGGTAGATCTTTTGTTCTGATGTGGGTGTCTTATAGACAGCATATATGTAGGTCATGTACTCTTATACATTCAGCTGTCCCTATGTCTTTTGATTGGAGCATTTAATCTATTTACATTTAAGGTTAATATTGATAGGTACTTATTCATTGCCATTTTTCCCTTTGTACTGCTGTGTTCTTCTCTCTTCTCCCTTTTTCTTTATTTCTTAAAGCAGTCCCTTAACCATCCTTTGCAGGGCTAATTTGGTGGAAGCGTATTCATTTAGCCTCTTTTTGTATGGGAAACTATTTACCTCACCTTCCATTTTAAATGATATGCTTGCAGGGGAGTGTAGTCTTGGTTGCAGGCCTTTGCTTTTCATTACTTAAAATATTTCTTGCCATTCTTTTCTGGCTTTTAATGTTTCTTTTGAGAAATCAGCTAATAGCCTTATGAGAGCTCCCTAGTGTGTTACTAGCTATTTTTCCCTTGCTGCCTTTAAGATTCTCTCTTTGTCTTTGAATTTTGCCATTTTAATTATGATGTGTGCTAGAGTGAGCTTCTTTGTGTTGACCTTCCTTGGGACCCTCTGTTCTTCTTAGAATTGTGTGATGTTTTCTCTCATCAAGTTAATGAAGTTTTCTGTCATTACTTTTTCAAACAGGTTTTCTGTCATTTTCTCTTCTTATTCTCCTTCAGGTGTCCTATGAAACAAATATTATTATGTTTCATTTTGTCCCATGGTTCCTTATATTCTCATTGTATTTTTTAACCCTTTTTTCATTTTGTTGCTCTGTCAGGGAGTTTCTTTCTACCTTGTCATTCAACTCTCTGATTTGATCCTCTCCTTCATCATGCTTTTAATTCCTCCTAAGGTATCTTCATTTCAAATATTGTATTCTTAATTTCCTCCTGGTTCTTACTGATAGTTTCTATGTCTTTTTTTCATGCTAGTATAGTTCACTGGGCTCCTTGTAGCTTCCCCAGAGTTCTTTATCATTTTGAGCACATTGAAGCACCTTTATAACCATTATTTTGAACTCAATGTCTGATGGTTTGCTTGCTTCAGTTTCATTTAGCACTCTTCCTGGGGATTCCTCCTTTCCTTTCAATTGGGAGTTGTTTCTTTTTCTCCCCATTTCAGGTGACACTTTTTTTCTTCCTGTGTATTAGATTGATCTTTTTTGACTCCCTGTCTTTATGGTGTGACCTTCTGTAATAGAAGAGCTGTTTGACTCACTGGTGCAGTCTCCTTCATATACTGAGCTAGATGCTCTTGAGATGCCAGTTATGACATGTGTGTGGGCTCTCTGGTTGTAATTAGGCTTTGGTTGTCATTTGGTCATTCTTTGAAGAGTCCTTCCCTCCAGAAGGCTGATTGAGATCACATTACCCACCACATCTTGTATGTCATTGCACAGGGATGCTAGAACAAAGCAAACAGCCCAGAAAACAAACCCATAGCTGTAAAAAATAATCCACACCCACAACTCCACTATCAACTGCAAATGAACAATTATTAACAATGCTATAAAGAATTGAGACTATTATAAAAAAGGAAAAGTGAATATGAGATGACTGAAATAAATAACTGAAATAAATATGATTTTAAGAGTGTGGAGGGAGGAAAATTATAAAAGTAGGGAATAGAAACAAGATGAAGAAAGAAAGAAAATAAAATTAAATATGACACAAATTTTGTTATGTCATAAACAAAAAGGGAAGTGCAGATGGCAGATGGAGTAAGAAAAGGGAAGAGTATAGTACTAGGTTTAAACAAAAATTTAAAAATATAGTATTTGTCTTTCACTGCCTGGCTTATTTCTCATAGCATAATACTTTCCAGTTGCATCCATGCTGTTGCAAAGGGTAGGAGCTCCTGCTTTCTTTCTGCTGCATAAAATTCCATTGTGTAAATGTACCATAGTTTTTTGATCCATTCATTTACTGATGGGCATCAAGGTTGCTTCCAAGGCTTGGCTATTGTAAATTGTGCTGCTATGAACATTGCAGTGCATAGGTTCTTTTGGATTGGTGTTTTAGGGTTCTTACGATATACTCCTAGCAGTGGAATTGCTGGGTCAAAAGGCAGATCCATTTTTAGTTTTCTGAGAAAATCCCATACTGTTTTCCATAGTGGTTGTGCCAGTCTGCAATCCCACCAACAGTGTACTAGGGTCCCCTTTTCACCACAACCTCTCCAACACTTGTTGTTTGTTGCTTTGTTTATGATGGTCATTCTGACTGGTGTAAAGTGATATCTCATTGTGGTTTTAATTTGCATCTCTCCGATAGCTAGTAATATTGAATATCTTTTCATATGTCTCTGGATCCTTTGTATGTCCTCCTTGGAGAAGTGTCTGTTCAAGTCCTTTGCCCATTTTTTAATTAGGTTGCTTGTCTTCTTAGAGTGGAGTTGTGTAAGTTCTTTATATATTTTGGAGATTAAAAAATACCATATGATCTCACCTTTGACAGGAACCTAGACAACAAAATAAAGAAACAAGAAAAATATAACCAAAGACACTGAAATGAAGAACAGATGGACAGAGTTCAGAGGGGAGAGAAGAGGGAATTTCAGGGGAAAAGGGGAAGGGTTTACAGAAACGAGTATAAGGACACATGGATAAAAACTAGGGGCAGGTGGAAATGGGAGGTAGGTGGGGAGGGATGGGTGGGTGGGTTGGGATGGAAGTAAAAGATAGAAAATTGTACTGCAACAACAATTTAAATAAAATTTTAAAAAGAAAAAAATTAAAAATATGTAGTGAAAAAATAGGAACCGAATTAAAGAAAAAGATCCACCATGATAATATCAACAACAAATGAGTGAAGATTAATATAATTGGAATGGGAAGAAGAAAGAAAAAAAGGACTTTGAGATGTCTAAAGAAAGTAAAAATGATTTTGAGAGGATATAGGGAGAATGAATATTAAGACTGAGGAATATACCCTGGCTGGGGTAGCTCAGTGGATTGAGCGTGGGCGGCGAACCAAAGTGTCACACGTTCGATTCCCAGCCAGAGTACAAGCTTGGGCTGCAGGCCATAACCCCCAGCAACTGCACATTGATGTCCCTCCCTCCCTCCCTCCCTCCACCCCTCCTCTCTTGAATAAATTAAAAAAAAAAACTAAAGACTGAGGAATATTAGCCAGGCTAGGACAGGGAAAAATAAAAAAAAAAATTCAAAGAAATTGGCAAAAGGAAGGAATAATGGAGTAGGAGAGGTGAGTGGTAAAATTTCAGATTTGAAATACAAAAATAATGGAGATCTAGAAGTAAAATTAAATAAATACAACAACGACCACCATATGAGTGGTGAGCAGCACCTAATGAGCAGAAATTGATAAAAGTGGAGAGAGAATACGAGTGTTTTAAGATGGGAAAAAGAATATGAGATGACTAAGGACAAGAAAAATAATTTGAGGTTTGATTGGGGATAAATAGTAAGACTGAGGAGTAGAAACAAGTTATAGCAAGAGAAAAAAATTAAAACAGAAATCAGAAAAGGAAAGAAGCATGTAAAATGGAGTAAAGAAGGAAGGAGCAAAATATGTAATATGAAATAAACTAAAATTAAAAACTAATGAAATAATAGGCACAAACTTGAAGGAAAAGAAATGCATGTTAAAAACCCATGCAGGAGAGGAAAGAACACAAATCATAAAGAAGAGCATGGTGGAATTCATCTCAGTAGAATCCAGAGTTTACCACTGCCTTTTCTTTCTGGATTTTCTCCTAAGCAGTGTGTTCAAGACTACAAGCAATATACAGTCTGTGGCTGTCTCCTTCAGATTTTGCTGGTCCCTACTCCTCTGCCTTGCTGGCTTTTCATCAGTCCAGGGTCCAGGAGTGGTTCATTTAATGACCTGAGAGGACTGCCAATACCTTTCCCACTTGCATCCAGAGGGGGCCTCTAATGTCATTGGAACAGTGGGAGCTCTAGATCACCCCAGGGGGGCAATGTTCAGTCTTCAGGGAAGATGGGGCATGTTTCCCTACCACTTAACCACACATTTTGGTCTGTCCCTGATTCTTTCCAATAATATATGGTTTCTGGTGAATTAGCTGTTTCCTATGATGGAACAATCTGTGTAAAAAGGGCAGCTCTTTCCTGCTTGGTGCAGAGAGCAGTTTCGTCTAGCCACTGAGGTTGAGGGGGACCCCGAACACCCTTTCTCTAATCTCTCTAGTGGCAGATTAGAGCCTGAGGAACAGTATAGATCATGATGTCTGGTAAAGCACCCTTTCAGAGCTCTTTCTTCATCCCCTTGTGAAATTCACCTAGCAGGGTCCCCTGAGCCTGGTCTCTGCAGAGCCTGTAATACCACATGTGGGAGTTGGGCTCACCTGTCTGAAAGGGGACCTGCCTGGCTGCAGCAAATTTCAGGAATTCAGCTCCTGGCTGTCCAGTCCCCAGCCTGTGAATCTTTTCCTGGAGACTCAGGCCCAAACTCTCCACTCTCTTACAGTCCTTGGTTTGCCAGCCCTGCTGGATTGGGTCCCACAGTCCCTTCAGTGTGACTCTATCCCTCTGAATTCTTTGTTTGTAGAACCGATGTGTGTACCTGAGAGCAGGCATGTGCAAGCCCTTGGTCCCTGCTGAGTCTCAAGTCTCACCTCAGCTCTTCTTTTTTTTTTTTTTTTTAAGATTTTTATTTATTTCTTTTTAGAGAGGGAAGGGAGGGAGATAGAGAGAGAGAGAGAGAGAAACATCAATGTGTGGTTGCTGGGGATCATGGTCTGCAACCCAGGCATGTACCCTGGCTGGGAATCGAACCTGCAACACTTTGGTTCACAGCCCGCACTCAATCCACTGAGCTACGCCAGCCAGGGCTAGCTCTTCTTTTAAAAGTTTCTGTGTGGCCCTCACACTGCAATACTGAACTCTGAGGCATCTTATTCTCCACACACTCCCACTCCCTAAAAAGCACAAAATCTCTCTTAGGGCTGTCCACAGCCTGTCAGAGCCTCTGACAATTTTTTATAAAGTTTCTCTCTAGATCTCTCCTGGATGGCACAGGAAAGAGTCTGGCAGCAATACTATAACATGAGGCAGTACCCCTGCTGCTTCTTCCAGTGATTCTCAGTCTCCAGTAAGCCTGCTCCCATTGCTTAGTTTCTGCAACCAGCACCTTCCCAGCCATCTTTCTCCATTCCCCAGGGCTTGAAGTTCCTGAGTGATCTATAGCCACCCCAAATCTGTGCAGGCAGAAGTGCTGGAATGGGCAGTGGTGGCAGTAGTTGCTGTACTAAGAGAGCCCTGGCCACTCACATACAAGTGCCCTGCAGGCTTGATGGCTATTGCCCACTCACACACATTCCCTGCACTCTTGTCCTCATATGCACTCACACATGCTCTTACTCACTCTGCACTGGATTTTTGAATTGGTTGCCCTGTGGTTTAGCCTGAAGACCTGTCAGGGTCTGGGAGCACAGGGGCAGAGCTTCCAACTACTCTGAAGCCTTCTTCACCAAATATATATATATATATAATTAAATTCACACATGCAATTGTATTTATTTTTGTATTTTATACTTATTACATTTGTCTCTGTGACAGTTTAAAAAATAGCCAAATATTTTGGTACTCTCCATCTCTCCCAAGATACAGCTGAAGTCTCATGCCCTTGAGAACTGACTCAGTGAGTCACTTCTAAACAATAGCATATAGCAAAAGTGATATATTTTCACGTTGGAGATTAAGGTGTTAAAAGACTGGCTTTCATTTTGGGTAGGTTCCCTTTCTTTCTTGCTCTCTCTTTCTTGCTCTCTCTTTCTCCTTTCATTACTCATTCTGGGAGAAGTCAGCTGCTATGTCATCTGGAGAGATAGCTCACTTCAGATGACTAAAGCTCTAGCCAATTATTTGGCTGCAATGTCATAAGAGACCCTAAACTAGAATGACCCAAACAAGCTAGATTTCTGACCCTCAAAAAATGGGTGAGATAATACATATTTGTTGTTTTAAGCTAATCAATTTTTGGATAATTTATTACATAAGAATAAGTATATAATACACTACACCATTCATGATCCAATATCATGCCATTTAAATATCACAGGCTTTATGGTATGTTTTTATTACTCTTCATTTCTCAAGTTTTTAAGTTTGCTTTGCTTGTTTATTCATTAAATTGCAGTTTGTAATTATATTTTGTAGCTGCAGAAAGAAAGATAGGGACATTTTCTTTGTGTGCTTTTTACCAAACGAAATTCAGGGTTTAATAAATAAATGTCATTACATCTTTTTGAAAAGACAGAAAGAAATAGTTTATTCTTTCTCAAAAACTATCTATGCAAAATGAATCACTTTAGTGAAGTTTTTTTTATTTTCAACTTTATATTTCCAATATAGAAAAGTTTAGAGAAAGTGGGCAATACAATGAGCATCTAAATTCCAACAAGACTCAATATAAGTACCATAAACATCATAAAAAATCATTAAATATTAACACCAATATAAAATCTTTATTCTTTTGTATTGGTTTTCAGTGATTAGACAATCATATATTTTACAAAGTGTTCCCATCTGACATTTCCAGTACTCACCTTGCACCATACATACTATCCCAATATTATTGACTATATTCCCTATGCTGTACTTTATATCCCTGACACTATTCTTTGATTCTGTACTCTGAACTACCAATTTGTACTTCCCTCTTTCACTCAGTCATATAATCCCATTACCCTCTGGCAATCACAAGTCTGGTCTCTGTGTTTATGAGCCTGTTTCAATTTTATGTGGTTAGCTTTTCGTCCATCATAGTCCACATATAAGTAAAATCAAGTGCTATTTGGCTTTCTCTGAGTGGCTTACTTAACTTAGCATAATACTCTCCAAGTCCATCCATGCTGTTGAAAATGATAAGATTTCATTTTTATGACCTAGTAGTATTTTATTGTATATATGTACCACTTCTTTATCCAGTCTTCAATTGATGGGTACTTGGATTGGATTACTTTGAAATATTGGCTATAGTAATTAAGTCTGTGATGGATATAGTGGCGCATATATTTTTTCAAATAAGTGTTTTGGGATTTTTTTCAGATAAATATCCATAAATAGCATCACTGGATCACAACGATTCCATTTTTAATTTTATGAGGATGTTTTATATTGTTTTAAATAGTGGCAGCACCAACCTACATTTCAAACTAACATTGCACAAGAGGTGTGGTGATATCTTCTTGTGGTTTTAATTTACATTTCTCTAATAATTACAGACACTGAGCACTTTTCATATGTCTACTGGTCATCTGTGTGTCCTCTGGGGAAAAGTGTCTATTCAGGTGCTCTGCCCATTTTTTTTAAGTAGATTGTTCATTATCTTGGTGTAGAGTTGTATAAGTTCCTCATAAATGTTGGATATTCAGCCCTTGTCAGATGTATGTTTGGTGAATATTTCTTCCCATTCAGTAGATTATCTTTTCATTTTGTTGGTTTCTTTTGCTGTGCAAAAACTTTTTTTGTTTTATGTAGTCATAGTTGTTTGCTTTTTCTTTAGTTTCCCTTGCCTGAGAATATATATCAGAAAAAAAACATTGCTAAGAGATGTTAGAGATTTTATTTCCTGTATTTTCTCCAAGAATGGTTTTGGTTTCAAGTCTAAAATTTAAGTCTTTATGAATATTGAGCTTATTATTGTATTTGGTATAAGAAGGTGGTCTATTTCATGTTTTCTCTTGTATATGTCCAAATATCCCAACCACACTTATTGAATAGATAGTCTTTACCCCATTTATGTTCTTGTTACCATTGTCAATCCTTAATTAACCATACAGGCATGTGTTTATTTGCAGGATATCTGTTATATTCCATTGATCTATGTGTCCATTTTTATGCCAGTACTATCATGTTTTGATTACTACAGCCTTTGTAGTATAGTTTCATATCAGTTAGCATGATTCCTCCTATATTTATTCCTTTTTCTCAGTATTATTGTGGCTATTCAGGGTCTCTTGTAGTCCCTAAATATGGAATACATTTATATTCCATATAAATATCAGGTATATTTTTTCTAGTTCTGTGAAATATGCCATTAGTATTTTGATAGGGTTTACATTAAATCTGATGATTGCTTTGGGTAGTATGGATATGTGGATATTTTTTAAAGGAATTAATTCATACTATCCTGAACATGTTATATATATATATATATATATATATATATATATATTCTATAATATTTTGTAATATTTATTACAAATAAATATTTTCTTCAGTATTTCATAAATTTTCAGGTATAGGTCTTTACCTCCTTGGTTACATTTATTATTATGTATTTTAATTTTAATTTTAAAAATGTTTTATTTTATTTATTAATTTTTAAAATTTCTTCATTGTAGCTCAATTACAGTTGTCTGCATTTTCTCCCCACCCCATCCATACCCATCTTCCTCCCTTGCTTCCACCCTCCCCCTTAGTTTTTTTCATGGTTCCTTTATAGTAGTTCCTGAAAACTCTTCTAACCACTGTCCCCTCCCCCTTCCCCTCTGGCTATTGTTAGATTGTTCTTAATTTCAATGTCTCTGGTTATATTTTGTTCACTTTTTCTTTTGTTGATTATGTTCCAGTTAAAGGTGAGAATATATGGTATTTGTCCCTCATCTCCTGGTTTATTTCACTTAGCATAATGCTCTCCAAATTTATCCATTATGTCACAAAGGGTATAAGCTCCTTCTTTCTCTCTGCTATGTAGCATGATGTTGAGCATCTTTTTATATGTCTCTGAGCCCTCTGCATGTCCTCATTGGAAAACTGTCTGTTCAAGTGGTTTGCCCATTTTTTTATTGGGTTGTTTGTCTTCCTGGAGTGGAGTTCTGTGAGTTCTTTATATATATTGGAGATCAGACCCTTGCCAAAAGTATCATCTGTAAATATGTTTTCCCATATGGTTGCTTCTCTTTTCATTTTCTGACAATGCTGTTTTCTTTAGCAGTATAGAAGGTTTTTATTTTGATGAGATCCCATTTCTTTATTCTTTCCTTTATGTGTCTTGCTCTAGGGGACATATTGGTGAAAATATTGCTGCATGGGATATCAGATTTTCCTGCCTATGTTCTCCTCTAGGACTTTTATGGTGTCACAACTTATATTTAAGTCTTTCATCCATCCTGAGTTTATTTCTCTGTATTTTGTAAGTTGGTGGTCCAGTTTCATCTTTTTTTTTTTTTTTTGCATGTAGATATCTGGATCTCCCAACACCATTTGTTGAATAGGCTATTTTGCTCCACTTTATCCTTGTGCCCTCTTTGTCAAAAATTAATTGACCATAGAGACTTGAGTTTATTTCTGGGCTCTCTATCCTGTTCCATTGGTCTATGTGTCTGTTTCTGTGCCAATGGCATATTGTTTTGATTACAGTGGCCTTGTATTATAGTTTGACACCTGGTATTATGATCCATCCTACTTTGTTCTCCTTATTCAGGTCATTTAAGTTTCCATATAAATTTTTGAAATGTTTGTTCTATATCTGTGAAATATTCCATTGGTACTTTAATAGGTATTGCATTGAATCTATAAATTGCTTTGGGTAGTACGGACATTTTGATGATGTTAATTCTTCCAATCCATGAACATGGTATATGTTTCCATTTGTTTGTATCTTCCTTAATTTCTTTCTTCAGTGTTGTATAGTTTTCTGAGTACAGATCTTTCACCTCTTTGGCTAGGTTTATTCCTAGGTACTTTATTTTTCTTGTTTCTATAGCAAAATGGCTTTTTTAAAAAAAATTTCTGATTCTGATCTTTCATTGTTAGTGTATGAAAATGCCTTTGATTTCTGAATATTGACTTTGAACCCTGCTGTTTTTCCAAATTGCTTATTACATTGAGTAGTTTTGGGGTGGAGTTTATACAATTCTCTATAGACACTCTCATATCACCTGCAGACAATGACAGTTTTGTTTCTTCTTTTCCGATTTG
This sequence comes from Phyllostomus discolor, assembly GCF_004126475.2. Taxonomy (NCBI): domain Eukaryota; kingdom Metazoa; phylum Chordata; class Mammalia; order Chiroptera; family Phyllostomidae; genus Phyllostomus; species Phyllostomus discolor. Next base: position 62,400,385 of record NC_040912.2, on the reverse strand, counting down.
GATGCCTTTTATTTCTCTTGATTGTCTGATGGCTGCAGCTAGGATTTGCATTACTATGTTGAATAGAAGTGGTGAAAGTGGACATCCTTGTCTTGTTCCTTGTCTAAGTAAGAATGCTTCATATTTTGCCCACTGAATATCATGCTTGCTGTAGCTTTCTTTATGGCCTTTATCATGGCCTTTATCATGGTGAGGAATGCTCCCACTACTCCCACTTTGCTAAGCATTTTTTTTTTTCATAAATGGGTTCTGTACCTTATCAAATGCTTTTTCTGAATCTATTGATATGATGATGTATTTTTTGTTTTTCCTTTTGTTTATGTGACATATTGCATTTATTGATTTGTGAATATAGTACCATCCTTGCATCTCTGGAATGAATCCCACTTGATCATGTTGTATGGATGTTTTAATGTATTCCTGGATGCAGTTTGCCAATATTTTGTTGAGAATTTTGGTATCTATATACAGCAGCAATATTAGCCAATATTTTTGTTTCTTTATTGTATCTTTATCTGGTTTTAGATTCAGGGTGATGCTGGCTTCATAAATAGAGTTTGGGAGCTTTCTATCTTCATGAATTTATTGGAATAGTCTGAGAAAGATAGGGGTTAGCTCTTCCTCAAATGTTTTGTTAAATTCTCCTGTGAAACTGTCTGGTCTAGGGCTTTTGTGTGCCTGGAGTTTTTTGATTACTGGTTCTATTTCCTCAGCTGTTATTAATCTGTTCAGGCTTTCTGCTTCTTTTTCATTCAGTTTTGGAAGATTATATTTTTCTAGAAATTTGTCCATTTCACCTAAGTTTTCAAATGTCTTAGCATTATATTTCTTCATAGTAGTTATTACAATCCTTTGTATTTCTGTGTTGTCAGTTGTAATCTCTCTTTCATTTCTGATTGTGTTTATTTGGCTCCTCTCTCTTTTTTTCTTGATGAATCTCTTTAAAGGCTCATCAACTTTGTTAATCTTTTCAGAGAACAAGATACTGGATTTATTGATCTTTTAGATTGTTTCTTTAGTCTCTATTTTGTTTAATTCTGCTCTGATCTTGATTATTTTTTTCCGTCTTCCAAATTTGCTTCAGGATTTGTTTGCTGCTGTTCCTCCAGTTTTTGTAGTTGTATGGTTAGATTGTTTATTTGAAATGTTTCTCTCTTTTTTAGATAGGCCTGTATTGCTATGAAATTTCCTCTCATGACTAAATTTGCTGTGTCCAATAAGTTTTGAACTATGGTATGTTTATTCTTTTGTTTCCATAAACTTTTTTATTTCTTCCCTAATCTCACTCTTGACCCATTTGTTGTTTAATAGCATGCTATTTAATCTCCATGAATTTGAGCGTTTTTGATTTTTTTTCCTTGAGGTTGGTTTTTAGTTTCAGTCCCTTGTGGTTGAAAAAAATGCTTGATATGATTTCAATTTTCTTGAATTTGTTGAGGCTCATTTGTGTCCTATCACGTGGTCTATCTTTGAAAATGTTCCATGTGCATTTGAAAAGAATGTTTACTTTGCTTCTTTGGTATGAAAGTATATATATATATATATATATATATATATATATATATATATATATATAATCAGTTAAGTCCATTTGTTCTAGGGTATTGTTCAATGCTTCAGTATCCTTGTTGATATTTTGTTTTGAAGATCTAGCTATTTTTGACAGTGGGGTGTTTAAATCGCCTAGTATATATGTGTTGCTGTCTATATCTTTCTTGAAGTCCTCCAAGAGTTTCCTTATTTATTTGGATCCTCCTATGTTAGGTGCATATATATTTACAATGTTTATATCTTCTTGATGGATTCTTCCCTTGAGTATTATAAAGTGTCTTTCAGCGTGTCTTTTTATGGCTCTTGTTTTGAAGTCTACTTTTCTGATATAAATTTTCTATTCCAATTTTTTTCTCCTGTCCACTTTCTTGGAATATTTGTTTCCATCCCTTTGGTTTCAGTCTGTGTAGAACTTTTGTTCTGAGGTGGGTGGGTGTCTTGTAGGCAGCATATGTGTGGGTCATTTTTTCTTATTTATTGAGCTACCCTATGTCTTTTGATTGGGGCATGTAATCCATTAACATTTGAGATTATTATTGACAGGTATTTACTTATTTTTTCTTTGTTGTACCTGTATTCCTCTTTCTCTTTCACTCTTCTGCCTCTTCTTATGTTAGTCCCATTAGCATATCTTATAGTGCTTGATTAGAGGAGCCTCCTTTTATCTGGGAAACTCCTTATTTCACCTTCCATTTTCATTGAGAGCTCAGTGGGTAAAGTAATCTTGGTTGCAGGTCTTTGTTTTTTAATTACTTGGAATATTTATTGCCATTCTCTCACAGATTGGAGTGTTTCTATTGAGAAATCAGATGCTAGTCTTTTTGGAACTCCTTTGTATTTTACTTCTTGTTTCTTTCTTGATGCTTTTAAGATTCTCTCTTTGTCTCTAATACTTGGGAATTTATTTATGATATGTCTTAGAGTAGGCCTCTTTGGGTTCATCTTTATTGGGACGCTTTGTGCTTCCTGAACTTGCATGGATTTTCCCTCTCCAGGTTTGGAACGTATTCTGTCATAATTTTTTTCAAACAGGGTTTCTATTCCTTTTTCCTTTTCTTCTCCTCCTGGTATTCCTGTGATTTGAACACTGTTATGTTTCATATTTCTTGGAGTTCCCTTAAGCTATCTTCATATTATCTTTAGTCTTTTTTTCCATGCAGATGCTCTGCCTTGGTGTTCTTTCCAACCTGTCTTCCAGCTCACTAATTTGGTCTTCTGCTTCATTTAGCCTGTTTGTAACTCCTTCTAGTGTTTCTTATTTCAGAAGTTGTATTTTTCATCTCTTCCTGGTTTTTGTTTATATTTTCTATTTCCTTTTTTTACACTTACAGTTCTCACTCAGTTCCTTGTAGCTATCTGTGACTTTCTTGAGCCATCCTTATAACCATTCTTTTGACTTCTATATCTGATAGTTTGATAGTTTGCTTTCTGATATCTGATAGTCTGATAATTCCACTTCATTTAGCTATTTTAGTGGGCAGTCTTCCATTCCTTATGATTGCAGGTTCTTTTTTTGTCTCCCATTTTAGATGACTCCTTTTTTTTTTTTTTGGTTTCTGTGCTTTCTGATATCCCACTTCACTAGCTGTCTTTGTAGGGTAAACTTCTATAGTAAGAGTTCTGTGGGATTCAGTGGTGTGGTCGCTTTAATCTCTTTGTTTGGATGCTCTAGGTTTGCCCTTGCTTCTGTTTGTGTGGGCTCTCTTGGCATAGTTGGGTTTTTACCTATTGGTGGTTCCTTTGTTGGAGGGTTCTCACCTCTGACATGTATACTGGCATTCACAACTCCCACCTAATCTTGTATGTGATCAATGGCCGGGGAAAGGCAAAACGGGTTAAGACAGTGGGAGAGTATTCTATGGGATTTAAAGTACCAACAAGTAGAGAAGAGATAGGAGATCCTTTGGATATAAATATAGCATTAACCATGATATTTCACCCAACTAGTCACTTTTTATAAAAAGCAAAAAAGAGAAAAGACTCTTGTTAGAGGGGAGAAGTACTGTGTGCTAAATCCAGAAAACAGAGTACTTGTACAAGGTTAGATGATGAGATATAGTGAGAGTAAAGTTAGAAAGTAGGCATAGTGTGCGAGAGAATAGAGTTAGCCACAACAGTAATAAAGCTCAGAAAGATAGTAAAATGGACTAAGCCCAGGGAGGGGTGCTGTATAGTATTTACAGTGATATGGAACAATGAATTTTAAAATAATACTGGAACAACAACAATATGACAAGAAATATATGATCTGAATAACAAGAATAGAAAGTACACAACCAAGAGTGGTGTATTATTGGAACATGAGTGAGATGAAAGAAGAAATATTAAAATACACCTTGAAAGAGAGAACAAGGAAAACCAGTCAAACAATGCAATTATAAACAAAATGAAGAAAACTCAACAGAAAGAAGATAAATATAAAATATTAATAAAATAAAATTAATAATAATAATAATACAGATAAACAATAAAATGCAAATTCTATAGGATAGCAAAGTGAAATTTGTCTCAGTTTCTCAGTTGTTGGCGTTAGCCTTGTGCTCCCTCTCTGGATTTATCTATGAACCTTTCACAGTTTCAGGTGTTATTGTCTCACTTGTGAAAAAAATGTTGGGGAAGAAAAAGAAATCATCCTCCTGACTTTAAACCCACTAAATGAGTTCTATTGGTCTTCCTGGATGCTGAAGGCAGAGGGGGGGCCGGGCTTTGATTTTCTCCCTTCCTGAGATTTTGCAAGGATTAGGTCCAGGTCTGGGTTACAATATTCACCATTTCCCAGCCTCCAGCCAAGGTCCTCCATGTGGTGCTTGCACTGCCTGACCCACACTGTCCATCTGCACCAGGCCAGTGCTTTTAATCCATCACTTGTGCCTCCCATAGGGTTCACTGATTAGGGGCAAGTCACATACCACTTTGCCCCTCTTTGTTTTCCTGGGTGCTGCACACCCTTGAAGTCTCTTCAGGGCCATTCAGCTCTCACACTAAATTAAGTCTCTCTAGGGACTGCAAACTCCCTGAGCCCTGTTGCCCTCTTCTGAACGTCCATACAGCCCACTAACTCCGTCCTCTTTGCTAGGCAGTCATGTGCAAGCCAGCCACCATGCAACAGTTTCTTACATAGTGGCTAAGGGTTTTTTTGTTATTGTTGTTGTTTTTAGTAAAATCCACTTTTTTAAGCCTGGCTGTTCTAAACAAGTGCCTGGCTTTTCATGCAGTCCAACTTTCTAACCAGTCTGGAGACTATCTGGGTCAAGGTCTGACATGGCCCAACACTTCTCCCTTCTCCAGGTGTCCCCTTGGCTCCCTATTTTCTCTGGTAATGTCCTAGCTAATGTCCACAGTCCCAGCAGGTGAATACTGCCTCTATGTGTCTCCCACTTCATCTTTATTCCCCCCAGCAATTTCAAGAATCAAGGTTTTTCCTGGTGATGCTGCACTCTCCTCCCTGCTTTGGTAGGGGTGGGAGCTGTTGATTCAGCTCTCCTCCAAAGATCCTGTGTTCGAAGCCTACCAGATTGTCAAGTGCTGGGCTGGGAGCTCTAGGAGCCCTGGTCCCAGGGACCTTACTGTCCCAACGCAATCTCCTTACCATCTGTTTTTCAACATCCTCTACAATTTTGGCCTCCAAACTGCATATAAGCTGAGATTCCATTGGCTGTTCACTCCATTCCTCAGAAGATCAGCTAGGTGTTTCAGCTGGGCACATGGGAACATGACCTCCTCTACTCCCATCTACCACACCACCATCATCCTCATACTGACTGGGAGAATTTTATTACTACTTCTTTAGTTGTAATCAGACTATTCAGATTTTCTGTTTCCTTTTGATTAAGTTTTGTAAGATTGTATGTTTCTAGAAATATATCATTAATTTTTATTAGATAGTCCATTTGTTATATAGTTGATGATATTATTATCTCATATTTTTTTTTGAATTTTGTGGTGTCTATTGTAATTTTAACTATTTTATTTCTTGTTTATTTATTTGGGTCTTGTCTTTTTTCTTGATGAATGTGGTTAAAAGTTTACCAGTCTTATTTATTTTTTTCAAAAACCCAGCTTTTTGTTTCACTGAACTTTTATATTGCTTCTATGTATTTATATCTTCTGTAATCATAATTATTTTCTTCTAGTCACTTTGGGTTTTATTTGTTCTCTTTTGGTTTATGTAAAGGTGAGCTTAGGTTGTTTATTTAAGATTTTTCATTTTTCTTGAGGTAGGCCTGTAATGCTATGAATGTCTCTCTCAAGAATATTTTCCCTGTGTCCCACAGACTTTGGATCATTGTGTTCTTATTTTCATTTGTCTGAAATGAAATATTTTGACTTCTTCCTTGATTTCATTGTTAATCCATTCATTGTTTAGTAACATGTTATTAAGTCTTCATGTGTTTTTGGGTTTTTCAGGGTTGGTTTTTTTTTGTAGTTGACTTCTAATTTTATTCCATTTGCTCAGGGAAGATGTTTGATGAATTCAATCATTAAATTTATTGAGACTTATATGTGTCCTAACATGTGGTCTATTCTAGAAAATATTTCATGTAAACTTGAAAAGAATGTATATTCTGCTTCTTTGGAGTTAATGCTTTGAGTATATCAATTAAATCCATCTGATCTAGTGTATTATTTAAGGCAGAAATTTTCTTGTTGATTTTCTCTCTAGAGGATCTATCAATTACTGTCAATGGAGTATTAAAATGCTCTATTTTGACTGTGTTACTGTTGATCTCTCCCTTTATGTCTATAAAGATTTGCTTTATATATTTAGGTGCTCCTATGTTGGGTGCATAAGTGTTTACAAAGTTTACATCCTCTTCTTGAATGGATCCCTTTATCATTATATAATGTCCTTTTGTTTTTTATTATAGTTTTTGTTTTAAAGTCTGTTTTGTCTGATATAAATATTGCTACCCAAACTTTTTAAAAATTTTTATATGCAAGAAATATTCTTTTTTTTCTTTACTTTTAGTCTGTGTATGTCTGTCACTTTTAATGTGAGTCTCTTGTAGACAACATTTATAAGTGTCTTGTTTTGTTATCCATTCAGCTACCCTGTAAGACACAGGAATTTAGAGAATTCAAGTCATTTAAATTTAAATTGATTATTGATAGTTATGTGTTTATTGCCTTTTTTTCTTTACAATTACGTTCTTCTTCTTTTTTAATTCTTTCTTTATCTTAAAGAAGTCCTTTTGACATTTCTTGTAATATTAGTGTAGTGATAGTAAAGGACTTTAACTTTTTCTTCTCTGGGATGCTTATTATTTCTCCTTTAATTTTAATGACAGCCTTGTTGTTTAAAGTACTCTTATTTGTAGGTTATTGCTTTTCATAACTGAATATTTTTAAAATTGCTTCTGGCCTGAAATGTTTCTGCTCACTAATCAACTGATAGTCTTATGGAAACTCCCTGGTTGATAACTAACTTTCTTTTTCTTTCCTCTTTGAAGATTCTTTGTTTTTAATCTTTGCCATTTTATTACAATGTGTCTTGGTGTGGGCCTCTTTGGTTCATCTTTTTGGGGACTCTCTGCATTTCCTGGACTTCTGTTTTTGTTTTTCCTTTGCTTTAACAGGTTTAGGGAAGTTTTCAATCATTATTTCTGCAAACAGGTTCTCAATCCCTTGCTCTATCTCCCTTCTCTTTATCATGCTCCTATAATGTGGATATTGTTATGCTTCATGTTGTCCCGGGAGTTATTAGACTATCATTACTTTTTTTTTCCTTTTTACTTCTCTGATTGGATTTTTTTCTGCTACTTTGCCTTGCAAATTACTGATTTAATTCTTTGCTTCACTTATCTTATTGTTGATTTTTTATAGTGCAGTCTTCATTCAGATATTGTGTTTTATTTTATTTCTATGTTTATGTCATTTTTATGCTTATTATTTCTTCTATTCTTCCCATATGTTTTTTGAGTATCTTTATAACCATTATTTTGAATTTTGTATCTGGTAACTTGCTTGCCTCTATTTCACTTAATTATTTTTCTGAGGATTTCTACTGTTCATTCATTTGGGGCATGTTTCTTTGTCTCTTCATTTTGGCTGCCTATTTGTATTTGTTCCTGTATATTAGATAAATCTTCTATGTTTCCAAGTAGCATAGCCTTATGTACTAGGTGTCCTGTGGGGCTCAATCGCAATCTCCCTTATCATCTGAGCAAGGTGCTTTTTTCCTGCAGCATCTTGCATGGGTTATATGAGTTCTCCTATTGTAGTGTAGTTTTGGTTGCTGTTGGCCCATCTATGTGTGGTATCAACTCACAGGTGACTGACTATAAGAATCGAATATGATCACAGCTGTGAGGGTGCGGACCATATAAACCTGATTTCGGGTCAACAGTGTCTGATGCCTTCCCTTTGGATGTGTTGCTTATGGAGCTTTTTGGGTCCTGCTCTGATTGGTCTCAAGCCCACCAATGGATGTGTTGTTTGGGGCTATCTTGCAAGGGTCTCTAGTGCAGGTGAATATAGGCTGTTGCCAGTGACTAGACCTGGGCTGCCTGTTTGGTGCTAAAGAGCTATCCACAGTTTGTGGCTGCCCCTGCTGGGCCTTGCTGTGTGTGGATGGGGCCAAATGCACACCAAGACTGGCTTCTACCAGGACTGAGCCTGGGAGAAAGGTCAGAAAATGTCCAAGGCACCCCAAGATCTGCCTCCTCTTGCCTTCTGCCTGCTGGCTGCTTGTTAGGGTCAGCCAGTAAAAGAGCTTCTGGTGGTACTTGAGTTGCCTGTAATAGGTTTTCAGTGAGTTAGCAGTTAGGGGTAAGAGCTGTTCACCAATATGATACAGATCCACACTCAGTGCTGGATCTGAAGTCAGTCAGCAAAAGCTCAGGTTACACTAAGTCCAGCTGCCTCCTGGCCTTTTTGGTAAGGTGGAGGTCTCAGAAAATTTTCATGTGAAGCCAGCAGAATTCATCAAGCTCAAAGAGACCATGAGTTGTGTGTTAATGGAGGGTTTCACCTCAGTCTGCAATGTGAGGGAAAAATAGCTCTGCCCTAAAGCCACACAACTTGATCTGTCCCTGTTTCTGGCAAGACCTCCTTGAGATCTATAATTTGGCTCTGCAGAGCCACTGTGAGTATTGGATTTCTTTCATGTGGGCACTGTGCTGGTCCATCTCACAGGAACAGAGAAAATGGCCCCAGTCCCAAAACCATACAACTAGTCTCTGACTCCCTGAGTCTGCTTGTACCTCTATACCAGGGACTCAGGAATCTGACTCTTCTGTAGGGCATGAGTTTGACAGAATAGGGTGACAGGGAGTTGGAATGGTGTGACAACTGCATCTCCCCAGCCTGATGCCATATGGAGGGGAATGCTTGACCCAGGAAAGATGGCATCTGTAGGCGGTGTGGGAAAGGGGTTCAGCACAGAGGATTCATCATCTGCTCTCTCCCCAAAGGTACACAACCCTCAAGTGACTGTAGTGTGCTCTGTGCCACCCTCCCTCTACCAGAGCCCCGGGTGATTAGCTGCAAATGAGATTTTGTGTTTTGGCCCTTTTACAGGGTGCCTGGGTTTGTTACAGACTCCTTGTCTCTCCCTGGTGGACATAATTCTCCCTGATTTTCATAGCCTAATGGTATGTGGGCAACTTTTCCCAGACCTGGTGCTCTGGGCTGGGGAGACCCTCATGGGACTTAGACCCCACATTCTTTTGTGGGGGGCTTTGTAGCTGAAATATTCCTTCAGATTTTCAGTGGCCACAGTGGGCATGGGGCCAGACCTTTTCTCCTTTCCACAGTTTTTATCAGTCTTGATTTGACTTCATCTATAAATGCTCATTTATAAGACTTCTGTTCAGATAATCTTCAGTTAGTCATTCTATAATTTAGTTGTAAAGTTCAATTTTATCCTGGGAAGAGGTGATTATAACTTCTAATTACTCTGCTTCTATTTTGGATGTCAGTGGAGATTTTAATTGACTCCATATTGTACTAATAGCATACAAGGATATGTGTCTTCAGTGACTCATAATCTATGTTTGTAGGGGGAGTGGTTTTATTAGAATTATATTTAATATATAAATTAAGATGAAATGCCACTTTTATGTTAAATATTTTTATTGAAATATATTTTTTCATTTATTTCAAGTCTGCTTTTGTATTGTTATGATTGATTCTGCTTTCCTCCTAAGTGTCTTATATATGCCTTGTTAAATCTATATTTATGTAATTTTTACTTTGTTATGATAAATTGAGACATTTATTTCATTATTTCCTCCTTCCCCTCCTCCTTTCTTTCCTATTGTGCTCCTCTTTTTTTTGTCTTCCTCTTTGCTTTTTATATATGAATATTTGATTTTACTTGTTAATTTTGTATCCTGCTGAAGTATATAATTTGTGGCCCCCTGCCACCAAAAAGAGTACCTGCATTCTAATCCTTGGAATATATGAATATGTAAGGTTAATTGGAAACAGGGATTAAGATCACAAATAGAGCCCTGGCTGGCATAGCTCAGTGGATTGAGCGTGGGCTGTGAACCAAAGTGTCGCAGGTTCGATTCCCAGTCAGGGTACATGCCTGGGTTGCAGGCCATGACCCCCAGCAACCACACATTGATGTTTCTCTCTCTCTCTCTCTCACTTCCCTCTTTAAAAATAAATAAATAAAATCTTTAAAAAAAGTTCTTTAAAAAAAAGATCACAAATAGATATAAAGTTGCTAACAAGCTGACATTAACTTAGGGAGATTATTTTAGTTATACAGGTGAGGCCAATGTTGTTACATGAGTCTGGGGAAAATGGGAGTGGGAGGAAGGAACATTGTTATTTTTTCTTACTTTTTATTATTGTTCAATTACAGTTGTCCCCATTTCCCCCCCATTATTCCCCCCTGCCCTGCCCACTCCCACCTCCCACATTTAATCCTCCCAGCCATCCCCATTGTGTTTGTCCATGGGTCTTTATACATGTTCCTTGATGACCCTTCCCCTTCTTTCTACCATTATCCCCCTCCCTCATCCCCTCTGGTTACTGTCAGTTTGTTCTTTATTTCTATGTCTCTGGTTCTATTTTCCTTGCTTTGTTGTTTAAGTTCCACTTATAGGTGAGATCATATAGTATTTTTCTTTCTTTTTTAAAAAATATTTTATTTATTTTTTAGATACAGGGAAAGGGAGAGAGAAAAAGAGGTAGAGAAACATCAACTTGTGAAAGAAACATTGATTGATTACCTCTCTTGTGCTTGTGCCCAGAGACCTGGTTGGCAACCCAGGCCTTCCCCTGGCAGAGATTTAAACTAGCGATCTTTCAGTTTGCAGAATGATGCCCAACTCACTGAGCCACACCAATCAGGGTAGAAGCATTACTTTTAGAGTGATGCTATGTAGGAAAGATTTGAGTTGTTGTCTCTGGCTTTGAGGATAGAAGGGGCCACAAGAAGAGAAAATTAGAATGACTTACAGAAGGTAGAAAAGGCAAAGAAACAGAATTTCCTTAGAGCCTCCAGATGTATGTATCTATGCCAACACCCTGATTTTGCTTAGTAACACCCAGAACTATAAGGTATTACATTTTTGTTACCTTAACATATTATATTTTGGTAATTTGTTATAACAGCATTAGAAATTAATGTGCCTGAAATGTATTAAATTTTCTTATTGCTTTTCAAATATTTTATTTATTTATTTTTAGAGAGAGGGGAAGGGAGGGAGAGAGAGAGGGAGAGAAACATCAATGCGTGGTTGCCTCTTGCACACCCTCTACTGGAGACCTCTCTTGCAACCCCAGCATGTGCCCTGACTGGTGATGCAATTGGTGACCCTTTGTTTCACAGGTCAGTACTTAATCCACTGAGCCATACCAGCCAGGGAATTTTTCTTATTGTTTTTGGTCATTTTCTCATTGATTCTTTTCAGTTTTGTGCATACACACACACAGACACCCACCCACACACAGATATTTGCATATATATATATGGATATATTATCCATGTCATCTGGCATGCCAATTAAAATCTATATGATTCTACCCCCTTAAAAATAATTTGGTAAAATAGTAGGTATCCTTTTCTTGCCCCTGGGTTTAGTTGGAAAGTCTCTAATATTTCCACAAGAAGGGATGTTTTTTAGGTTAAAGCACATATATTTTATCATATTATAAATGTCCATCAAGCCCATTTTGCTGAGTGTTTCAAATAAATGATGTTAATTTTTTTCAAATGCCTTTCCACACCCAGGAATATAATTGTATGTTTTTTATTCTTAATCTATTAATAAGGTAGTGGGATTCTATTTGGGAATATTTTGCTAAAGATTTTTATTTTGATATTTAAATGTGAGGTCTATGGTTTTATTTTTTGGTTAATTTCTGCTATATTTTTCAATCACTAGTAGACTGTTTTTCAAAACTAAATTGAAAAAAGGGAAATATTAGTATACTGTACAACATGGATGAAACTCAAAACCAATATGTTAAATGTAAGAAGCCAACACAACAGATATATTTTATGAATTAATTTATATAAAATGCCGAATAAAGTCAGATTTCTAGAGCCACTAAGTAAATTAACAGTTGCCTAAGGCTAAAGTGAGACTAAAATTTAACTACAAGTGGGCAGGGAGACTATTGGAGTGAGGAAAATGTTTTAAAAGTGGATTGTGATGATTATAGTACACCTTGACAATTTACTACAAATTGTTAACCTGTACATTTAAAGTGAAGGTGGATTTTATGGTATGAAAATTGTACCTCAAAATTTTTAAAAAATTTAAATATGGTCCTACCTAAACAATATAGTTGTAGTTGTGTTTAATAAGCTCTGGAATAGTTTAAGTAGCATGAGTATTATCTGAATCATAAATGTTTGATAGAATAACCAGGTGATTTATTGTGCATTTTGGGGGTGGAAAAGTAAGGTAAGCCTTATTAGATTTTCTCTTTTTCTCTAATGATTGGTTTGTTTAGACTTTCTGTCTCTACTTACATCAATTTGGTAATATGTTTCTTTAAAAAGATGCATCTCAATTGAGTTTTAAAGTATTTTTGCATAGGAATACACAAATACTCTTTATCTTATAATTTTTAAAAAATTCTTCTGATAGTTGTTTTATACTTGTGTTTTTCAATTTTTATATTTTCTCCCTTTTGGCTGTGATTAGGTCAGCTAATAGATTATCTATTTTATTGTTCTTATTTCAAACAGTGTTATTTAGATTTACAAAATGTGCCCTGGTATTAGTTGTTTGGAGTGAATTCTACTTTTAATGCATTGTACCCTTTCAATATGTAATTTCAATATGTACCTATATTTTAATTTTAAGAGGAGTCCTTGAGTTATACATTTAAGTAATCATTCTGCTTTATTGCTTTTCTTTTGTGAGGACTACTGTTGTTCATATATTGCATTTCTCTTGTATTGAGTATTTATGGCTCTTTCTTGAAACTTGTTTTCCCCTTTGTATCCTTTTAAATAATGGCATTGGTGTATAACTTATATACCATAAAGTTCACCCACTTTAAATGTGAAGTTTCATGATTTTTAGTAAATATATACAGTTGTACAAGAACCATTAATAATTTAATAACATTTTATTATCTTATGCTAAACCATAAAGCTAACTATAATAAATATAAAATGGATAAAATAATGCAAATAAAAATCTCCAAGTAAACAATAATTAAATTAATTACATAATTCATTTATAAATAGCATGAGGACTAAAGAATTATTCACCTATAGAAAGTTTCACATACACTTAGATTTCTTGAAGTCTTTGTTTGCTAACTACAAATCTAAGGTCAATTAGAAATAGTTTCTAGTAATACAGTATATGGATGACAAATTGCTATTTCTTTGAATTTCTCCTAAATTTTGGTTGAAATCTAATCACTTTAGATGATATGTTTTAGCAATGCCTAATTTTTTATTTATTTTTGTTTATTAGCTTTTGTTTTATTTTTATTTTTATTAATTTGACAACTTCAGAAAATAGTGTTTCTGTTTTTTTTCTTTTTTTTGTTATTGCTCATATGTCTGCTCACTTCTTTCATTCTGGTTTTTAATTTTTAGCTTGGTTTCCTGACTTACTTTTGTGATTGCATAGCTTATGAGGCAATAAATAATGCAGACAAAAGTTATGTTAAAATGTTTTCAGTACATAAACCTTCTACCTTCTGTGTGTGAGTTAGAAAGTTCATTCAATGTTCATCCAGTCCTCAAATCTCTCTCATACCTTTTGATTTCCACTGTATTCCCTTGTATCTCCCTGCATTTGAGGTATTTTTATAGTTTCCTAGACAGACAGAGTTGTGTGCAGAAATCTAGTTTTTTTTATATCATTCTTGTGCTGTTCTGAAATTTCTGGCTGGCTTGCAACTTACCTTAATAATGGTTTCTCACATTTATTTTGTTATTGGAATTTGTTTACTATCATAATTTCCATGTTTAGATGAGAAAACTGGAAATTTTAACCTCCTGTCTCATAAGAAAAATTAGAAGAGTTCTGAACATTGGTATCAAATTAAGAGGCAGTGACTCGAAGTCTTTTTTGTAGACAAAGGCATGTGAGGGATAAGAACGTGTATCTCCAGATTCACATTTTTGCTGAATCTAAATGTTGCTTTCAGTTCTTCCATTTAGTGAATATTATAGAATATTCAAAATAAATATTCTAGGGATCATAGTTAATGCAGTAAGCTTATCTAGGTAAATATCAACCTGATTTTCAACCCTAATGTTAGCCTGTTTTTTTAGAATGATTCTAGTTAGTGCTAAATGACTTCTAAAATTCATGCAAGAGCAGATTAATCCTTAAAATATTACTTACACTGACATATATTGGGCTCACTGAGGTTAGGGGAGTCTACTTTATAACCTCATTTCTGAAAGTTAACTATGCTGTAGATATGCTATTGTTTTCCTTGAAAAGCCATTTGACAGAGGACCTCTAATGATTAGAAGTATTGGGTATTTCCTTAGCGAAGTTTTAAGAGAACAATTTTAGTTTGGGATTTTCTAAAGGGTTTGGTTCATTTTTATCATTGATCTTTCTTTTTGAAGTGTTCATTTACCATCCTGACATAATCTAGGGCTGCACTGCATGATGTTGATGATACTTTTGTCAATGTGAAGAATGCAGTGCCATTGTTACAAAAATTGTGTAAGAAACAGAAACCTTAATATGTACCATCTGTTTTACAAAAAAGCTCAATGTGGTAATGCATTTGCTATACCAGAAGCAATGTCTCTAAGACATGAAATGAACATATGTTGTCTAAGAGCCTTCAGGCTGACATCGAAAAAGAGAAAAAGATAGTACTTCAAGGCAAATACTGTCCCAGTAGAAAGGCTGCCAGATCCAATATGGCTCAGCCCCCTGACAAGTCTCTGGTGAACAACTTCATATAAAGATTTTCACATTGTTACATGTTGTACAGCTCTCTGGCCTATCTTTTTAGCATGAATAAAATAATAAAAAACACCATCTTTGTCACTCTAGATACTTTTCTGTTTAGAGCAACAAATGTCAGAAAAAGTCCCACCATACAATAAAGTGCTTAAATTATTATTTCTAGGGCTAGAGTGAATTTGAAATGGTGTCTTCAGATGAATAAGCAGGTAGTTTTAAAAGCAGCTGAAAATACAACCATGAAAACTGTACTAAAACATCTTGCTATTTAACATAAATATAAGTTATGAATTTTATGAATGGTAGTTTTATATAATTTCATATATACATTGACTATCAAATAAAAAATTCTAACCTCATTTTTTAGATGTACACTAATATAAAATTAAAATATTTTATAATGTAAATTTCAAATACATATGCACATAAATATTTCAGTATGTACATAACCATAAAACTATATATGTGTGTGCATATATATATTATACATATATTATATTTGTATAATGGAGCATTACAAGAAATTAAAAAAGTAAAATGATGAATTATTAAGCCCATTAGAAGCAATGAGTTAAATAGCTTAACAAGTGTTAGTTTGCTTATATTTTAGTTCCAAAGAGTCAATATGTGTTTGTTATATTATGATATAATAAGACATAGTTCTTAATAAACATGTAAATAGGAAATACAAGCCATATGGTTTAAAAAACAGTTGAAAAAAATAGCAGTGATTTTGGAGATGGGAGATCTGGCTTTAAGTCTCCAATCTCAATTTATAAAGATGTAGAGCTGACTTTGGGCCACCCTCCAAACACTCAATAACTTCAACTATTTAAGGGCATTTGGACTAAATAATCTCTAAGCTTCTTTACGAATTTTAAAAATTAAATTCTAATTACAAATAGATGATCATTATAAAGTTAAAAATGGAAGAACAAACAGTGTTTGGATTATAAAGTCAAGATCATTAACCCATTTTTTCATGTTTAAAAATATGGACTGATCTATACAGGAAAGTCAAGTTAAACAAACTATACCTGTAAAAGAAATATCATTTTTTATATATATCAGTTTCATGACATTACACACATATTTTGTTTATATTCATTCTAAAACTTATATGGGGAAAAAAAAACACATAAAACCCTTCTTTGTGACTAGTCTGTTAGCTACTGGACAGATAAAAGATAATAATGAGATGCCCTCTGACCCCAAAATAACCATACTGCTATATTTCTAAAGCATTGTTGGATCTATTATAGATGTAATTCTTTGAATGTTACTGATGTAAAGTTTTTTTAGTGATTTTTATCTTCAAATTAAATGACCTCTATGCAATGACCTCCAGCTCTTGTGGCCTGCCAAAGGATAGGACTTATTCCAGATATCTTTGATTTCTCTTCAAGTTATAATCCAAGGATAGCTCAAACTAGAAGATTTTGGCTTTCCTTGGGGTCATATTCTAAGAACCAGGTCCATCGTATTCCCTCAACCTACTCATCTATAGTATAATATATTTTTAGATTAAGAAGAGGATATTTTGTTCAGTGATTGTCTTCTGGTATGTTACATATAAAACTTGTAATAAAGAAACATATCCAATTTTTGAGCTGAGATTTGTATAGGAAAACAAGTTTTTTTTTAACACCCTATTCTAAAGTTGCACTCTTACTTTAATTACTAATTTCTAATTCCTTTACCACACCCTAAATCTAGATCCTGATCATTATCACCTTCTTTCTGTTTTATGAATCAGCTTCTTCTTTTTATGATACATTTTATGCTACCTTGATAAGTTACGCAGGAAAGTGAATGCTTTGGTTACCCTTGAATTAAGAGGTTTATTCAAACTGTTGCCTAATCTCCTGAACTGTCAACCATCAGGGTGGATCAACAGGAATTCTCTTCACTATGAGTCAAAGAAAAAACACTGATGAAATTCACTTCCAGCCACACAAAGTTCAAAGGCACTGGCTTAAGTGGTGTTATATGTTTATTTAGAAACAGGTAGATCTGATGACTGTGAGAAGATTGGTGCAGTATGGCTCAGATGCAGATCATTGGGTATAATTGATTTTTAATGGCTGGCTACCTGCCACCAGATGTTCATCAATTAGGCAAGTTTTAATAACCAACACAGCTGCTTATTTCATGACCACTACCCAGTGGCTGAGGTATTGTTTCACAATATAAAGGGTCATGTCAGTGTAGGGTGACTATACTTTCAGTTTTCTCTCAACTAGTCATAATGTACTCCTGTAATTATTTTTAGCACCCCTTTTATTTCTGTTGAAATGTTCCAGCTTAGACAGTAAATCACATGAGCATTCTTCCTACTTGTCATGCAGTTCCACTCACTATACAAAGTTTAAGTTAGACATAAATCTTGCCCTATAGCACCAAGTCATATTAGCATCATACACAAAGTAAACCTTATCTCTGAATATCATTAAATTTGATACTTGAGCTAGAAGGAAGTTTTAGATTGCATTTAGTCTAATGCTTCTAAAGAACTAGTTCATAAATTGATGATTTAATTTTTATCAGCTTACTGCTTCTCCTGCAGCGATTTTCTCCATTCATCCTTCTACACTCATCTGGGACTGGCTTATTTTCTTATGTTACCGGTAACCTCATGTGGACAGGACCTCTTTCTCATTGGAGTCAATGTCTCCCTGATACTCAGGTGATGGAATGAATTTCTTGGTCTTTATACAGAAATAGGCAAATATTTTTTTAGGAAAAAACACAAATGATTCTTCTAAAATATTTTGTGAGATAATTTTATGTCTACAAGGAGGAACATAGTATTACTACAAAAAAAAATCTGCCATCTTAATCACATCATTTTATGAGTATAATGACATCATTCTTATTAACATATTAAAAAAATTAAACATCATGTTCTTATACTGTGCAAATTTAGGTAATTACCTACTGGATAGTTTTGATTATGGCTGGCCTAGCTTATACCTAATTTTTTTTTGTTAGACTCCACTGAACTCCAGGAAGTACACTCTACTGGAGGCAACCTCCAATACTTATTTATACTTCTTTTCTTCTCTTTCTAAAATTCATTTTATTTGTATTAAATAATAGATATACTGGCTCTTTAAAATTATCTAAATCTAAAACATATAATAAAATACAACCATTCCATTCCCCAGTGGCAATTACTTTCATATTTCTAGTTATTTTTAGTTACATTTATACTTATAAATAATATATTTATTTTTATATTTCTTGATTTTTAAAAATATTTCATTTACTTATTTTAATTTTATTTATTTTCAGAGAGAGAGGAAGAGAAGGAAGAAAGAGAGGGAGAAAATCATTGATGTGAGAGAGAAACATCATTGGTTGCCTCTTGCATGTGCCACAACCAGGGACCACTCCTTCCATCCCAGCATGTGTCCTGACCAGGACTCAAACTGGCTACCTTTCAATTTGTGGGATGATGTCCAACCAACTCAGCCACACTGTTCAAGGCTTCTTGATTTTTTTCCTGTTTTAGTTTTATTTCTGTTTTAGAAGGTTTGCAAAAAGTATCTATTGCTAACACACATTTTTTTTCTCCTCACCCTCCAAATACTCCACAAATTTGGTTAATTAAAGAATTGGTGTTTGTATTATTATCAACAGGTAAATATTGATAAAGATCAAGCTATGTAGTATATTATGATTTTATGTACACCACAAACTTTTTAAAACTTGAATAAAACTACCTTTTTTGTTTTACTTTTAGGTTTGTTTAGTTTTTTGTGTATCTATTATTTATTTGAATTCTCCAACTTCTTTACAAATGTGTAAACTCTCTCAAACATCCTACCCTTCACAATAGCATGGATGGAATTGGAGAGCATTATGCTAAATGAAATAAGCCAGGTGGTGAAAGAAAAATTCTGTGTGATCTCACCTATAAGTGGAACCTAATCAACAAAACAAACAAGCAAGTAAAATATAACCAGTGATTGAAATAAAGAACAAACTGACAGTAACCAGAAGGGATGAGGAGACGGATAACAGGGAAAAGAAGGGGAAAGTTGTCAAGGAACTTGTATTACAGACCCATGGACAAAGTCAACGGGGGGAAGGATTGAGGGTGGGAGGTGTGCGTGGGTGGGGTCCAGGAAAGAGGTGGCAGGAAAATGGAGACAATTGTACTTGAACAACAACTTAAAAAATGCAAAAAAACACACACACACACACAAAAAATGATACATCAGGTAATTAAAATATATTGACTTTACTGAAGTAACATTAGTTCATAAAATTATATAATTTTCAAGTGTACAATTTTGTAATACATTATCTGTTTATTGAATTGTGTGTTCACCACCCCAAGTCAGATCTCCTTCTGCTATCATATGTTATTATCCTTTTACCTTCTTCTAATCCTGCCTTTCCCTTTGATAATCAACATACTGTTGTCTGTGCATATGAGAATTTTGTTTTGCTTAATCCCTTCATCTATTTTACTCAGGTATTCAAGTCCCCACCCCTCCCCCCACCGTGAGAGATATCAATCTGTTCTCTTTATCTGTGAGTCTGTTTCTACTTTGTTTATTCTGTTCATTAGGTTCCGCATACAAGTCAAATCACAGGATATTTGTCTTTTCCAGTATGGCTTATTTCACTTAGTTTTCCACTGTGTAAATGTATCACAGCTTTTTTATTCACTCACCTACTTATGGGCATTTGGGCTGCTTCTAAATCATGGACATTATAAATACTGCTGCAATGAACAAGAGGGTGCATATATTCTTTCAAGTCAGTGTTTTATGTTTCGTCAGACATACTTCCAGAAGAAGATTTACTGGGCAATAATGTATTTTCATTTTTAATATTTTGAGGTAACTCTATACTGCTATGCACACTGGCTTGTTGAAGAATAGCAAGTGGGACCCTGATGCCTGCTGCCACCCTCTAGGCAAAGTTCCATAGGCCGAGGATTGGTGGAAAAGGAAAGGATTCTTTATTTAAAAGCTACATAATTTTGTTTTTTATTTGCTTTTTTATATATTTTATTGATTATGCTATTACAGTTGTTCCATTCCCCCTCTTTATTCCCCTCCACCCTGCACACCCTCTCCCAACTGCATTCTTCCCCACCCTTTGCTCCTCCCCTTGCCTTAGTTCATGTGCCTGGGTGATACATATAAGTTCTTTGGCTTCTACATTTCCTATGCTATTCTTAATCTTCCACTGTCCATTTTCTACCTCCCACTTGTGCTAATTATTCCCTGCAACTTCTTCCCCATCTCTCCTCTCCTTTCCTCTGAGAACCCTCCATGTGATCTCCATTTCTGTGATTCTGTTCCTGTTCTAGATGTTTGCTTAGTTTACTTTTGGTTTTGTTTTCTTTTTTTTTTTTTTTTTTTGTAAGTTTGGTTGTTGATAGTTCTGAGTTGTCATTTTACTGTTCATAACCTTGATCTTCTTCTTTTTCTCAGATATGTCCCTTTATTATTTCATATAATAAGGGCTTGATGATGATGAACTCCTTTAACTTGACCTTTTGTGGGAAGCACTTTATCTGTCCTTCCATTCTAAATGATAGCTTTGCTGGATAGAGTAATCTTGGATGGAGGTCCTTGCCCTTCATGATGTTGAATACTTTTTTCTAGCCCCTTCTTCCCTGTAAGGCTTCTTTTGAGAAATCAGCTGATAGTCTAATAGGAACTCCTTTATAGGTAACTGTCCTCTTTTTCCTTGCTGCTTTTAACATTCTCTCCATATCTATAATCTTGGGTAGTGTAATTATGATACGCCTTTGTGTGTGCTTCGTTGGGTCCAACTTCTTTGGGACTCTCTGAGCTTCCTGGACTTCCTGGAAATCTATTTCCTTTGCCAGACTGGGGGAGTTCTCCTTCATTATTTTTTTCAAATAAGTTTTCAATTTCTTTTTCTTCCTCTTCTCCTTCTGGCACCCCTATGATTCGGATGTTGGAAAGTTTAAAGTTGTTGCAGAAGTTCCTAAGCCTCTCTTCATTTTGTGGAACTCTTGTTTCTTCATTCTGTTCTGGTTGAATGTTTTTTTTCTTTCTTCTGGTCCAAACCATTGATTTGAGTCCCAGTTCTTTCCCTTCACTGTTGGTTCCCTATAGATTTTCTATTATTTCATTTTTCATAGCCTTGACTTTTTCCTCTGTTTTGTGACCATACTCAACCAATTCTGTGAGCACCCTGATTACCAGTGTTTTAAACTCTGCATCTGATAGGCTGACTATCTCTTTATTGCATGGTTGTATTTTTTCTGGAGCTTTGAGCTGTTCTTTCATTGTGACCATTTTTTTTTTCTTGATATACCTGTTATGCAGTAAGAGGTGGAGCTTTACGTATTCACTATGGTGGGGCAACCCACGTTGCTACATGCTGGCACTGTATGTGACAGAAGGATCTGAGAGGAAACAATGGCACTTGTTTGGCTCTCTGCTGGTTTTCAGTCTCCTCCACCACTTTCCACAAACAAATTGGGCCTTCCTGGTACTGATTCCTGGATGGGTGGGCCTGTGTACCCTCTAGGACCCTTGGGTCTCTCCAGTGAACTCTCCTGTGAGGTTTGGAGTTTCTTCTGCTGCCTCAACCCTCACATATTTGTTCAGTCAGAGGTTTTGAGGCTTTATTCCCCTGTACTGGAACCATGGGTAGTGTAGTCTGTCTCACTCCCCAGTTGTCCTTCCAGTTTATCCACACACAAATGTGGGACCATCAGCTCTACCAGCTGCTGCCTTGCTGTGAGTCCTCTCTGCCAGGCTTCCCCTCTCTGCCCCTCCTATTGGTCAGTATGAATGTTTCTTCTTTAACTCCCTGGTTGTCAGACTTCCATACAGTTTGAATTTCTGTCAGTCCTAGTTGTTTTTAAATTTGTTGTCCTTTTGGTTGTGTGAGGAGGTACAGTGTATCCACCTATGCCTCCATCTCGGCCAGAAGTCTCTAAAAGCTACATAATTTTGGAATAACAGATTTCCACATGAATTGGTCACTTAAGTCTATCAACTAGATCTAAAACTTTTAACGCTTGAGTTTCTCTATCATTCCCTATACTAGCTTTTAATTACCTTATTTTGGGGGATCCAATATAGTGGCAGAGTAGCTGACAGCTCTGTTCATCTGCTCTCAGACATGGACTGGATTTGAAGTCAGAAAACAGTAAGAGTGAATGAAAGCATCTGTTTGTGAGCGTGTACACAGATGAGAGCTTGGGGAGTTTGCAGGAGTACACAAGAACTGCCCGCCTGTGGGGCACCCCTGGGAGTTGATAGCACAGACTTTCTAAGTGGACAACTACCACTCCCCAGCCCAGCACTGCTGGCTACACAGAGCTGGGGAGTCTGTAGCTCCATTCAGGACACTCAAGCTACTGGGGCAGAGAGAGAAGGCTGGTGAGGTGTGGGCTCCAGAAACAACATGGTGGGAATAGGCATGACCATGGCTGAAGATCTCCAGAAGGTTGGGGACAGCGTGCTGTTAGTGTCATGTGTTATAGTTGAGATGAGGGGATCTTCCCCATGCCATCTGAAAAGATTCAGAGAGAAACCATCTAAAATTGTTGGAGGCCCTATAAGCATGTGGTCAGCCCTAACTGTGACAGACTGTGTAACTTTTGGGGAGGAGGAGTACGTGGGGAACAGGAACCCCAGGGACCAGAGCTACAGGTTGGGGGCCATGCAGAAACTCTTTTAAAAGGGGACCTGAGTCCTGCCCCTCTAGAATACCCAGAGAAAGATAATTCTGCCACCCTTTGCCAGGTTACACCATGGGCTGTCCCCAGAATTCCATCTCACATTTAAAATACTGTCCTCCCTTGGTTGGTGTGGCTCAGTAGATTCGTTGCTGGCCTGAAAACCAAAAGGGCCACTGGTTAGATTCCTAGTCAGGGCACATGCCTGGGTTGCAAACCAAGTACCCAGTAAGGGGTACTCAAGAGGCAACCACACATTGGTGTTTTTCTTCCTCTCTTTCTCCTTCCCTCCCCCTCTCTAAAAATAAAGAAATAAAAATCTTTAGAAAAACTAATAAAATACTGTCCTTTTTTTAGGAGACTATAGCCCAATCATTCAGGTATCCTCAAGGAGGAGAAAGAGAGCCAGTCTCTGCCTTCCTTTTGTTTAAATATTCTGGCCCATAATTCCATGCTCATCTTATGCATTCAAACTTCTCAGCCAATCCTATCATAGACTGTTTACCATTGCCTCAGGGAACCTGTTCCTATCACCCCTCCCGACTCCCCATTAGTGACCTGATCAGATCTCTTTATCAGCTGCACCAGTCTGCTTTCCCACCAAAACTCCACAAGGGTTACCTTTGCTCCACACATGGCCAGCACTTATTGCTTGTTGACCTATTCATGTTAGTCATGCTGACAGGTATGAGGTGATATCTCATTGTGGTTTTAACTTGCATTTCTCTGATGATTATTGATATTGAGAATCTTTTCATATATCTGTTCGCCATCCGTATGTCTTCTTTGGTGAAGTGCCTATTCAGGTCCTTTGTCAACAGTTTTTAATTGGATATTTACTTTTTTTTAAGTGTTGAGTTTTATAAGTTCTTTATACAGTTTGGATATTAACCTCTTATCAGATTTGTGAATATGAGGAGGGACCCAGAAAAACCTGGAATTTATTTATTAAAAAAACACGTATTTATTCTTACATGTTTAAACTTCAGTCTCCTTAAAGCACTCTCCATTTAATGCAATACACCTACTGAGATGTTTTTCCACTTCTGAAAACATTTTTGAAGTCGTCATTTTTGATACCTGTTAGTGCTTCAGCCATTTTCTGTTTCACCTCTTCTACATCAGCCACATGTTTCCCCTTGAGGACTTTTTCATCTGGGGAAATTAAAAAAAAAGTCATTTGTGACAAGATCAGGCTAATAGGGAGCATGGGTACAGCGGTCATGTCTTTTTTGGTCAATAACTGCTGAACACTCAGCATGGTGTGGGCAGGTATGCTCCATTGTGAAATGGCAAAAATGTTGAAAGGGTCTTCAAGAAAAATTCACTGAAGCAGAACACAGGCTCTCAAAACAACACCAGCTGGTACACAGATACAGATGGGTTCCTAGTAGGATAAGCCCATATTATAAGAGCCCCACCCTCCAGAAGATAATGTTATTTGGGGGGACTCCCTTGCATGTTCTCTCATTCATTGGGTCATTTTTTTTTTTATTTTGTTGATGTATCTTTTGCTGTGCAAACACTTTTTAGTTTGATGTAGTGCTATTTGTTTACTTTTCTTTTGTTTCCCTTGCCCGAGGATATATATCAGAAAAATAATGCTATGAGAAATGTCTGAGATGTTACTGCCTATGTATTCTTCTAGGATATTTATGGTTTCAAGTCTGATACTTGAAATTTTAATCCATTTTGAGTTTAGTGTTGAAACACCCAATTATTTGTAAGAGTCTTTTGTTTTCCTTGAAATAGTTGCATGGAGACTTGATCCTTCTACTCTAATCTTCAGGAAGAAAACTACACAAAATTATCTTAGAATTCTGCAGGACAGAAGTTAAGTTTCACTGGGCTAAAAGCAAGGTGTTAACAGTCTACATTTTTTTCTGGAGACTCTAAGGAAACTCTTTTCTTTGTCTTTGTTTTAGCTTTTAGACTTCCACTGCCTTCCTTGGTTCTGTCCCTCACTTCGTCTTCAGAGACAGCAATTATATAAGTCTGACAATGACTCTTTTGTCTCCCAATTTTACACTTGCAGACATTTGTAATTACTGTGGGAGTAATTACTGGTAATCCAGGATAATCTATTTATTTTATGGTCAGCTGATTAGCAATCTTGTCCCATTTTGCTATGTAAACTAACATATTTACAGGTTTCAGGGTAATAGGACATGGACATATTGGGGAAACATTATTCTGTCTATCACAAGCTCTTGCATGCGAATACAGGTATTTAAACATTCAACTTTCTCGTGAACATTTCCACTTAAATATCTAATTGGCATCTTATACCAAATTTAAAGTCAAACTCTTGGTTTCCACATTCCATAACATTTTCTCTATGTATTTTTTCATATATCAGTACTTATGTAAGTCAAAAACTTTAATTGCTAAAACAAATTATCGATGTCTTACATAATCTTATATTCACATAAAATTATTCAACAAGTTCTGTTTATTCTATTTGCAAAATGTATCTAGAATTTAACACATCTTTCCAACTTATTTCATACTTCCAGTTGCTCAGATAGTTCTTAAAATATCATAGGTATTAACAAGTATTTCATGAATAAGCTAATAAATGAATGTTGTTTTTCCTAATGACCTGATAATAGATCATTAAGGCTTTATTCTGGTATATGGCTTTCTGTTTGTTTGATTTCATGTAAACTTTAATTCAGATAATTTTATTGGTATATATATATCATAAATATTTGTTCTTCATGCAAACTAAGGAATATGTAGCTTATCAGGATTCTTGATTGAAAACAGCAGGAATTATTAACCTAAGCAGTCAATAAATTTATTGTAAATACATGTGGCAGAAATCATCAAGAGGTTTGGAAAAGCAGGTCTTAAAAATAGGTAGGAGTTGAGAAACTACTTTATCCGCCCTGACACTGCTGCATCGTATTGTACAAATTAAAGTGTTGAGCTTGTTTTTTTTCCTTTTTACATTCATAACTTTATGATTTCAAGTGTTTTCTTCCTAGTAATATTAGTTTTTATAGCAATCATTGTTAATCTATTACATTGTTCGGTTAAAGCTAATCATGGTCAATTGTAAAAAAAATTACACAACAATAAATGCATATGATTTAGTTTTACTAGAACTTCTGTTTAATGTTCTTTTATTAACTTAAATATCTGTGATGTTGTAACTAATAATTCCTTATTTTTGAGTTTCTCCTTACATATAAGTTCTGTTCATTACAAAAAGAAATTAAACATTACATTTGATATTTTTGAACTTCTACACCTAAATATCAAATGTTGTATTTATTGAATTTTTATTTTTAATATTTTATTGAATTTATTGGAATGATATTGATTAATAGAATTATATGTTTCAAGTGTACAATTCTCTAATACATTATCTGCATACTGTATTGTGTGTTTACCACCCAAAGTCAAGCCTCCTTCCATAACCATCCATGTTTCCTTTACCCTCTTTTACTTCCTCTCTCTCATCTTTCCCACTGGTAACCACCATACTGTTGTCTGTCTATGATTTTTTTTTGCGTAATCCTTTCACCTTTTTCACCTAGCCCCCTAACACTCCCCTCTGACAACTGTCAGTCTGTTTTCTGTTTCTATGAGCCTGTTTTTATTTTATCTATTTTGTTCAATAGATTCCACATATGAGTGAAATCATATGGTATTTGTTTTTCTACAACTGGCTAACTTTACTTAGCATAATCCTCTCCAGTGCATCCATGTTGTCACAAAAGGTAAGATTTATTTAAAAACAAAGATCCCCAATATCCAAGTAATTCCCTTTGAGTAAGTAGAAAATCAAAGGACAAGATATGGTTCTTAATTCTTTGCTGTTGAAATGTTCTTCATATTAGATTACACTTATTGTAGAGGTGAAAATGGAGACAATTATACTTGAACAACAATAAAAAAAATTTCCAAACACAGTGCTACTCCACCTCTGTTTGCCATGCATGTGACTCACATAGTTTTTAGTAGTGGGTCAAACAATGATGACTAATAATGCTAATAAGACTTATTCTATGTTGGAGTTAACAAATCCTTTATCAGTACTTCAACCACTCTGCTTATGTAGCTTCATTGTTAAGATTATGCCTTTCATCTATGGAAGCCAATCTCTTTCATATACAGTTTCAGCAAAAAGGTTGTAAAATGTGTATTAAAGCAGTATTGACTTGTCTAACAATAAAAAGTACAATTAGGTTTCCAACACAGAACATTTTTAATTTGCATAAAAAACCCTCTAACCTATTTCTTTTGAGGCAAAAGGTTATATTCTGTTCCATGCACCACTAATTACTCTAAAATCACTAGCTAGATGTACCTATACAATATTAGTCATCTTCATGCAGATAATTAAAACTGAATTTATATGTAAGATACACCAGTAGGAAAATACTGTTGAAATCATTAGATGAAAATGACCAAGCACATTTCTTTTACATAATAGTACATAATATAATAATTTAAGATAGTTTCTAGAGCCAACGTCTTGATAAAAATCATACCAAGGGTAACATTTAAGACATAATTTAATCATACATTTTGATTGAGGTTTCTAAATTACATGACATACAATTTTAAGAGACAACTTTTAACCATCAAAAAGAGTTATTATAAGAGACTTTACCCCAAAATTAAATAAACTTATGTAAATATAATTGATTATTATAAGAATACCAGGAGTATTTCTAATTTTTAATTCAGAATACAGTTTGTTTCATGAGGATGTTTGATCCTTGTCACATGAATGCATGTCTTTCTTGTGTTACCTGAGAATTTAAATTCCACTTAAAAAATAATGGAAACCTGTGTGGCTCCTGTAATTTTTGTGCTTTTTAATTTCCTTAAATGATGCCTAGTAGAAAAATTCATAGCAGGGCTTTTTCTCCATTTCTTTGCAAAGGTGGCATGGAAATAATTTGTGCCCACTGCAGATAAGCCTTCCTGTGGTTGTTTAATAAAGAGTAGCATGGCTCTACCACTGTAACACAGAATGACATTGCCTCAGGTCACTTCAAGGCATGCCACATCATATAACACAAGATAACCTAATGTAACTTGATCCAACAGGTCAGGTGCCTGTTGCCTATGTGTAGGGAAAACACTTTTCTTCTCCAAAAGAGAGACAATGTCACCATATATAGCAAAATGTCAATTCTAGCTCTGAGTGCAAAGAATACCAATAGAAATCAGTTCCTTTTCAATTATAGTGAACTTTGGTCAGCACTGAATTATGAGTTACTTAGAGTGCATGTCATGAACAAGAATGTAGTTGTGACTATTGAAAGTAAGCTGAAGGATATCTGCCTTAATTAGCACAAATTTAAGAGTGGACAAAAGTTGTACTAGAGACAGAATGCCATATTCTTTTAAATGGCAATGAAACAGGAGAGAGAAGAGAAAAATAATTATTAAATAAGTAATAGTTAATAAAATAGTATTCTTTTATAACATAGAGTTATAATATTTTTTAAGAAAAAAAACATAGATGGCCAAGCAAGTAGAAGTTTTTTTATTTGTTTTGTTTTTTATTACCATTAATCAAGACAATTGATCAGAAAGTTGCTAGTCTAGCACTTTCACATGTCCTACCCACACAATAGGGCCAGGATTTGGTGTCTGGTCCTGAAAAAAAACCCTTGACTGAATCCTTGGTCTGGAACTGTACCAGCAGCAGCTATCTCTCAATGGCACAAAGAGAGAGAGCTTTGTGGCATTTAATTGAACATTGAGCTTTTCTCCTGTTGCTCTAACCTTACCCCTCTCACTGTTCATCCTTTGACATAGAGAAAAACAAAGAAAATAAAAGAAAAGAAAGAAAGAAGAAGGGAGGAAGGAAGGAAGGAAGGAAGGAAGGAAGGAAGGAAGGAAGGAAGGAAGGAGAGAAAAGAAGAAAGAAAGAAGAAGAAAGAAAGAAAGAAAGAAAGAAAGAAAGAAGAAAGAAAGAAGAAGAAGAAGAAGAAAGAAAGAAAGAAAGAAAGAAAGAAGAAAGAAAGAAAGAAAGAAAGAAAGAGAAAGAAAAGAAAGAAGAAAGACAGAGAAAGAAAGAAAGAAAGAAAGAAAGAAGAGAGCAAGCTACTTCTGTTGCTTTATTCCTGAATTAATCAATGTAGTTATCCATTGTGCTGGGTATATAAAAGAAGTATAGTACCCACTGCCTACCTTCAGTAAGCTTAGCTGAATAAAGAAACAAAATAGGCATGCATTGCACATCTGAGACTGAGTAAAGGCAAAACTCCAGGCTATTACCTATATGTCCTAGAAAAGGTAGAGAAAGAAAATAACATTGCCTGGAGTAAAAAAGAAAGTCTCAGGGATTTTAATTTATTATTACCTGTTTGAGTTTAATTTTCAAATCTCACAAAGAAATCAAAGTCCATTAGAAGGTGAAAAACACATATAGTTCACTAAGAGTGTGAAGTTTAAAAACATCTGAGTTCATCTATAAAGGCAAAGGGTATGTCTTTTAAAAATATCTCTTGGGCATATAAAATAATTACTTAAAAATAAAACTATAGAATTCATCACTAGAAGATCTGAAACAAAAGGAAAATTATAAAGTGGCACTGTAAAAATTCATTTTTTAAAAAGTTAAAACATGCTTACTTACAAGAGGATTACCAAACAACCAGTTCTCTTTAATCATTTAATTGACCTGAACCCTATCTTATTTGGCTCTAATCTGTTAGATGTTAAAGGAGGAGAATTGAGTAAAAAGCACAGCTTAAAAAAGATATGAACCAGATTTTAGTGGGAGATAGAAGTTTCATATTTGTGTTAATTCAAGGGGTGACACTTTCTGGATCTAGTTGTGAAAACAAGAAGAAGATGTATAAGAGCTACAAATGGTGAAAGCAAGCATTTATATTTTTACAAAGTAGTTTTGCTCTTTCACCAATAATCTTGTTGATTTTTCAGATGAAAAATAGACAAAATGTTATACTCAGTAGTACATTGTCATCAAAGTCAAATATGAAACACTTCAGAATTATTCATTTCCAGTAATTTGTCCCACTATTCACAAATTTTTTCCATTAGTTCATATAATCAAGATTTGACTGTTGCATATATTATAGGCAAAGAAATATGGTAAACTAATATATGCATCAAGAACAAATAATTAGAGGGAGGCTGCAGCCCCAGGCCTGCAACTTGTGGGGTCTCCCATAGGGCTCTTGGGAGAGAACTGGGTCAACCACTCCCTGCCCAGCCAAACAAGGATTGAGCAGCACAGGGGGAGGCCTGGTTGCTTGAAGGCACAGAGAGGGGAGTGAGGTCTGAGTAGCAAACACACAGGGGTTGTAAGCATCCATGCATAGCCCTGGGAAGAGTGTGTGCCTGAGCCCGTGCAACCAAGAGCACCTGGCTGTGTGCCCATACCCGCAACCCAGGGAGGGTGTGCTTTGTGGAAGACTCAGACCCATAGCCTTAAACCTGGGGGGAAGTGCGCTTAGGAGGGCTGGGATCCCACACTCAGGGCCCTGCAGAGAGGCACTAGACTGGCCCTGGGGAGAGTGCATGGCTGAGAAAGGAATAGGAAATGAAAAAAGCGAAACCAATCGCACCTCGGCCTGCTACAGCCAGCAAGACCAGAAAAACCTGTTTCGCCAGTTTGAAACCAACAAGAGGTTTCATTTGTTTGATTTTATTACTTTAAGTATTTTTTTAATTTTTTAAATTTTTATTCTTTTATAGCTCTCAACTTTTTTTGCTTCTTTCCTTCTTTCTAGTTTTATTCCTTCTTCCTTTCTTTCCAAGTTTATCACTTCTTCCTACCTTCTTCTGCTTTTTTCTTTCTTTTCTCTTTTTTCCTTTTTCTTTTTTCATTTTAAATACCCACAAGTGAGAAAATTAAAAAAAAAAAAACAAGAAATATGAAAAGACCAGAGTCAGATCCAAAGAGGGAGCATCCCAATAGCTGAGACAAATTTCACTTTGCTATTACAGAGAACCTGCAAATCATGGCATATTTGTATTATTATTTTTTTCATTATTCTTACATCTTTTATTTTAATAGTGTTTTTGTATTCCTCTACTTTCTGTATAGTCATCTTTGCTTGGCTGGTTATATTTTATTGTTTGACAGGTTTCCCCTGTTATCTCATTCATAGTGTATTGTTAATTTACTGTTCTTCACTTCATTTGTGTTCCATTAGCACACTACTCAAGGTCCTATAGTCCCTATTCTTGTTATCTAGATCTCATAGATTCTGTTATATAATTGTTGCTTTAATATTCTTGTAAATAATAGCTATTCCATACAACTGTAAATACTATACAATGCCTCTCCCAGATCTTAGCCCACTTCATGGTTTACTGAAACCTATTACTGTGGTGGTTAACTCTATTCTCTCACATACTGCACCTATTAACTACCCTTTACTCTCACCTTACCTCAAAATTTGACCTCACACAACCTCACTACTTTCTAGATCCAGCTCACAAGCCTTCCCTTCCCAACAAGGGTCTCATCTTCTTTTCATCCTTTCTAAAAAGTGACTAGTTGGGTGGTATCACAGTTAACACTATACATAGCCAAAGGATCTCCTATCTCTTCTCTACCAACTGCTACTGTAAATATCATAAAATACTCTCTTGCTGTCTTAAACCATTTTGCCTTCCCCCTCAAACAGATCACAAAAAAAGAGTAGGTGAAAGCTGTGAACACCAGGATACACAAAGGAGACTGCACCACTGAATCTCACAGGTATTCTACCACAGAAGTTCACATCATACCCCAGGTGCCAAAACAGATCAATTTAAGAAGCTCAGGCTAACAAGAAGAGTCTCACAAACAATGGGAAGACAAAGAAACAATCTCCAAATGAAGGGAAAGGAAGAAGCCTCAGAAATAATGCTACATGAAATAGAGGCAACTGAACTATCAGATATTGAGTTCAAAGCAATGGTTATCAGGAAGCTCACTGAGCTCACAGTGAATTACCAGAAACTACAGGGAAACTACAATGAACTCACTGCAAACTATATCAACATGAAAAAGGAAATAGAAATTATCAACAAGGGTCAAGAGGAAATGAAGGATTGAATTTCTGAACTGAAGAACACAGTATAAGGAATCAAAAGCAGGATCGATGAAGCACAAGATTGGATGAGTAAGCTGGGAGAAAAAGTAGAAAAAAAAAACACCAAGAAAGAGCCAAAAGCGGAAAAGACGCTCAGAAAGAATGAAGAGGAATTAAGAGAAATGCAAGACAATATGAAATGTAATAATATCCATATAATATGGATGTCAGAAGGAGAAGAAGAAGAGCAAGGGATAGAAAACCTATTTGAAAAAGTAATGATGGAAAACTTTCCTAATTGGTTGAGAGAAAAAGTCACACAAGCCCAGGAAACACAGAGAGTCCCAATCAGGAGGAACCCAAAGAGGCCCACCTCAAGACACAAAATAATTAAAATGGCAAAATTTCAAGACAAAGAGAGAATCTTAAAGGCAGCAAGGGAGAAACAGGAAGTAACATACAAGGGAGCCCAGATAAGGCTAACGGCTGACTTCTTAATGGAAATGCTCCAAGCCAGAAGAGAATGGCAAGAAATATTCCAAGTAATGAGAACCAGAGGTCTACAACCAAGGCTACATTACCCAGGGAGGCTCTCAATCAAGATAGAAGGCCAAATAAGAAGCTTCCCAGAAAAAATAAGTCTAAAAGAATACACCTCAACCAAACCAGGTCTGCAAGACATGCTAAAGGGCCTGCTTTAAGGAAAAGAAGGAAACTAGAGAGAGAGAGAGAGAGAGAGGAACACAGGTGTGAAAGTTGGAATGAATAAGTACCTATCAATAATAACCTTAAACATAAATTGATTAAATGCTACAATCAAAAGACATAGAATAGCTGAATGGATAAGAAAGTATGACCTACACATACGCTGTTTACAAGAGCCCCACTTCAGGACAAAAGATCTACACAGACTGAAAGTGAAGGGATGGAAACAAATTTTCCAAGCAAATGGACAGGAAAGAAAAGTTGGGGTAGCAATACTCATATCA
This sequence comes from Phyllostomus discolor, assembly GCF_004126475.2. Taxonomy (NCBI): domain Eukaryota; kingdom Metazoa; phylum Chordata; class Mammalia; order Chiroptera; family Phyllostomidae; genus Phyllostomus; species Phyllostomus discolor. The sequence continues at coordinate 62,367,780 of NC_040912.2, read as the reverse complement.
CACAAAACAGACTTCAATAAAAGGCCTGTAAAGAGAGACCCAGAAGGTAACTTCAAGGGAAGAATCCACCAAGACATAAACATTGTAAATATATAGGCATCCACCAAGACATAAACATTGTAAATATATAGGCACACCAACACAGTGGGTGTTCCTACACCCAAATACATAAAGAAAATCTTAGAGTACTTCAAGAAAGATATTGACAGCAACACAATTATAGTAGGGGATTTTAACACCCCACTATCAAAAATGGACAGATCTTCTAAACAAAATATCAACAAAGATATTGGGGCATTGAACAATGCCCTAGATGAAGTGGACTTCACTGATATATATAGAGCCCTTCATCCCAAAGAAGCTAGATACGCATTCTTTTCTAAATACACAATGTGCATGGAACATTTTCAAAGATAGACCACATGATAAGGCACAAATTAAGCCTCAACAAATTCAAGACAATTGAAATGATACCAAGCATCTTCTCAGACCACACAGAACTTGAAACTAGAAACCAACCTCAAGGAAAAAAAAAACCCAAAACACTCAAAATCATGGAGATTGAATAGCATGCTGTTAAACAATGAATGGGTCAAGAATGAGATTAGGGAAGAAATCAAAAAGTTTCTGGAAACAAATGAAAATGAACACACAATAACATAAAACTATGGGACACAGTGAAGGCAGTCCAGAGAGGAAAGTTCATAGCAATACAGGCATACCTAAAAAAGATAGAAGCATTTCAAACAAACAACCTAACCCTATGCCTACAAGAACTCGAGGAACAAGAACAAAGACAGCCCAGATCAAGTAGAAGGAAGCAAATAACCAAGATCAGAGCAGAATTAAATGACATAGAGGCTAAAAAAGCACAATTCTAAGGATCAATGAATCCAGGAGCTGGTTTTTGAAAAGGTAAACAAAATTGACAAGTCTTTAGGCAGACTCATCAAGAAAAAAAGAGGGGAGACCCAAATAAACACAATCAGAAATTAAAGAAGAGAGATTACAACTGAAACCACAGAAATACAAAGGATTGTAAGAAATTACTACAAAGAGCTGTATGCCAAAAAATTTGAAAACTTAGGTGAAATGGACAAATTTCTTGAAAAATATAATCTTCCAAAACTGAATGAAGAAGAAGAAGAAGGCCTGAACAGACCAATAACAGCAGATGAAATTGAAGAAGTAATAAAAAAACTCCCAACACACAAAAGCCCTGGACCAAACGGTTTTGCAGAATTCTACAAAGCATTTAAGGAGGGCTAACCCCTATCTTTCACAGACTACTACAAAAAAAATGATGAAAGATTTCCAAACTCTTTTTATGAAGCTAGCATCATCGTAATCCCAAAACCAGAAAAAGACACAACAAAGAAAGGAAACTTCAGGCCAATATCACTGATGAACATAGACGCTAAAATCCTCAACAAAATATTGACAAACCACATCCAACAATGCTTTAAAAATATAATACACCATGACCAAGTGGGATTCATCCCAGAGATGAAAGGATGGTACAATATTTGCATATCAGTAAATGTAATACATCACATAAACAAAAGCAAAGAAAAAAATCACATGATCATATCGACAGATGCAGAAAAAGCATTTGATAAGGTAGAGCACCCATTTATGATAAAGAACCTCAGCAAAGTGGGAATAGAGGGAGCATTCCTGGACATAATAAATGCCATATATGAGAGACATAAAGCCACAATCATATTTTGCCTATCATATTCAATGGGCAAAAACTAAAATCTTTTCCACTCAGATCAGGAAAAAGACAACGTTGCCCACTTTCATCGCTTCTATTCAATAAAGTGTTGGAAGTTTTAGCCACAGTGATGAGACAAGAAAAGGAAATAAAAGGCATCCAAATCAGAAAGGAGGAAACAAAACTGTCATTGTTTGCAGATGACATGATAGTGTACATAGAAAATCTTATAGACTCAGCCAGAAAACTGCTTGACCTAATAAATGAATGTGGCAAAACAGCAGGGTACAAAGCCAATATCCAGAAATGAAAGGCATTTTTGTATACCAGCAATGAAACAGCAGAAGCAGAAATCAAGAAAAAAAATTCCATTTGATATAGCAACAAGAAAAATAAAATACCTAGGAATAAACCTAACCAAAGAGGTAAAAGACCTGTATTCAGAAAACTAGACAAAACTGAAGAAAGAAATTAAGGCACAAATAAATAGAAGCATGTACCCTGGTCATGGATTGGAAGGATTAACATCATCAAAATGTCCATACTACCCAAAGCAATTTACACATTCAATGCAATACCTATTAAAGTACCAATGGCATATTTCACAGATGTGGAACAAATAATTCAAAAATTTATATGGAACCGAGAGATCTAAGATGGCATCGGAGTAGGAAGGAGCAGATTCGGCTTTCCTCTGCTCAGGGGAGAAAATCCCAACCGATCTATGGAGTAGAAAGGCAAGCAACCAACATATTTCAGCATTTTTGAAAACAGAGGACCAAGGATTGTGGCTTTCACAAGGATTGTGAAAGAATGGATCCTAAGGGGAATGCTGCAACAAGGTAGGGTCCCAGGACAAGCGTGTGGTCCCGGGGCTGCAGCCCCAGGCCCGGGGCCGCTGCTGGGTTTACCATAGGGTTCTTGGGAGAGAGCCAGGTCAACTGCTCCCTCCCCAGCCAAGCAAGGTCTGAGCGGCTCTGGGAGGAATCCGGGTGCTGGCAAACACACGGGGGTGGTGAGCAGCTTTGCAGGCAGTGGACACTGGAGGAGCCGAGTCGCACGGCGGACCTGGACTCCCACGGTCACCGGTCTGGCTGGAGCTTTGGTGGTGAGAGAAGCCAGGCCACTGTGGGGAGCAGCAGGCTTGAACGGGAGGAATTTCTCAAGAGGAAGGAGTGAATAGACACAGACACTGTTTGGGGAATTCTCCTAAAGTGATCAGTGGCTCTAGCCTGTCTGCTCCCTAGCTGTGAGTGCGCAGGCACAGGCGCACAGGCACAGGCGCACAGGCACGGTTGCACCAGCCCACTCGCACACCAGCCCACCAGCGGACTGGCCGCACCCACGCGCGGGAGCACACGGGAGCACCAGCGCAGGGGTGCGCCTGCAAGGAGAGCATCCCCGCACACCAGCCCACAACAGTAACCCTGGGAAAGACCTGATTCCCACACCCAGGGCCCAAAGCTGAAGAGCCAGTGCGAACTCCACTGGCCAAGGAAGAAAAGCCAAACAAATCATCCTTCAGCTTGCCTCAATCAGCAAGAGCAGAAAAACCGGTTTGGCCACTTTGAAATCAAGAGACTTTTTAATTTGATTCTATTTTTTTAATAATTTTTAATTTTTTAAGTTTTATTGTTTTTATTCTCTTTTGATTTCTTTTTCCTCTCTTACCTGATTTCTTGTTTTATTCCTTCCTCCTTCCTGTCCTCCAATTTTATCTCTTCTTCCTTCCTTCGTCTGCCTTTTCTATTTTTTACTTTTTTTAATTTTTTCCTAAATACCTACAAGTGAGACAAAATCCTGGATCTGTGAAAAGACCAAAGTTGAACGCAAAGAAGGGGCATCACAACAGCTGGGACAGTGAGATAAATGTCACTCTGCTATTACAGAGAACCTGCAAGTTATTGCATATTTGTATTATTATTATTTTTCCAGTGTTCCTACATCTTTTTTTAACAGTATTTTTATATCCCTCTTCTTTTTGTACAGCCTGCTTTGCTAGGCTGGATATATTGTATGACCTGACAGCTTTCCCCTGATATCTCTTTCTATACCGTATTACTAATCTACTGTCCTTTAACTCACCTGTGTCCCATCAGCACACTACTCGATGTTCTGTACTCCCTATTCTTGTTACCTAGATCTCATAGACTCTGCCATATGAATGTCACCATATATTACTGTAAATAACTGCTGTTCCATGCAATTGTAATTATTACACAACACCCCTCCCAGATCTTAGCCCATTTCAAAGTTTCCTGAACTCTATTACTGTAGTGGTTAACTCTATTCTCTCACACACTACACCTATTTACTATCCTTTACTCTCACCTTACCCCAGAATCTGACCGCCCACAACCTCCCTGCTTTATAGATCCAACTCACAATCCTTCCTCCCCCAAGAAGAGTCTTACCTTCTTTCCATCCTTTCTAAAAATCAGCTAGCTGGGTGGAAGACCACAGTTAACACTATACATAGTGAAAGGATCTCCTATATCTTCCCTACTTGCTACTACTGTAAATAGCATAGAATTCTCTGTTGCTGTCTTAAACCATTTTGCCTTCCCCTTCCAACTGATGACAAAAAAGAATAGGTGGAGGAGGTGAACACCAGGATACCCACTGGAAGAGGAAACCCAACAACAAAGGAACCACTAACAGATAACAGCAGAAGAAGGTAAAGGACGGAGTAGTAACCACACAAACCTCAATCCAGGACTTACCTGGAAATACAACTAAACAGTAGAGACAGTACCCAATACAAACAACTGAACAAGATTTCTTTAAACCTTGTACACACAGAAGAACCAGCTTCAACACAACCTGCCCTCACCAGCAAAACAAAATACAGAAGGTGGTGGACAGAGTGACCCACAGTTAACCAGCTGGTGGGAAGGAACCACCAAAGAAAGACTCAACAACAATCAAAACACAAAGGCAAACACAAAGCCAACTTAAACGACAGCCCAAGACCAGGGGGCTTGGGGGATCAAGGAAACAGCACCACTGAAACTCACTGCTAATCTATTAAAGAAGTTCACAACATAAACCCAGGGAGCCAGAAGAGATCAATATAAGAAGCTGAGATGAACAAGAAGAGTCTCACAAACAATGGGAAAACAAAGAAATAATCCCTAAATGAAAGGAAAGGAGGAAGCCTCAAAAAGAATGCTAAATGAAATAGAGGCAATTCAACTATCAGATATTGAATTCAAAGCAGTGATTGTCAGGAAGCTCAATGAGCTCACAATGAGCTACGAGAAACTACAGGGAAGCTACAATGAACTCAATGAAAACTACATCAGCATAAAAAAGGAAATAGAAACTCTCAACAAGGGTCAAGAGGAAGTGAAGAATACAATTTCTGAACTGAAGAACACAGTAGAAGGAATGAAAAAGCAGGATCGATGAAGCAGAAGATCCGATCAGCGAGCTAGAGGACAAAGTAGAAGAAAACACCCAGAAAGAGCAAGAAAAAGAAAAGAGGCTCAGAAAAAATGAAGAGGGATTAAGAGAAATGCCAGACAATATGAAATGTAATAATATCCGTATAATAGGGATACCAGAAGGAGAAGAAGAAGAACAAGGGGTAGAAAACCTAGTTGAACAAGTGATGATGGAAAACTTCCCTAATGTGATGAGCCAAAAAGTCACACAAATCCAGGAAACACAGAGACCCCAATCTAGAGGAACCCAAAGAGGCCCACCTCAAGACACATCAATTAAAATGGCAAAATTTCAAGACAAAGAGAGAATATTAAAGGCAGCAAGGGAGAAACAGGAAGTAACATACAAGGGGGCCCAATAAGGCTAACAGCTGACTTCTCAATGGAAACACTCCAAGCCAGAAGAGAATGGCAAGAAATAATCCAAGTAATGAGAACCAGAGGCCTGCAACCACGACTACTTTACCCAGCAAGGCTCTCAATTAAGATAGAAGGCCAAATAAGAAGCTTCTCAGACAAAAGAAGTCTAAAAGAATACACCTCCACTAAACTAGCTCTGCAAGAGATGCTAAAGGGACTGCTTTAAGGAAAGAAAGGAAAAGAGAGAGTGAGAGAGGATCACACGTACATAAAAGGCAATGAATAAGTACCTATCAATAATAACCTTAAACGTAAATGGATTAAATGCTCCAATCAAAAGGTATGGAATAGCTGATTGGATAAGAAAACATGACCCACACATATGCTGTCTACAAGAGACCCACCTCAGGATAAAAGATCTGCACAGGTTGAAAGTGAAGGGCTGGAAACAAATTTTCCAAGCAAATGGACAGGAAAAAAAAGCCAGGGTAGCAATACTCATATCTGACAAAATAGACTTCCAAAGAAGTGCAATAAAGAGAGACCCAGAAGGTCATTTCATAATACTCAAGGAAAGAATTCACCAAGAAGACATAAATATTGTAAATATATATGCACCCAACATAGGAGCACTCAAATACATAAAGAAAATCTTAGAGGACTTCAAGAAAGATATGGACAGCAACACAATTATTGTGGGGGATTTTAACACCCCACTATCAAAAATGGAAAGATCTTCCAAAGAAAATATCAACAAAGATATTGTGGCATTGAACAATACCCTAGACGAACTGGGCTTTACTGATATTTACAGAACCCTCCATCCCAAAGAAGCTAAATACACATTTTTTTTCAAATGTACATGGAACATTCTCAAAGACTGACCACATGATAGGACACAAAACAAGCCTCAACAATTTCAAAAAAATTGAAATCATACCAAGGAATTTCTTGGATCACAGGGACTGAAACTAGAAACCAACCCCAAGGAAAAAAAAAGCAAAACACTCAAATTCATGGAGATTAAACACCATGCTATTAAACAATGAATGGGTCAAGAATGATATTAGGGAAGAAATCAAACGGTTTTTGGAAACAAATGAAAACGAACTCACAACAACCCAAAACTTATGGGACACAGCCAAGGCAGTCCTGAGAGGGAAGTTCATAGCAATACAGGCCCACCTAAAAAAGTTAGAAACATTTCAAAGAAACAACCTAACCCTACATCTACAAGAACTCGAGGAACAACAACAAAGACAGCCAAGAGCAAGCAGAAGGAAGGAAATAACCAAGATCAGAGCAGAAGTAAATGACATAGACACTAAAAGCACAGTTCTAAGGATCAGTGAATCCAAGAGTTGGTTCTTTGAAAAGATAAACAAAATCGACAAGCCTTTAAGCAGACTCATCAAGAAAAAAAGAGAGAAAGACCAAATAAACACAATCAGAAATGAAAGAGGAGAGATTACAACAGATACCACAGAAATACAAAGGATTGTAAGAAATTACTACAAAGAGCTGTATGCCAAGAAATTTGAAAACCTGGATGAAATGGACAAATTTCTAGAAAAATATAATCTTCCAAAACTCAATAAAATGGAAGCAGAAAGTCTGAACAAACCAATAACAGCAAAAAAAATTGAAGCAGTAATCAAAAAACTCCCAACACACAAAAGCCCAGAACCAGATGGTTTCACAGGAGATTTCTACAAAACATTTAAGGAAGAACTAACACCTATCCTTCACAGACTATTTCAAAAAATCCAAAAAGATGGAAGACTCCCAAACTCTTTTTATGAGGCCAACATCATCTTAATTCAAAAACCAGATAAAGACACAACAAAGAAAGAAAACTACAGGCCAATATCACTGATGAACATTGACACTAAAATCCTCAACAAGATACTGGCAAACCGCATCCAACAGTACATTAAGAAGATCATACACCATAACCAAATGGGATTCATTCCAGGTATGCTAGGATGGTAAATATTCACAAATCAGTAAATGTAATACATCACATAAACAAAAGCAAAGACAAAAACCACATGATTATATCAATAGATGAAGAAAAAGCATTTGATAAGGTACAGCACCCATTTATGATAAAAACACTCAGTAAAGTGGGAATAGAGGGAGCATTCCTCAACATAATAAAGGCCATATATGAGAAACCTACAGCCAACAGTATAGTCAATGGGCAAAAACTAAAATCTTTTCCACTAAGAACAGGAACAAGACAAGGATGTCCACTTTCACCACTTCTATTCAATATAGTACTGGAAGTTCTAGCCACAGCAATCAGGCAAGAAAAAGAAATAAAAGGAATCCAAATCAGAAAGGAGGAAACAAAACTGTCACTGTTTGATGACATGATAGTGTACATAGAAAATCCTATAGACTCTACCAAAAAACTGCTTGACCTAATAAATGAATTGGGCAAAACAGGGGGATACAAAGTCAATATCCAGAAATCAAAGGCATTTCTGTACACCAACTATGAAACAGCAGAAGCAGAAATCAAGAAATAAATCCCATTTGAAATAGCAAAAAGAAAAATAGAATACCTAGGAAAAAACCTAACAAAAAAGGTAAAAGACCTGTATTCAGAAAACTACATAACACTGAGGAGAGAAATCAAGGAAGACACAAACAAATGGAAACATATACCGTGTTCATGGATTGGAAGAATTAATATCATCAAAATGTCCATACTACCAAAAGCAATTTACACATTCAATGCAATACCTATTAAAGTACCAATGGCATATTTCACAGACATAGAACAAACACTTCAACAATTTATATGGAATCATAAATGACCCTGAATAGCTGCTGCAATTTTGAGAAAGAAGAGTAAAGTAGGAGGGATCACAATACCTGACACTAAACTATACTACAAGGCCACTGTAATCAGAACAGCCTGGTACTAGCATAAAAACAGGCACATGGACCAATGGAACAGAACAGAGAGCCCAGAAATAAACCCAAGCCTCTAGGGTCAATTAATATTTGAGAAAGGAAGCAGCAACATAAAATGGAATAAAAATAGCCTCTTCAACAAATGGTGTTGGGAGAACTGGACAGCTACGTGCAAAAAAATGAAACTTGAGCACCAACTTACACCTTATACAAAAATAAATTCAAGGTGGATAAAAGACTTAAATATAAAGTGTGACACCATTAAAGTCCTAGAAGAGAACATAGGTAGGAAAATCTCAGATATTTCACGCAGAAACTTTTTTACTGACTTGTCTCCTAGAGCAAGGGACATAAAGGAAAGAATAAACAAATGGGACCTCATCAAAATTAAAAGCTTTTGCACAGCTAAGGAAAACAGTATCAAAATAAAAAGAGAACCAACTGTATGGGAAAACATATTTGCCAATGATACCTCAGACAAGGGTTTAATCTCCAAAATATATAAAGAACTTACATGACTCCACTCTAAGAAGACAAGTAACCCAATTAAAAAATGGGCAAAGGACTTGAACAGACACTTCTCCAAGGAGGACATATAGAAAATCCAAAAACACATGAAGCGATGCTCAATATCGCTAGCCATCAGAGAGATGCAGGTTAAAACCACAATGAGATACCACTTCACACCAGTCAGAATGGCCATCATAAACAAAGCAACAAACAACAAGTGTTGGAGAGGATGTGGAGAAAGGGGGTCCCTAGTGCACTGTTGGTGGGACTGCAGACTGGTACAACCACTATGGAAAGCAGTTTGGAACTTCCTCAGAAAACTAAAAATGGATCTGCCTTTTGACCAGGCAATTCCATTACTGGGACTCTATCCTAAGAACACTAAAACACCAATACAAAAGAACCTTTGCACCCCGATGTTCATAGCAGCACAATTTACAATAGCTAGATGCTGGAAGCAACCTAGATGCCCATCAGTAAATGAATGGATCAAAAAACTATGGTACATTTACACAATGGAATTCTATGCAGCAGAAAGAAAGAAGGAGCTCATACCCTTTGCAACAGCATGGATGGAGCTGGAAAGCATTATGCTAAGCGAAACAAGCCAGGCAGTGAAAGACAAATGCCACATGATATCACCTTTAACAGGAATCTAAACAACAAAACAAAAAAAAGACTAGCAAAATATAACCAAAGACACTGAAATAGGGGATAGTCTGACAGTGGCCAGAGGGGAGAGAAGAGGGAATTTCAGGGGGGAATGGGTAGGGATTACAGGAACAAATTTGGAGGACACATGGACAAAAACTAGGGGTGGGGGGTAATGGGGGAAGGGGGGAGGGTTGGGTGGATGGGCTGGAATGGGAGTAGGGGGGAGAAAACTGTACTTGAACAATGATTAAAATTAAAAAAAAAAAATTATATGGAACCACAAACTACCCTGAAGAGCTGCTGCAATTTTGAGAAAGAAGAGTAAAGTAAGAGGGATCATAATACCTCATACTAAACTGTATTACAAGGCCATTTAAATCAAAACAGCCTGGTACTGGCATAAGAACAGGCACATGGACCAATGGAACAGAACAGAGAGCCCAGAAATAAACCCAAGTTTCTCTGGTCAATTAATATTCGACAAAGGGGGCAGCAACATAAAATGGAGTAAAAATAGCCTCTTCAACAAATGGTGTTGGGAGAACTGGACAGCTACATGCAAAACAGTGAAACTTGAGCATCAACTTACACCATACACAAAAATAAATGCAAAGTGGATAAAAGATTTAAATATAAACCATGACACCACTAAAGTCCTAGTGGTGAACATACGTAGGAAAATCTCAGATATTTCATGCAGCAACATTTTTACTGATATGTCCCCTAAAGCGAGGGACATAAAGGAAAGAATAAACAAATGGGATCTCATCAAAATAAAAAGCTTCTGCATGGCTAAAGGAAACAGTATTAAAATAAAGAGGGAACCAAGTATAGGAAAACATATTTGTCAATGATACCTCAGACAAGAGTTCAATCTCCAAAATAGATAAAGAACTTACATGACTCCACTCTAAGATGACAAACAACCCAATTAAAAAATTGGCAAAGGACTTGAACAGACACTTCTCCAAGGAGAACACAGAGAGCATCCAGAGACACATGGAAAGCTACTCAATATCAGTAGCTATCACAGAGATGCAAATTAAAACCACAATGAGGTACTACTTCACACCAGTCAGAATGGCCATCATAACCAAGTCAACAAACAAGTGTTGGAGAGGTTTTGGAGAAAAGGGGACCCTAGTGCACTGTTGGTGTGATTGCAGGCTGATACAACCACTATGGAAAACAGTATGGGATTTTCTCAGAAAACTAAAAATGGATCTGTCTTTTGACCCAACAATTCCACTGAAGGGATTATATCCTAAGAACCCTGAAACACCAATCCAAAAGAACCTATGCACCCCAATGTTCATAGCAGCACAATTTACAATAGCCAAGTGCTGGAAGCAACCTAAGTGTCCATCATTAAATGAGTGGATCAAAAAACTGTGGTATATTTACACAATGGAATTCTATGCAGCAAAAAGAAATCAGGAGCTCCTACCCTTTGCAACAGCATGGATGGAACTGGAAAGCATTATGCTAAGCAAAATAAGCCAGGTAGTGAAAGACAAATACCATATGATCTCACCTTTAACAGGAACCTAATCAACAAAACAAACAAACAAGCAAAATATAACCTAAGACACTGAAATAGAGAACAGGCTGACAGTGACCAGAGGTGAGAGGGGAGGGAATTTCAGGAGAATTTCAGCGGCAAAGGGGAAGGGTATATAGGAACAAGTATAAAGGACACAGACAAAAACTAGGGGGAGTGAAATTGGGAGGAAGGTGGGGAGGGATGGGTGAGTTGCCTGATATGGGAGTAAAGGACAGAAAACTGTACTTGAACAATGATTAAAATAAAATCAAAAATAAAAAGAATGAATAATTAAACATACTGTTTGAGTTGATTCACAATTTATTTCAAAGGACAATTGGTTTTCAACTGAAAGAAAAATTGTGTCTCCAGTACAAGTGTATAATTTACCAGTAGCCAAATATAAAATATTTGAAGTCTAAGATATACTTAGTATACAATCAGACTTGTAATGAAAATTAAAATCTTTAATCAAAATAAGTAAATTTTCATAGTTGAAAAAAATAAGAACCAAAGTAGTGCAGCATTTCAGTTATTAGATATCTGTTATTTTATCTCTGTTGTGCCAATGTTTATGACTATATCTACAATTTCAAACAATTACATAAGTAATTTATTTCAAATTGACACTGATAAAAACAAAAATAAAATAAATTTGTGTTTCTCTTTTGTCAGCAACTTGTCACTCAAAGATTATTGAACTATTCTGAGCTGATTTCTTAAACACAAAACTGAGAAATACCCAGAAACTATAAGCTATAGCTAAACACTTCTGGGGGAGTTTTTGGTGGCTCGTATTTCACTAAGATGTTTCAGTGCATGTATCATCTTTGTGGATCTCTCTCTCTCTCTCTCTCTCACTCTCTCTCCATTTCTCTCTCTCCCCGTCCCCTTCACCTCTTCACTGTTTCCTTCTTCTTCCAAAATGTCCAAAGAGGGAAGTGAATGAAAACCATAGTTGGACTAGATCAGGACATCCAGGGACATGTCTAACTCTACAATTCATCAGGTTTGGCATCTCATGCATTAGAATGGCTGTAAAATGGCAACTCCTGAAACTAAACTAACTATTAATAACTGGAAAAGAGAACAAAAGTCATGCTTATGAAGCTAATAATACTGGAATTCCACTTCCTCCAACTCCACTGCCCTCAAGTAAACTAAGGAGATAAACAACATATTCCCTTCTAAACTTCACAAGAAACTTTACTCATATCCAGTAGAACAATGGAATAGTAGCAGTAGGTAGTTCTGTTTTTCTTTGGTTTGAAACTTACAAAGAAAGTTTACACTATGTAAAAATTTTGAGTTATGTGCTAACAAGTCTGCAGAATTTGAAAATAAAACTGTTTTGCATTTGTGGCTGCAATGATAAGCATATGGTCAACACCTAGAATTTATAGAGGCCTTTACCTAATAAAACTTTTTGAGACATTCCAAGAATGACAATAAAGTGATTGCATGTAAAAAAACTGCCAAAGGTATTTCTTCACCTTCTAATTCTGTTAAAGCAAAAAACATAAAACTAACAATTTACTGTCCCTCAAATGCTTATGAAATGTGCATTAATGAGATGAGAACCCAAGTTCTCTGACAAAGGTGTCATTATACTATGACTGTGAATGTTTTTCTGGATTGTCTCAGAAAGAACTGGTTTATGAAGAAGATGACTGATTGGTAAGCAAACTCTTAAAAAGTGGAGTAAGATAGAGTGAAAGATCATGTCCAAAGTATAAAAAGTTTTACTTAGAATTTTTGTATAATGGAATGCATTCTTTGGTGATAAAATCAGAAACAATATTGACTTGTGATTTTATAAAAAAATGCATTAAATTTAGCTGAAAATTAAGGAAATGTCATTTGTAAGGTGACTCTAAGCTCAACATAGACATTAAAATTGAAATTTCTCAGGAAAAGTTGATGAGATTCAGACTGGGGAAAAAAGATTTTTAGAGTATCAGGCTAAGATAACTTAACATTTAAAGAACATAAATATATTTACAAATGTAAAGCAGAAAAATATAGCCAAAACATACCCTACATTTGCACTAATACTTTGCAAATAATAAGGTTTGTTTTTCAAGATAATCACAAAATCAGAATTCACTCTAATGCTAACTAAGCCTCTGCTTACCTCAAGTCAGACCTGAACAGATTATAATGTTTAAACCAAGTTTAAATACTCTTTTTTTACTTTATTTTTCAATTACACTTCATGCTCAACTCTATTTTATAATAGTTTCAGGTACACAGCACAGTGGCCAGACAATCAAACACCCTACAAAGTGCCCCTCCCCAATACTTTAAGTACCCATCTCTCACCATACATAGTTATTGCAATATTATTGACCATATTCCCAATGTTGTACTTTATATCACAGGACCTTATTGTGACTAACAATTAGTAGTTATTAATTCTTTCACCTTTTTCACCCAAATGCCCAAACTCCTTCCATTCTGGCAAGCATCAGTCTGTTCACTCTATTGATGAGTCCATTTCTATTTGTTTATTTGTTTATTTTGCTCTTTAGTTCCCACATACAAGTGAAATTGTATGGTTTTATTTTATTGAGCATAAAACCATCTAGGTCTATCCATGCTGTCACAAATGGTGACATTTCATTTTTTAATGGCTCAGTAATATTCTATTGTATATATGTACCATTCCTTCTTTCTTATTTATTTATTTATTTAATTGCTGTTCAAGTACAGGCACATTTACCATTTCTTCTTCAGCCAATCATTTATTGATGGGACTTGGGTTACTTCCAAATGTGGCTATTGTAAACAATGCTGCAAAAAGCATATGGGTGTATGTATATATTCTTCCAAACTATTGTGTTTTGGGGTTTCTGTAAATATATTCCCAGAAGTGTATTTGCTGGGTCATACCATAGTTATATTTTTAATTTTTTTTAATTTTACATACTATTTTCCATAGCTGCTCCACCAATCTGCATGTCCATTAACAGTGCATACGGGTTTCCTTTTCTTCAAATTCTCAAATATACTTGTTTGTATGTTCATTGATGATAGCCATTCTGACAGGTGTGGGGTGATATCTCATTGTGTTTTTAATTTGAAGCTCTCTAATAATTAGTAAAATTGAGCACTTTTCAAGTGTCTTTTGGTCATCAGTATGTCATCTCTAGGAAAATGTCTATTCAGGCCCTTTGCCCACTTTTTAATTGGATTGTTTATTATCTTAGTGTTGAGTTGTATGTGTTCTTTATAAATTTTGGATATTAACCCATTATCAGGTGTGTCATTGGCAAATATATTCTCCCATTCAGTAGGTGGTTTTCTGTTTTGTTGATGGATTCTTTGCTGTCTGAAAACTTATTAGTTTGATGTAGTCCCATTTGTTTCTTTCTCCTTTTGTTTCCCTTGCCCAAGGAGATATATCAAAAAAAAAATATTGCCAAGAGAGATGTGAGAAATTTTACTGACTATGTTTTCCTGTAGGAGATTTTTAGTTTTGAGTCTTACACTTAAGTCTCTAATCCCTTTGAGTGTATGGTATAAGAAGGTGGTAGTGCAGTTTCATTTTTCTTGTATGTACCTGTCCAGTCTTTTCAATACCATTTACTGAATAGATTGTCTTTACTCCATTGTGTGTTCTCACCTTCTGTATCAATGATTAATTAACCATATAGATGTGGATTATTTCTGAGCTCTTTGTTCTGTCCAATTGATTATGTATATATATTTATGCCAGTACCATGATGTTTTGTTTCCCATAGCCTTGTATAGTTTGATAACAGCATAATACCTCCCAATTTGTTCTATCTCAATATTTCTGTGGTTATATCGGACCTTTTTTGGTTTCATATGAATTTTTGGATTAATTGTTCTAGTTCTGTGAAACACGTCATTGGTATTTTGTTAGGCATTTCATTGAATCTATAGATTGCATCGGGTAGTATGGTCATTTTAACAATGTTAATTCTTCCTTACCATGAGCATAGTAGATGTTTTTATTTATTTGCATTTTCTTCAATTTCTTTCTTCACCGTCTTGTAATTTTCAGAGTACAAGCCTTTTACCTCCTTGGTATTTATTTTTAGGTATGTTGCTTATCTTGATAAAATTTTAAACGGGATTGTTTTCTTAAGTTTTTTTAAATAGTTTATTATTGGTATATAAAAATGAAACTGATTTCTGGAGATTTATTTTGTATCCTGCTATTTTACTGAATTTATTTAACAGTTCCAATTTTTTGTGTGAAATCTTTAGGGTTCTCATAGTGTTATGTCATCTAAAAATAATGGCAGTTTTACTACTTCCCTTCCAATTTGAATGCCTTTTGTTTCCTCCTCTTGTCTGATTGTTGTGATGAGGACTTCTAGTACTATGTTAAATAAGAATGGTGAAAGTGGACATCCCTATCCTGTTATTAATTTTAAGGAAAATATTTTTGTTTTTTCCTCATTAAGTATGATGTTAGCTATAGTTTTCTAATATATGTCCTTTATTTTGTTCAGTGCCCATCTATGTCCAATATCTTTAGAATTTTTAGAGATTTTATCACAAATAGGTGCTGGATTTTGTCAAATGCTGTATTTACATCTATTAATATTATCATATGCTCTTTACTCTTTATTTTGTTGATATGGTGGATCCAATTACCTGAATTGATTTGCAAATATTGTGCCAACCTTGCATCCCCAGAATAAATCCCACTTGATCATAATGTGTGATCATTTTAATGTATCACCAGATTCGATTTGATAATAGGTATGCTAAATTATTGTTGAGGATTTTTCATTTATGTTCAACTGAAATATTGGCTTATAATTTTTTAAATCTCATTCATTGATTTTAGAGACAGCAAAACAAAAGGAGAGAGGAGAGGGGAATATATATATATATATATATATATATATATATACACACACACACACAGATACACACACATATAAATATATCCAGAGATATGTATATATGTGCATATATATATGTGTGTGTGTATATATATATATATATAGACAAACAAACCTGGATGTGTGTGTGTGTATATCCAGAGAGAAAGAGAAAGAAAGGAGGTGAGATAGAGAGAGAGAAACATTGATTTTGATGTCCCACTTATTTATGCACTCATTTATTGCTCCTTGTAGGTGCCCTTACCATATATCAAACCCACAAGCTCGGTGTTTCAGGACAATGCTACAGCCAACTGAACTACCTGACCAGAACACCTATAATTGCATTTGTTTGTGAAGTTTTTATCTGGTTTGGAATTTGGAAAATGTTGTCCTTGTAACATTGGCTTGGGAATCTTTTTTTTCTCTTGAATTTTTTGAGTAACTTAAGAAGGGTGAGTGTTAATTCATCTTTGAATGGTAAAAATAACCTGTTAAACCATCCATTTAATGACACTTGTTTGGAATTTTGATTACTTCTATGATTTTGTTGGTTTTAATTGTTCTGTTTAGATTTTCTCTCTCTTTTTTAATTCAGTCATGGACTTTAGTATATCTAGGAATTTACTTATTTATTCTAGATTGTCCTTATTTGTGCTTATAGTTGTCCATAATATTTTTCATAATCCTTTGCATTTCTGTAATGTCAGTGTTACTTCTCTTTCATTTCTGACTGTATTTACGTATGTCTTCTCTCTCTAATTTTTGACAAGATTGGTTAATAGATTCATAATCTTGTTTATCTTTAAAAAACAGCTCTTGGTTTTACTGATGTTTTATGTATTTTAGAAATTATTTTATTTTACATCTGATCTTTAGTATTTCTTTTCTTCTACTTAACTTGGGTTTTGTGTGTTCTTTTTCTAATTATTTCAAGTGTAATGTTCAATTGTATATTTGAGATTTTTTATCTTATTTCTTGAGGTAAGCCTGTAATGCTCTGAATTTTCCTCTTTGAACTACTTGCTTTGTATCCCATAGATTATGGGTTTTTTGTGTTTCATTTTCAATTGTTTTAAGGTATCTTGTGATTTCTTCTTTGATCTCATTGTTAACCCATTCATTATTTAGTAACATGTTATTTAGCTTCTGTGTCTTTGTGTGTGTTTTTTTTATTTTTTGTAATTGATTTCTACTTTCATACCATTATGATCAGAAAAGATGCTTTGAGTGATTTCAATCTTTTGAAATTTTGGAGACTTGTTGAGTGGCCTAAAATGTGGTTTGTCCTAGAATATCTCCATGAGCCCTAAAAAAATGTGTACAAGGGAGGACCCCCCCAAAAAAACAATTATCTTCAGGCAAGTGGACCCCTTGTAGTAGGGGCTTCCTCTGCTAAGCGAGTGTTCTAGGACCCATATGCATCAATGTATTGGCTGGCATTGTTGTGAGATGTTGCATTTGACTTCAGTGAATTTTTTTGAAGACCCTTTCAGCACATTTGCTGATTTCATTATGGGTGATTTATGAGCATACCTACCCATACCATGCTGAGCATGCAGCAGTTTTGACAAAAAACAGCGTGACCCTCATGCCCCACCTTCTCTAGTCACCTGATCTCTCCCTGAGTGACTTCTTTTTGTTTCCCCAGATGAAAAAAAGTCACTCAAAGGGAAATATTTTGCTGATGTAGAAAAGGTGAAACAAAAAAAATGGCAGAAGCACTAAAAGTCATCAAAATTGACAAGTTCAAAAAATGTTTTGAACAGTGGAAAAAAAGTCTTGATAGGTGTAGTGTATCAACTGGAGAGTGCTTGGAAGATGACTGAAATTTAAACATGTAAGAATAAACACACAATTTTTTATAAATAAATTCCATATTTTGGGGGTTCCCCCCTCATATTCTGGAGTTGGAGGTAAAATGATTTGAAAATATCAAATAAATCCATGTGGTCTAATGTGTTATTTGGGACTGCTGTTTCCTTGTTAATTTTCTATCTGAAAGATTTATCCACCCATATTAACAAGGTGTTTACTATTACTGTATTTTTGTTTGTCTCCACCATTATGTCCATCAATATTTGCTTTATATATTTAGGAGTCCTATGCTGGGTAAATAAATGTTTACAAGGGCTATATCCTCTTGTTAGATTAATTTCTTTATCATTATGGAATGTTTTTCCTTGCCTCTTTTTTGCCTTTATTTTATTTCTGTTATATTTTATTTATAGATGCTATTAGGGGTCAAATATAAGTAGTGCTACCTCAGTTCATTTTATTTCCACTTGCATAAAATAATTTTTCCATCTTCTTATTTTCAGCATGTGTGTGTCTTTTTCTTCCAATGTGAGTCTTTTGTAGACAAAACATGTAAAGGTTTATTTCTTATCCATTCAGCTACCTTAGGTCTTTTGTTTGGAGCTTTTAAGCCATTTACATTTAAAGTAATTATTTATACTTATAAATAATGTATAAGCATATATTTATTTATACTTTATTTGCTTCTTTTTTTTTCTTCTTCTTCTTCTTAAAGAAGGTCCTTTAACATTTTTTGTAATACTCTACTGACTTGAAGGTAGCAAAATCTTTTAGTTTTTTATTCTCTGGAAAGCTTTATTTCTCCTTCAATATTAAGTAATAGTCTGGCAGGGTAATCTTGGTTGGAGGTCTTTTTGTCACTTTGAATATTTTTTGTGATCTCTTCTTGCCCAAAGTGTAACTGTAAGAAATCAGCAGATAGTTTCTTGGGAGCTCCCTTTCAGTTAATTAACTGTTTCTCTCCTGCTGCTTTAAGATTCTTTGTCTTTAACCTTTGTCATTATAATTGTGATGTATCATGGTGTGGTCCCTTTTGTGTTTATCTTATTTGGGACTCTCTGCACTTCTTGGACATTTTTTTCTTCATATTGAAGAATTTTTTAGTCATTATTCTTTCAAATATGTTTTCAATCCCTTGATCTCTCTCTTTGCCTTTTGATGCCTTTATGTTTTGGATGTTGTTATGCTTAATGTGGTCCCAGAAATCCCTTAAACCATTCTCATTTTTTAAATTCATTTTTTTCTGCTCTGATTGAGTGTTTTTGCTACCTTTTTCCCCAAATTGCTGATTCATTCCTCTGTTTTATGTAATCTGCAGTTAATTTCTTCTAGTATATTCTTTACTTTAGTTATGTAGTCATCATTTCTGACTGGCTCTTTATGGTTTTTATGTTTACTCCATTTTATTTAGTATTTTTTAAATTTTTTAAATAAAATTTTTTATTTTATTATTTTATTTTATTTTTTATTTTTTATTTTATTTTATTTTATTTTGTTTTATTTTATTTATTTTATTTTTAGAATTACTCCTGTCCTTTTATTTTGGGCATACTTTTTTGTCTCCCATTTTGGTTGCCTCTCTATATTTATTTTTGCATATTAGGTTGATTTGTTATATCTCCCAGTCTTTGGCGCATGACCTTCTATAGTGCTCTTTGGGGCTCAGTGATATAATCTCCCTGATGACCTGACCGTAATGTTCCAGGAATGACCCTTGTGTTTGTTTTATGAATCTTCATGTTGTAGTTCATTCTTGATTGCTGTTGACCCAGTTGTGGGTAGATGTGACTTATAGGCTGACTGACTGGGAGAATTGACTCTGATCACAATGTACAATCATCTGTGTGGGGGTTGACCCCACGAAAAGGAATTCTTCCCAGCAAGGTCTGATGCCTGTCAATACCTCCCTTTGTGATGCCACTGTGGAGCTAATCAGTTCATGCTCTGATGTTGTCTATAGCCCACTACCAGATGTCTTGATTCTCAGGCCTCTTGGGTTTAACTCCAGTACAGGTCAATGTCATATGCTTCCTGTAACTGTATGTGGGTTAACCCGTTCAGAGCTACAAAGCAATCTGTGTTTGGTAGCTGCTTCTGCTGGTCCTGTGTTTACATGAAAGGGGCAAATCTGCTTACAAAAGCTGGCTTCCATATTAATAACACTGTAAATATCAGCAAGAGGTACAAGGTGCCCCAAGATGCCTTTCAACTTTCCAGCTGCCCTTATGACTCAGCCACTGAGAGTATGCAAGTTAAGAGAGGCAGGGCTCAGTGAATCACCATGTTGGTGGGAGTGGTGTTTATCAAGTTAAACACAGATTCAAACTCAGTGCCAGTGCTGGTTCTGAGGTCACTCAGACAAAGGCTCAGTGTTCATCATGTCTAGTTCCAACAGCCGGGGGCCTGCGGATTTTGAAGGCAGGTTGTGGTCTCAGGTTGACATCAGGGTGAGGACATTAAAGGTCATCAAGCTAAAAGAGATTAAGTTTTGGACACATGAAGGGAACACTCTAACCAGGAATGGTGGTACATATGGGGCATGTGAGCGGGAAACATTTACCCTCACCCAAATCCATACAACTCATTCTGTCTCTATGTTTTGGGGATACCATCTGATTTTGCCCTGATTTCCTAAAGGGTTTTTGTTGTTGTTGTTTGTTTTTAAATAGAAAGACTAACAACAGGGGTACAGGTTCACAGCAGTAAGCCAATTTCCCCACAGTTGATGAGCTTGGCAAGGTGGGCCTTAGGGAGTTGACTGGGTAGAGCTAGTGCATCTCCTAAGGCTGATGCTATGAAGGAAGTAGGGCTTTAGGTTTCAGGAGGGTGGAACTAGTATATTTCCCGATATGATGGCCTGTAGTTGCAGATTATCCCTTTTCACATCTCATCCCTTAACAGTTTTGATGCGACTTCTCACATCCTTAGTTATAAGACTTCTTTCTGTTCAGCTAGTGTTTAGATGGTTTTCTAGGTTGATTGATTTATAATTTAGTTGTGATTTTCCCTCTTTTATTGAATTTATTGAGGTGATGCTAGATAACAAAATAATAGAGGTTTAAGGTGCACCATTATACAATGTACAATTTGTACCATATATTGTGTGTTCACACCAAGTCAATTCCCACTCTGTCCATTCCCACTTAACCACCTATACCCTCCTACACCTCTCTCCACTCCCAGTCCTGACAATCAGAACATTGTTGTCCATGTCCATGAGTTTTTTTCTCTCTTTTTTGGTAAATCCCTTCACATTCCCCAACCCAGTACCCCCAATAGCTGTCAGCCTTATCTCTATCTATTAGCCTGTCACTATCTTGCTTGTTAGTTCATTTTTTTTCATTAGATTCCCAATATGAGTGAAGTCATATGGCACTTTTCTTTCTCTGAAAGGCATATTTCATTAGTATAATGCTCCCCAGGCCCATCTATGCAATTGCAAAGAGCAAGATTTCCTTCTTTTTGTTGGCCAAAAGTATTTCATGGTGTAAATATACAACAGCTCTTTTGTCCTCTCATCAACTGATGGGTACTTGGGTTGCTTCCAAATCTTGGTTATTGTAAATAATGCAGCAATGAATATAGGGGTGCCTATGTTCTTTCAAATTAGCATTTGGAGTCTATTCAGATAAATTTCCAGAAGAGGAAATGTTGGTTCATAAGGCACTTCCATATTTAATTTTTTTATGTAACTCCACACTATTTTCCACAGTGACTGCACCAATCAGCATTCCACCAATAGTGCATAAGAGTTCTTTTTTCTCCACATCCTTGTCAATATTTGTTGTTTGTTCATTTATTAATGATAGCCATTGTAACAGGTGTGAGGGTATATCTCATTGTGGTTTTAATTTTCATTTCTCTGGTGAATAGTGATGTTAAACAGCTTTTCACATGACTATTGGCCATCTGTATGTCCTCTTTGAAGAAATGCCTGTTCAGACTTTTGTCCAACATTTTTTAATTAGACTATTTATTTATTTATTTTGCTGTTGAGTTTTATAAGTTCTTTATAAGTTTTGGATATCATATATATCAGCAAATATGTCCTCCCACCCAGGGGGTGGCCTTTTTGTTTTATTAATGGTCTCCTTTGCTGTGCAAAGTTTTTAGTTACATATAGTCCCCTTTTTTTATTCTTCCTTTTGTTTCCCTTGCTTGGGAAATAAATCAGAAAACAAAATATTGCTATGGGAATGTCCAAGATTTTACCTCATATGTTTTCTTCTAGGATTTTTGTGGTTTGAATCTAACATTTAAGTCTTTAATCAATCTGAGTTTATTTTTGTGTGTATTTCAAGAAGGTTGTCTAATTTCAATTTTAAGTATATTTTATTGATTATGCTATTACAATTTTCCCAATTTATTTTCTTTCTTTTATCCCCCCTCTGCCCTGTACCTCCCCACCCTCCAGCATTCCCCCTCCCTCCTTAGCTCATGTCCATGGGTTGTATATATAAGTTCTTCAGCTTCTCTGTTTCCTATACTATTCTTAATCTCCCCCCATGTATTTTATGCCTATCAATTTTGCTTCTTATTCCCTGTAACTTCCTCCCCCATTCCTCCCCTTCCCCACCCACTGAAAACTCTCCATGTGATCTCTAGTTCTCTGGTTCTGTTCCTGTTCTAGTTGTTTGCTTGGTTTGTTTTTGTTTTTACATTTTTAGGTTCAGTTGTTGATAGTTGTGAGTTTGTTGTCATTTTACTGTTTGTATTTTTTATCATCTTCTTTTTCTTAGATAAGTCCCTTTAATAGTTCATATAATAAGGTCTTGGTGATGATTAACTCTTTTAAGGTGATGTTATCTGGGAAGCACTTTATCTGCCCTTCCATTCTAAATGACAGCTTTGCTGGATAGAGTAATCTTGGATGTAGGTCCTTGCTTTCATAGCTTTGAATACTTCTTTCCATCCCCTTCTTCCTGTAAGGTTTCTCAAAAGAAATCACCTAGTTAACGACTATAGGCACTCCTTTGTGGGTAACTGTTCCCTTTCCTCTTACTGCTTTTAAGATTCTCTCTTTATCTTTAATCTTGGGTAACTTACTTATGAAGTGCCTTGGTGTGTCCCTCCCCAATGTGGTGAAGGAATTAACTTCCAGAAGTCCAGGAAGCCCAGAGAGTCCCAAAGAAAGTGATTTCAAATTTTTTTTGCATGTATCTGTTCAATATTCCCAACATCATTTATTGAAGAGGTTATCTGTAACCCATTGCATATTTATGCTTCCTTTTTCAAATATTAATTGGCTCTAAAGGCATGGTTTTATTTCCTGGGATCTCAATTCTGTTAATCTACATGTGTATTTTTCTGCCAGTACCATTCTATTTTGATTAATATGGCTTTGTAGGATAGTTTGATATCAGGTAGCATGATTTCACCAACTTTGTTCTTCTTTCTCAAAATCGCTATTGCTATTTAGGGTCTTTCGTGGTTCCATATAAATTTTTGGAATATTTTTTTCCATACTGTTATGTACACCATTGGTGTCTTGATAGAAATTGTATTGAATCTGTAGATTCCTTTGAGTAATGTGGACATTTTGATGATATTAACTTTACCTATTTATGAACACAGTAGGGAAAACTTTGTAATTTTTGCCCTTTGAGCATGTTTGCTGTGGGTTTGTCATATATGTCCTTTATTACATTTAAATGTGTTCCCTCTATCTGCACTTGCTGGGAGTTTTTATCATAATTGTGTACTGGATTTCATCAAATTATTTTTCTGCATCTATTGATATGATCATGTGGTTTTTTCCTTTATTTTCTCTGTATGGTGTATCACATTTATTGATTGTCAGATAATCTACCAACATTGCATTCCAGGAATAACCTACTTGATAATAGTGTATGATCTTTGTAATGTATTGCTGGATATGTTTTGCTATATTTCATGGAAGACTTTAGCATCTATGTTCATCAGAGATATTGGACTATAATTTGTTTTCATCTTTGCAGTATTTTTTAACTTTGTAATTAAGATAATGCTGGTCTCATAAAATAACTATGAGAGTCATCCTTCTTGAATTTTTTGGAATTTGAGAAGCATAGGTGTTATTTCTTTTTTTAATATTTGGTAAAATTCACATGTAAAACCATCTGATTTAGGACTTTTCTTGGGAGTATCTTGATTACTGCTTCAGTTTCACTACTTGCAATCTGCCCGTTTAGATTCCCTGTTTATTTATGATTCAGTTTTGAAAGATACTATGTTTTTAGGAATTTATCCACTTCATCCACATTGTCCAATTTTTTGGTATATAGTTGTTCTTACTATTTACCTACAATCCTTTGTATTTCTTTGGTGTCATTTGTTAGTTCTCCTCTTTCATTTCTGATCGTATTCATTTGGATCCATGTTCTCTTTCTCTTTCTTTTCCTCTCTCTCTCTCTCCCTCCCTCTCTCTCTCTCTTTCTCTCTCTGTGTTTTTTTTATTAGTCTGGTTAAATGTTTGTCAATCTTGATTATCTTTTCAAAGAACCAGCTTTTGGTTTCATTGATCTATTATATTTTTTTAGACTTTATTTTATTTATTTATTCTCTGATATTTATTATTACCTTTTTCTACTCACTTTGGCCTTTGTTTGTTGTTTGTTCTCAAGTTCCTGTAAGTATAAAGTTGGATTGTTTATTTGAGATTTTTCTTTTTTGTTGAGGTAGGCCTACAATGCTATGCATTCTCTCTTAGGCCTGATTTTACTGGGTCCCACTGTTGCGCGTGGGTCACCGTCCAGCAGTGACCACGGAATGCTGTGGATGGCTCACCGAAAAACACGCGAGAAACAAACAAACATGCACAGAGACAAGACTAGTTTCTGTGGGGAAGTAGGGACAGAATGGCCACCCCCCCTAGTGGGGGGCGCCCTGATTTACTGTCCATACCTGCTTTTATTGGGCTCATTTTGCATAATAATTCAGGTAAAGTACAGTACTCATTAGGGGGAAGTAAGGAACTATAGAAAACAAGGAACTCTGCTGGTCTATTGAGTGGGGGTCAAAGAGCTGTAAGACTTTGAGGAACCAACTTCCTCCTTGGACCCCTCTCATTCAACTGAGTGCATTCTAAACAAAGAAGGTTTCACAGTAATTTACATGTCCTTTCTTAGGCCTAATCACCCAGGGAATCCGCCCCTTTTCAGCACAGAGCTGTACCACCCTGTCATTGTTTCAGGCTTAGCACGGGAACTAAGGCAATAAGATTTTCTCCCAGACGATGAGAACTCAGGCTATGTCAAAGCTGAGGAGTGAGGGTCCATCACCCCCTTTTGCTGCAGCCCCCAAAGTCCTTCTTTTGGGGGGCCTCCCAAAGTGATCGTGCCTGCCTTAGGTCGTTCCCCCCATGGGGAATCTTACCCGTCTTTGGCTAACCGACCAAGCCTTTTGGGGTTCAGCAGCAGAAGCAGCATTCCTGCCAGGGAGATAAGCCCTTGTCTCCTTGCTGGCTTACGGTTCCAAGGGTGTTCCCTTAGCCTTAGCCTAGGCGGGGGTTCCAGCTTCTGATACCAGTCAGGGCGGTTCCCAACATCCCACATATTTGGGGTTGTTGTGTTTTCATTTTCATTTGTTTCAAGTTATTTATTTAAATATCTTCCTTGATATCTCTGTTAATCCATTCATTATTTAGTAACATGTTATTTAGCATCCATGTCTTTGTGTGGAGTTTCCTTTTCTTTTCTTGTTACTGATTTCCAGTTTCATACCACTATGGTGAGAGAAGATACTTGCTATGATTTCTGTCTTCTTAAATTTAGTGGGCCTTGTTTTGTGTCATAACATGTGGTCTCATGTGTTTCATGTGTACATGAAAATAATATATATTCTGTTGCTTTGGGGTGAAGTGCTATGAAGATATCAATTAAATCAGCTTTATCTAATGTGTCATTTAAGGCTGCTATTTCCTTACTCATTTTCTGTCTGGAAGATCTGTCAACTGATGTCACTGGAGTGTTAAAATTTCCTACTATCCCTATATTACTGTCAGTCTTTCCCTTTATGTCCATCAATGTTTGCTTTACATATTTAGATGGCCTTATGCTGGATGCATAGATATTTACAAAGGTTATATTTTCTTGTTGGATTGCTCCCTTTATCATTTTGAATTGCTTCTTTGTCTCTTACTGTAAGCCTTGTATTAAAGTCTATGTTATAAGATAAAAGTATTGGTATTCCACTCTTATATTACTTCTACTTGCATAAAATATCTTTTTTCATCCCTTTGCTTTAGTTAGTATATATCTTTCATCTGAAGTAAGTCTATTGTAGACAGCATATATCTGGTTCTTGTTTTCTTATCCATTTAGCTACTCGATGTTTTTATTTTTTTATTGGAACATTTAAGCCATTTACATTTAAAGTGATTATTGATAGGTACGTATTTATTGCTATTTTATTATTTTAACTTTGTTCCTTTTTTATTACTATTATTATTTTTAAAGCAGGCCTTGTAACATTTCTTGTAACACTGGTTTGGTGGTATTAAATTCCTTAAGCTTTATCTTATCTGGGAAGCTCTTTATTTCTCCTTTTATTATTC
Organism: Phyllostomus discolor; assembly: GCF_004126475.2. Taxonomy (NCBI): domain Eukaryota; kingdom Metazoa; phylum Chordata; class Mammalia; order Chiroptera; family Phyllostomidae; genus Phyllostomus; species Phyllostomus discolor. The sequence continues at coordinate 62,341,412 of NC_040912.2, read as the reverse complement.
TATTTATTTATTTATTTGTTTATTTACTTATTGTCCCAAAGTTCCCTTAAACTATCCTCATTTTCTAAAATTATTATTTTTTGTTTACTCTGATTGGGTCTTTTAACGTTGTCTTCCAAACCCCTGATTTGATTCTCTGCTTCATCCAACCTAATATTTATTTCTTATAGTGTATTACTCATTTCATACATTGTATTCATTTATGATTGCTCCTTTTTATTATTTCTATGTTGTTTTTCATGTGGTTAAACATCTTTTAACCATTACTTTGAACTCAATATCTAATAAATTGCTTGCTTCCATTTTATTTAGTCCTTTTTTCTGGAAATTTCTCCTGTTCTTTCATTTGGGGCCTTTTTTTTTGTCTCCCCATTTTGGCTGCCTCTTTCTCTTTGTTTTTATGTATTAGATTGATCTATGACTCTCAGTCTTTGTGGGTGCCCTTACATAGTAGGTGTCCTATGTCATCCTGTGGTTCAGTCTCCTTAATCACCTGAGCTGGGTCCCTGTGGAATGTCCCTTGTGTGGCTTTTGTAGTCCATCCTGTTATATTCAAGTCTTGATTGCTACTGGCTGGTTTTTGCATTGGGTCAACCTTCAGGCTGACTGACTGTGAGTCTCAACCCTAACCATAACTTGAGAGCTGTTGTGCAGGTTTTGACAACATAGAGCAGAATTTGTCTCTCTCAGCTTTGGTGCCTGCTGAGATCTCCTTTTGGATATGTTTCTTGTGAAGCTTATTAGTTCCTGCCCTGATCTTATCTGAAATTGGCCATGGAATTTGTTGATATTGAACCTCTTAGTTAGGGCTCTTGTGCAGGCCAATGTAAGACACTACCTTTTACTTGCCTTCAGCAACCTGAGGCCCACAGCTTGTGGCAGTCTCTGCTGGGGTTTGGTGGACACAGGAAGAAGCATGCTGCACACCAAGGTGTGCAGCACTGGGCCTGGGAGCAAGTCAGCAAATGTCCCAAGGCCCCCTGATGAGATCTACCCTTTCCTATTGATTGCCTGTTAGACTCAGACACTGAAAAAGCCTCTGTCTGTATTCCTCAGCAGATCATATAATCCACAGGTGAGTCAACAAGGAGTTCAGAGGGTACAGCTATTGCTTTTGCCCAGTCTGATGCTGCACAGAAGGGAGTGCTCCACCCAAGAACAATGGCATCTGAGATATGACTAAGCACAGGGATCCGGGAGGCTAGCCCTTCAGCTCCTTCCTGGAGCCACAAAACCCAGAATCTCCTTTCTAGACTCTAGTCTGCTTCACCCTCACTTTGCCCTCGCTCTGACAAAGCCCAGGGTTAGTGGCTGTGATCAAAATTTTGTGTTGTGGCCCTTTAAGAGGCTGAATATGTCTCTGTTAGACTCGTGCCTCTCTGGCAGATAAAACCACTGTTGCTTTTCACAGCCAGACATTACATGTCACCTCTTCCTGATTTTGGTACTCTGGGCTAATGAACCCAGCTTGAGGTGTAGACCCCACACTTACCAGTGGGAACCCCTGTAGCTGAGATATCCCTCTGGAATCTCAGCTGCCACTTATAGGAGTTGGGCCAGACTTTTTTGCATCTCCATCCTTACTACCAATTTTGGTGTTGCCTATTTTGTAAATCATTGGTTATAAGACCTCTTCAGCTAGTCTTCAGTTGGCTATATGGGATGATTGTTCCATAATTTAGTTGTAATTTCAGTTTGGTCCTGGAAAAATGTGAAAGTAGCTTCCACCTACTTTACTTCCATCTTGAATTTTAATATTTTTTATTGATATCTCTCCATGCCCCTTAGTCTTCACAACCTTCTCTTCAAGGTATCAGAATCAAAAAAGCAGGAGAAAGAGTTTATTTAATCCAAAATTATCTAAAAAATAATTGCTATTGGTTGCCACAGTTATAACTAGTTGGAGCCATAAAACAAAACAAAACATAAAAAGTTTTCTTATTGTATATCCCAGAATATCAGCCAGTTGATACTCTCTATAGCTATCAGATTACATTTCACCATTAAGCAATACTAACAAAGTAACAACAACACCAAAGTTATTGTAGTATAGGAAAAAGAAGAAACTATGACCCATCTGAAATAGTTGGTCTTGCTGTAAAGAGAATACAAAACAGTTTGTAAATTAGCTGGTATATGCATGCTAAGGACAAATTAGAAATAGAGACATGCCCTGCGGTAGTGGAGAAAATTATTTGGGACAGATTTGATGAGAGTCAAGAGTCAAGAATTGTGATTTATAACCTTAAGTTTCTTGTTTCTGGTGCTTTTTTTAACAATATGCTTCTGTTTTGAATGATCTCTTCTACCAGAACACAAGGGATTGGAGTATTTTTCATCTATTATGAGTTATTGTTTTGATCAAAAATCTATGAAAAATACCCATTGAGAACATCACCATTTCAGGTATTTAGATTATTATTGGTGTAGACATGTAAAAGCCTAACCAGCCTTAGAAGAGACTGTTTATATTTTACTCCTACTCCAATTCTATTTCTTACCCTGGGAAATAAACAGATAGTAAAATAACCTATAACAGTATTTCTCACAACTCATTGATCATAAATCATTGCTTGGTAGCTGATGTCTAATAAATATTTTAAAATAGTCAGAAGATGAAATTTTGGATATCAAAAATGCTTTGGACTGAATCCTCATAAATATTACATATGTCTTGAGCTTAGCATTCCTTTGTCTTATATGTTATAATTCATTTGGCTTAAATTTAAATATACTTGTGACAAAAAAAAAACAAAGACTTTATAACAAATACTAAATACTGTTCTTTGGCGAGAATTTAGACATTAACTCTCCATTAATAGTAAAGGTAAAATAATATCAAATGGGTCACAAAGTAAAAATTATAACAAAGGTGGACCAAAATTAGGAAAGTGTGTATCAAATACTGGTCATAAAAAGCACTAAAATTTACTTTCCAGTACCAAATATTAAAGTTAATGGAAAAATCAGAAGAACTGCTAATAATTTAATTCAATAGAAAATTGATAACATATGCTTATCAGAATATTAATGGAAAAAATCTCACACAAAACTGCTCATTTTCAGATGTCATCTCAGAATGGCAAAAAGCTGTAAGTTTTGGCTGTTATGATGATGATTTCCTTTTATGTGTACTAATCATGTATACATAATATTAAATAGGTATACTCTATTTTGGCAACAGTATTTAATTATGACTCCAAATATATTTGCAAAAGTATATTTCTTATGACTTTGGCACCCACAAATGAAAGTGATCGCTAGCTAATTGTGCATGGGGTCTCTGAGAGCTGTTTAGCATTGTGATTTGGTTTTCAGATTTGAAATTGTGAAAGATCCTTTTTTCTTCTCAGTGAGAAACAAATGCTACTGGTTTGCTCAGTGCACAAATATATTAACAGTCTCACAGGTTATATGTGGTAAAAAAATGTAACTTCCTGTTTTCAAATTAAACAAGGAATTTTACCCTGAATTTAGTCCCGTTATTTCCAATTTGCTGAGTTCAATTATTATATTGATTGTACAAGATAAGCTATCTAGTAAACATAGTATCAATGTAGTTAATAGTATTCAGACCACAGGGATTGGGTGGACAAATGAGGGACCAGAACTGATAGCATGTAATTTTATATTATTTGTCAGTCACCCAGGTCCATTGTTTCCTAACTATTCCTGTTTCTTCTAGATTTTGTACATTTGCCTCTCCCATCCTCCTATTATGCTTTCCTGCATCCAACTTGTGTATTTAAATTTATTTATCCTTTAATGCCTGTCCTTAATCTCATTTATACTATGATTTAAAAAATTATTATCCTCTGATGTCATTTACTTGCCTTTCAGATTTGATACTCATACTTTCTTGAATCATTTGACATATATAATTATTTAAATCTTAATAGGTCTAACCATTAAAAGACAATAAACTTCTTTTAACCAAAAAGTCTAACAATTCTTTGTCTTATAGTGTACAAATCCCAGTGGCTTTCATATAGGAGTTAACACTGAAAAAAATGAAAAAATCATTAGAGCAAGAGTCAGATATGTGTATTTAAGCATTAATTGTCTCTGTCATTTAAAAATTTTGAGAGATTCCCTGTTATTTGAGCCCCATAAGAATCAGATACAGTATCTCACTCAGTGAAATGGAAGAATTTCTGGGTTGTTTACCTCATACTTGGTTATCAGGAGCAAATGAGATCGACATGTGAGTGGGCTATATTCATATGTGAGTGGATATATTGCAAATATAACATTATTGTAATAAGTGTTTAATACATATCTGAGCATAATTTTTAATACCTAGTTTTTAATTCACAGTATTCAACTACAGGCTTTAGCTTTTTTCCGAGAGAAGACAGAACAGAAAATCTCCCAAATATGTAAACTTGTGAAAAATATAATTCAATGTAATAAGTAAAGGAAAAAAGGAAGTGAAAGATGGCAGAAAATAGAATCAATAACTGTGATGGGAAATAACTGTGATGATCTGTAGATGATCTGTAAATAAATGCTTATTTAAATGTAAATAGTTTTTAAAATTTTTTATTGTTGTTCAATTATAGTTGTCCCCATTTTCCCTCCATTACTCTCCCTTGCCCTACCCACCCCCCACATTCAATCCTCTCCCCTGTTATCTTTCTCCATGGTCTCTTTATTCATGTTCCTTGACTTGACCCTTACCCTTCTTCCCCCCATTATCCCCCACCCTCCTCCCCTCTGGCCACTGTCAGTTTGTTCTTTATTTCTGTCTCTGGTTATATTTTGCTCATTTGTTTGTTTTACTGATTCTGTTCCACTTATAGGTGAGATCATATGGTATTTGTCTTTTACCACCTGGCTTATTTCATGTAGCATAATGCTCTCCAGTTCCATCCATGCTGTCATGAAGGGTAGTAGCTCCTTCTTTCTTTCTGCTGTGTAATATTCCATTGTGTAAATGTACCACAGGTTTTTGATTCATTCATTTGCTGATGAGCACTTAGGCAGTTTCTAGCACTTGGCTATAAGTGCCAGTAGGTTCTAAATATTTCATTAATTTCTCTAATATAAGCTATATTCTTGCCCTTAAGAAGCATCAATCTAAAGTGCTCATCTTGGCACACATATGAGGTCTGTCAGAAAAAGTTGAGCCATTGTTAATATAACAAGACCGGTTTGCATGATGCTGATGTAACCTGGCAGCCAAGGAGAGTGGACTGGAATGCACATGCATGAACAAAGATGACATCACTGTACTACTCAATGGGGGTGGTAGACACCGTTGGGTGATCATGTGCATTGTGTGGCCATTGCATTTAAAATGACTGAGTGAATAGAGCAGTGAATCTGTATCATATTTTGCATTAAGCTTGAATATTCCTCCACAAAAGCTATTTTGATGATTTAGAAGGCCGCAGCTATGGGAAAGTGGTCATTGACAGCTTCATTATAACAATGTGCCTGTTCATGCATCACATCTCATGCACAGTTTTTAAGTGAAACATCAAATCATGCAGGTGACTCAGTCCCCCTCCAGCCTAGATTTGGTTCTCTGTGACTTGTGGCTTTTCCCAAAACTAAAATCAGCCTTTGAAAGGGAAGTGATTTCAGGCCATCAGTGAGATTTGAGAAAATATGACAGAGCAGCTGATGGCGATTGGGAGAACTATGTGAAATCCCAAAGCTACCTACATTGAAGGGGACTGAAGCATCATTGTCCTATGTTTCTTGTATCTTGTACTTTGTTCACTAAATGTCTCTACTTTCCATATTACATGACTGGACACTTTCTCGACAGACCTCATTTACTAGAACTGGAGCAAAACAGAGAAAAGTAGCATGACCCCTCCACAAGGATGGCACACAGGTTCAGAAAGCATTCCATATGAGAGAGAAACAGAAAGGAATAGTTCTCTTATAGGATAAAATTTTGAGTTATAATATGTGCAACAGTTCACATTCTAAACTTATTAAATAATGAACTCACACTATTTTTTATTTTGACTAAAAGACAAATAAAAGTAGCTCTATAAGCTCCAGTTTATATGTTGTGCTAAAATTATAAAATATAGATGATCTATTTAAAAAGAAAAATCATAAACACAAGAAGTAAAATGGAAAACATATTGTTCTTTAAATAAGGTATAAGTTATCTTTTATTTATATTTTACTTATATTTTTATAAGTAATATGATCAAGGAAGAAAAAAATGAAGGAAAAAACAGATACAGATTTTTGATTTGTAGAATAATAAAGATAGAGAAATACATAATGGCAGACACAAATTTAACAGCCTTCTAAGAATAAATGGGTTATGTAAAATAAATTAAAGATGATTTATAGTAAGTAGAGTAGATTTGGTAAGTTGAAGGAATATCTATAAACAAATAAATTCAAATTTTTGAAACACATTATCTGCCCAGCAAAACTTTTATTACAAAATACCTGTGAATGCTAAATAGACTATTACAAACTTAAAACAAAAAAAAATTTTGCTTGGAAAGATTAAAGAAAAGAAAGGAAAATGTCCACAACCAAAAATGAGAGTGACCACAAAACTGGAATTGATATTGTCTGTCTTTGGAGAGTATCCCACAAATGTTAGCTGAAAGGTTTGAGTTTTTTATGTTTAGTAAATACTAAACAATAGGACCTAAGGCTTGCAAAATTTAGTAGTATGACAAAGGCCCTTTGAAATAAACCTAAAAATCTACATGTCTTATAAAGTGGTAAGTTAAAAACAAATTATCACCACAGAAATACAAGAGGAATTCTTTCCATCTCTGAATGAGACAAAATATTGCCATGACAATATAGACTTGGTATGGCACTTCTCATGACTTCTGGGTTAAATTTTATATTAACTGAATGTTTTCCAAATTTCCAAGCATAAAAATTTATATGAAAAGTATACCAGTGCCCTACTAAACACACCTAGAAGCAACCAAATTACTGTTGGGATGAATATGGCTTAATATCATGAATTCTCAATTGACTATATACTCACAGCTTGAAATTACAGAACATCTGAGAATAAAACAGTAGACATATCCTACTGCCAGATTAGACTGAACTATTGATAGAGCTATTGGGAAAATCCTATAAAATCTGAGTGTAAAGTAAATGTAGTCTTAAAATATTCAAAATCATAGAAAAGAATAAGACACTATCAATAAAGAGCAGATATTACTTGTACAAATAATTGAATATTGTACCTGCTCTATACCCAAATTCTTCACCACTTTCAAAAGCCCCACATAAATTGTTATTCCAAAAAAATAAAAATAAAAAACAAATAAACCAAAAAAATTCAACAACAGAGCATGTAAATTATATACATTGATCAAAATTCACAACCTGTGAAGTTTTGGTTAACAACAGGCTAGGCAAATATTATCAAGGTTGGATATTTCCCTCACCACTATAAAATGTTGGTTTTGAGGCAATGATCAGTTTATGCTCAAGAAGGCTTCAGAGAAAGCATTGACCTTGGCCTTTAGCAATTTTCAATATAATAAAAAAGATATGGATAGAAAGAAGCAACATGTAAGATAGGGAAATGTCATGTAAGTGAACTGATAATTTCAGGAAGGTCAATGGATATAGTCACTGGAAGGAGGTCAGTAGTGAAAGAAAGAAAATTAGGGCACTGAGCAGGTGTGGCAGAGGTTTTTTTAAGTCTGTACATGATGTGATAGCTAGCTAATGGGTTTTACATCTGGAGTAGTAGGCACAGATGATAGATTTAAGGAGTACGAGCACAGCTGTGATGACTTTCCTTGAAACTGGTGGTTTGGAAAAGCTAAATTGTATATAAATCCTGATGATTTCAACCTTCAGGTTAATTTCTCATCTCTCAAAAAGGTGTGCTCCAAGATTTCTAGGCATCTGTTAAGCACATTTCTCCCAACCCATAACTTTTGCCTTAGGTGTAGTAAATGGCATAGTAAGAGTCTCTTATATTTGCTGCCGTTCTACGTGGGAGATTATTTCAATTCCAGAATTCTCTACTCTAAGCCTAAATAAGGGGCTAGAGTTAGCTCAGAGGCCTAATGTTCTAAGTTCTCTAAATTAAAATATTTCTTAGATCTGGGAGAAAATGCAAAATGGAAATAGTTCTTTCTGTACAGATGTTTGGAGATAAGATTTGTAGGATCTCCTATTTGGCAGATTTATAGCATTATGTGGTGAAGACATGTCCTCAGACTTCAAGTGTTTTAACTGAGAAGCCCTGAAGTTATTGTAAAAGAATTTTCTGTTGGTGAGACCAGGATTATTTGGGTCCTGAGTTGCTTCCCACCTTACACAGCATAAGTTTTAAAGAGTAAAAATTGCATAATACAATAGTATTACATATCATTATAACCATTGCAAGCAAATGTTACCTTTACTTTTCTAATGCTGAAATAATTTACCCTTCTCCATAGTTATTTCTTAATCCTTTAAAGAGATCAATATTGTACTGTATTTATAAGAAAAAAAATTAACAGTTGAGCTCTCCACATAGTTGGTATATGGATTTCCATTTTCTTAGTAGTAAGTGAGTTTGTATATTTTGTGTGTATGTGTTTGTATAGAAGAACATGTGGCCATGGATATATTTGCATGATGTTCTCAGTTCATATTTTCATTGTCCTATTAAGGTTTTAAAGAAAGTAAAGGACAAGATAAAAATAAAAAATAACTTATTAAATCACATTTTAACTGAAATTTTTCTCAATTCATAAATGCTTGGACATTATAAGGAAAAGATCACATTTAACCTTCTAAAGGAATAAAACAAGCTTTGCTATCACTACTTTTTACAATGGTTCCACAAAGGTGGTCTTTTATTTCACAGACATAGTATTCTCCTATTATATATGACAGCTACTACTGTGCATCATCTCAATATAGGACAATAATGTAATTCCAGAGTTTCCTTCTAAACTTAGTGACCCGGCTTCTTTTACTGTGACAAATGTTTATGGATTCTTCTAATTACACGTCTGGTTTAAAGCTAAGATACCAAGAGAATACAGTTCTCTTTTGTAAAGTTCCCAAGGCTTTTCTATAATAATCAATTACCATAATGAGTTTTTTTAAAGCTTCCATTCATCATTTTCTTAAAATATATAAACTACCAGGATAAAGATAAATAGCCATAGCCAACAAACCCTGAGGCACTCTACCAAAGGTTTCCTTTAAATCAAAATCAACTGGAAAACATGTTGGGTTTTATTTCAAAGTTAATTCTGCTTAGGTTTAAAAAATGTGTAAAACAAAAAAGGAGTAAAATAAAATCCATGACAAGTTAGCTTCACAAGAAGACAATGGATTTTTATCACAATCGTTGTAGTTCACATATATTTGATGTTTGTTAAATGTATCTCCCTACCCAGCTTTTATACTATTAAAACTGGAAACCAATTGTTTTCTTGGGTTTTTCCTCACCTTTTCCTCACCTATTAACCTAGTACCTCTTTCTGTTTTTAGATAAACAGTACTCAAATTGGGAGTTATTTGGCAAGTCTAACTAAACCAAGGTTTCCCAACCTTGGTATTGTTGTTATTCTGGGAGGTAGAATTATCTGTTGTGTGAAACTGTCTTGTGCACTGTAGGATGTTCAGCAAAATCCCTGGCCTTTATCAAGCAGCTACAAATAGCAGACACCTCCTCCTCTGAATTGTGACGAAAGTGTCTTCAGATATTCACAGATGTCCCTATGGAGCAAAGCTCCCCTCCCATTTAGAACAATTACTCTCTATTTTCCATAAATATTACATATGAGAGAATTCAGTAAAATATTCTGGTAGCATAAAAATGGTATGAAATTTAAGAAAACTAGGGCAATAATAAGATGATTCAGCTGGTTGGAACTTGGCAGGGATGAAATTGGGTAAGTTTGGATGATGATGGAAGAAACGATAATGAAGGCATGGAAAGGTTTCTTATATCATTTAGCAACAACTATCCCTTTTAAAATTACTATTTCTTAAGTGTAGACTTTCTGAAAGATATGTCCTTCAATTTTTCTTATCTTACATCTCACGTATTTATCATCAACTCTAGGAAGCCATTTCAGCCTTCACATCTCCTCTTAAGATCTGAATGAAAAATGGGTGCTGTACTCTCTCACCCTATATATCCTCTATTAACTGCAATTTCTGCCCAAGCTGTTATTCTACCAAGCTTTGGGGCTCCCAAACATGTGTTTGTAGCCAGAAGGATTATTTTTATTAAATAAAAATTGCATTGCTCAATCCTTGCCCTTATAGTTTATTTTCATGGCATTATATCCTATATCCTACCTGATAACACAGAATAGAAAGTGCACAAAGATTTGAAATTTAAAAAAATGTTTTTGAGTTCAGTCCTAGCTTTGCCATGTTCTATCAGTACAATATCAGTCACGACACTTCTGCATTTAAATTTACTACTGTGTAAAATGAAGATTCCTCCAAAGGTGGGGGTATTACCCAATAAAACAAAGTCTTTTTAATATGAATTTAAAAATAGATTGTTTTCCTTTCCATGGTTGTTTCTGCTGCTACCCTGAATGAGGTTCCTACTCATATCACTGAGTTATATATTTTCTTCCAAACTTATCTTCCTCCTCACCAACCCTATGCCATTAGTCATGATCTCCTAGTAGGTATATGAAATGACCTGATTCATAATGTTCATAATAATCCCTGTCATTTCTCCTATTCTCTTCTTTGTTTTGCCCTTATTCTCTTACCTTCAGTTTTGTTCTTGTCTTTATTGATTATCATTGTTTTGATGTGCATTTGAACTTACTAAATATGTTGATCATTTGTTAATATATATTTTTTAAACATTTCATTTATTTTTAGAGAGGAAAGGGAGGGAGACAGAGAGAGAAAGAAACATCAATGTGTGGTTGCTGGGGGTTATGGCCTGCAACCCAGGCATGTACCCTGGCTGGGAATCGAACCTGCGATGCCTGGTTTGCAGCCCGCGCTCAATCCACTGAGCTACGCCAGCCAGGGCTAGTATCTTTATTACAATTTGTATTTATTCATTTGCGAATTGTCTACAATCTCTACCCATTTGTCCTCTTTCTGTGATATTTTATTCATTGGCTTATAAAAAGCCTTGATATGTTCAAAATACTAATTCTCATCCACACATGTAGAAAATTATTTTTTAGTTTCTGAATGGTATTTTTAAATAAATGGGGAAAGTAACAAAATGAAAGATTGATAAAATTGACTACATTAAAATATTAAAGTTTTTAAAATTGCCGTTTTACCTGTATTAAAAGATCAGTTTTCTAATATTAAACTTATGATTATATGTGGGTACATAGGAAAAAAAGAAGTGAAATACCACATATTAAATAATTGTTCACAACAATGACATCATTGATGATTTTTATATTTCTTTGTGTATTTTTAATTTCTCCTAAATTTTATTGAAATGTTAATGCTATTATAAACAAAGAAAAACTTAACAACTATAATGTCAATTGTTTTATAAAAGCAGGTAAGCAAAATTACCTGCAACTGCAGTTTTTCTTAGCTGGGATTCAGCAAATCCTACACACTGGATACTCCTACTCCCTGTTTCTTGAATGTGGTGGCAATTAAAAAAAACTCTTTAAAGTATTATATTTAATATTTGGAGGTTCTCAACTTATACCATGGAAAAATATTCTGGTTATTCAGGTTCTTAGCAAGAATCTGATTCAAAAAATACTAGGCTGGGAACTACAAGAATTAAGTTTGAATTTTGCTCCCATACTTATTAAGAGTATTTCCTTAGACAAGCCAACAAGATTTTATAGTTCATTCTTCTTTGTGTAAGTAAGATATTTCCATCTCTTCCTTATATTGTGGATGTAATGGACTCAGGAAAAAAAGGAATTAGAAAACAATGCTAGCTAGTCTTAAATGTTTTATATTTTAGTAGTGTTCATTTGCCTGAAAAACATTTTGTTTTCAAATGAAGTGTGGCATGTAATGTAAAATCATCATGCATAAAAGGATACTCCTTCAAAATATTTTATATGATTAATAACATGAACAATTGTTTTCCTTGTATTTTATCATTATTCATTGACTTCTTGACTATAAATCTTCTCATTCATTTTTCCTGTCATACCTTGCTGAAGAAATAGTTGAGATAATCCTTGACAGAACCCTAAGTTCCAAACAATAATATCTGAGTTGTTCTTTAAAATACATGTAAATATGTACCATCCCAATTAATCTTTAAATGGAAGATATTACCTGCACATCTGAAGGAAAGTAACAGTCATCTAAAAAGATGGGTATATGCCTTACTGGTATGGCTCAGTGGATTGAGTGCCAGACTGCTAACAAAATTGCCCCTGATTTAATTCATTCAATTCCTGGTCAGGGCCCATGCCTGGGCTACAGGCCAGGTCCCCAGTTGGGGGGCAGGCAAGAGGCAGCCAATCAATATTTCTCTCTTTCTATCCTTTCTCCTTCCCTTTCCCTCTCTCTAAAAAATAAATAAAATATATTGTTAAAAAAGGGGGTATACATTACTAGAACTACAGTCTCCTCCCTCAAACTCGTGTTTTTAGTGTATCATGGACCTTACAAGACATAATTTTTAGGTAAATGATACTCCATTTGCTACTTATTTATGGGGAGAAAATGACTGGGTTGCCTCAAAATAAAATATATCTTGTAACAATGACTTATACAGAACATTGAGTTTATGGAAAAAAGCAGTGGTCCAGAGAAATAACTTCTTTATTTATGTCATGGATTTTAAAAATGCTACATTTAATTTTAGTATCATGATGAGAAGTATTTCCCCTTCATGATAAGCTTCATTACCCTGCAGCATGTATGGTATTTGCCTTATTTAACAATTTTTATCAATCATTTTAAAATGGGCAATGCTTTCAAAAACAAAAAAAAGTGATAGAGATGTTCTTTAAAGCTTCTTAGATCTATGCAAATTTGCACTGAATCATAAATAATAATTAATACATTCAAGAAGTATTTTGGTAAATCCCGGACTAATGATATGATTTATTCAGAAACCAAAGACAATAATTTTAATTGTATTAAAAACTGTGATTCTTATTTGTGACAAAAATCTCTCTGCTTTTCTTTTTAACAATTATTTACCTTCATCTATGAAGGTATGGCTTCATATATGGCTTTGTCAAATTTGTGTAAGAAATCACCTTCTTGTCACTTTCAGTATCTCCCTTATAATTGGTGCCAAAATGAATTTTTCCCATTTTTCCATAGTGTGAATTGTTCTCAATCAAGGACTCAAATTTAAATTCTTTTTAATATATGAATATGCAAAATATACAAACAAACACAATAATAATGTAGAAAGTTACACCACTCCAAATAATTTCTGGATAAATAATAAGGGAAGAAAATTATGAATCAAATCCTTTTACTTATATAGAATTCTTTGTTCTTTAAAGTATTACTTGTTTATGTCATTTTCATATTTTAACTCTTTCTTGTCAGTTATTCATGTTTGAATTATATTCATATTTACCTGACCCTTGTTCTTATTCATATCATTTAGAACATCCTGTTTTAAATTTGTGCTTTATAAATTTTTACTTATACATTTACATTGTATGTTGCTTCAAAATTATTTTTTAAAAATTAGCTGTATAAAGTCCTGGCTGGCATAGCTCAGTGGATTGAGCGCGGGCTGGGAAACAAAGTGTCCCAGGTTCGATTCCTAGACAGGGTACATTCCTGGGTTGCAAGCCATAACCCCCAGCAACCGCACATGGATTTCTCTCTCTCTCTCTCTCTCTCCCTCCTTAAAAATAAATAAATAAAATTTAAAAAAAAATTAGCTGTATAGTAGATGATATTAAATGTATATAAGCCTTGGACCATTATGCTGAGCAAATATTTTAAATTATCTGAGTATTAGTGGTTCTGTGGTAAATAAAAATATTTTTGGTAAAATTCTAAAGTAAAAATGGACTATGAAATTGAGAACATATTTTGTTAAATACTGTTTACATCTCTTTTCAGTAAGAAATTTGTGATTTTTGTGGCTAATGGAATATTCAAACAATATCTATTTTTTTAAATTCATGTATTGCATTTCCCCCCCACTAGAACATGCAACTTAAAAGAATAATAACTTTATTTTATTCAGTTATACTTATATCCTTAGTACAAATTTTTGGTTTAAGGTATAATCACAGAAAGAATATGCAGAACTGAATTAAATTAACAAATATTCACATTTATAAAATATCTTAGCAACTCTCACCAATTGGAAAAAACTTTTTCTGTTTTCATTAAACTACATTAAAAATTGCTTCACTCATGTTTTAGAATCCAAGAGAAGAGAATCCCACTGTAAGTCAACTGTCTCAAAGGTTCTTAAAGGGATAGCTTTTAATTTTTAAAGAATAATGATTTAAATTAATCTAACTTATTCTGCTATACTGATGAGCTATTAGAAAATAAAAGGGTTAGCATGGGTCTATTATAAAAAGCCATATTAGGTTCCTCTGGGATAATTTTTAAAAAACGGTGTGTAATGTTTTAACTGTATGCTTGTGGTTGACATTAATGGAGGTCATGCAGCTAAAACCAAATACATGCCTTTTAAAACAAATGTACCTCTAAGTGGACTGTCACTAATACTTGTAAGTAATAAAATGATGCAGTTTCTCTCTAGACATATAAACACTAGCATGTTTATATCAGAATACCTAACTTTTCTGTACCATTATAGCTGTTTTCATTCTACTATCACTTGCTTCTTAATAGCATAAAGGCCAAATTTTCAATGAAAGGTTTTAGAATATTGTTTTATTTATTTTAATTTTTTACTTTTTTAATTTTTAATTCTCAAACATATTTATTTTTTAATTTTTATTTAAATTATTTTTTTGTTGTTCAATTACATTTATCTGTATTTTCTCCCCACCCCCTCCAAACCCACCTCCCTCTCTTGCTTCCACCCTTCCTCTTGGTTTTGTCCATGTGTCCTTTATAGTAGTAGTTCCTGAAAACCCTTCCCCCCACTATCCCCTCCCCCCTCCCCTCTGGCTATTGTTACATTGTTCTTAATTTCAGTGACTCTGGTTTTATTTTGTTTGCTTTTTTTGTTGTTGTTGATTATGTTCCAGTTAAAGGTGAGATCATATGGTATTTGTCCCTCACTTCCTGGTTTATTTCACTTAGCATAATGCTCACCAGTTCCATCCATGCTGTCAAAAAGGGTATAAGCTCCTTCTTTCTCTCTGCTGTGTAGAATTCCCTTGACAGGAAAAAAGAGGTGGAAACAGGAGATGTTTGTTTACTACTGCAAGAAGCAGTCATTAGTGAGGCCCTTAGGAATCTGTACAAAAGTTGACAGGATTGATGAAATGCAATAGTGAACACATTTCTGAATGTGTTCCATATCACTCCCCCACCATGTGTGTTAGAATAGATCACTTGAATCTAAAGTAACATTGTCCTTGTATGTTGTTTTACATTTTATTTGAGCACTTGACTAGCTAATGAATGGACCATTCCATTTTGGACTATACCAACACTTTCTTCCACAGTTAAGGGACAGAGATGGAGTTAGGTGCATGAGGAAAGAACATTATATAGGTACTAAAACAAAAGATTAGAAAAACACAGTTGATCCAAAAACATGGGAAGATATATAAATAACTTATTTTTGTCTTTAAATAATTTTTATTTTACAATTACAGTTGATGTATACTATAATATTCGTTTCAGGGATACAACCCAGTAATTAGACAATATATGAAATCTGTACAGAAAAAGTCCAACCATTGTTAATATAACAAGAATGGTTTGTGTGACATCAATGTAGCCTGGCAGCAAAGGAGAGTGAGCTGAAATATGCATGGGCGAACAATGATAACTTCATTGTTCTAGTCAGTGGGGGTGGTAGACAATACTGAGTGACCATGTGTACTGTGTGGCCATTGCAATCAAAATAACAGCAAGTAGTGTGACAAATCTGTATCAAGTTTTGTAATAAGTGTGAATATTCCTCTGCAGAAACTATTTTGATGATTCAGAAGGCTGCATCGATGGACCAGTGGTGATTGGCAGCTTCATCACAACAATGCTCTTGCTTATGCATCACATCTAGTGCAGACTTTTTTAGCAAAACATCAAATCATGCAGGTAACTGAGCCCATCTATAGCCCAGATTTAGCACACTGCAATTCCTGGCTTTTCCTAAAACTAAAATCTCCTCTGAAATGAAAGAGATTTCAGACAACCAATGAGATTCAGGAAAATACAACACTGATGGTGACTGGGAGAACTGTGTGAGGTTCCAAGGTGTCTACTTTGAAGGGGACTGAGGCATCATCTTGTCCCATGTAAAATATTTCTTCTATCTTGTATCTTCAATAAATGTCTCTATATTTCTTATTACATGGTTGGATGCTTTCTGGATAGACCTTATCATATGACTTATCAAGTGATCATCCCAAAAAATCTAGTACCCATCTGACACATGGTTATTACAATATTATTGAGTGTATTTCATAGGCTGTGCTTTATGTTCCCATGACTATTGTATAAACAAGAATTTGTACTTCTTAATCCCTTCACCTTTTTCACCCATCTCTTATAAAATCCCTCCTATCTGGCTACCATTAAAATGTTCTCTTGTCCTACCTGGTTTGTCTCAGTGGGTTGAGGCTGGCCTGTACCAAAGGATCACCAGTTCGATATGTGATCATAACACATGCCTGCATTATGGGCCAGGTCCCCAGCTGGGGGAGCATATGAGAGGCAACTCATCAGTTTTTCTCTTGCACATAAATGTTTCTCTCTCTTTCTATCTTCTTTCCTCTCCTTCTCTAAAATAAAATAAAATCTTTAAAAAATATGTTCTCTGTAGCTGCAAGTCTATTTCTCTTCTGCTTGTTCATTTCTTTTGTTTTTTATACTCAATTTTTGATAGGTATGTATTTGTTATTTTATTTTTCATATTTTTATCTTTTTTCTTCTTCATATTGAAGACCCTTCAATATTTCATGTAATACTAGTTTGGTGATGATTAATTCTAGCTGTATTCTTGTCTGAGAATCTCTTTATACATCCTTTGATTCTAAATGATAGCCTTACTGGAAGACTAATCTTGGTTGTAGGTCCTTGCTCTTCATTCCTTTCAATATTTCACACAAATCCCTGCTGGCCTACAAAGTTTCTGTTGAGATATCAGATGGAAGTCTTATGGGAGCTCTGTTGTAGGTAACTAACTACTTTTATCTTGCTGCTTTTAAGATTATCTCTTTGTCTTTATCATTTTGCAGTATAATTGTGATGTGTCTTGGTTTCATCCTCTTTGGGTTCATCTTGTTTGAGACTGTCTATACTTCCTGAATCTCTATATCTATTTCCTTCACCAGGTTAAGGGTGCTTTCCATCATTTTTTTTTATACAGGTTTTCAAATCTTTACTCTCTCTCTTTTCCTTCTGGACCCTGTCATGTGAGTGTAAGCTCCTTATACTAGCCTCACTTTTTTTTTATTCTTCCTCTCCCTCTCTCCTCTTCCAAGGTTATGGTTTTTATTAATTTTGAAGAGAGTAACATCAATATGAGAGAGAAACATCAATCAGTTGCCTTCCATACACTCCAAAACCACAATCTCGATATGTTCTTTTTGCCGTTTTCTTTGGGTGCTTTCTGCTTCATTATCTTTCCAATCTCTTATTTTATCCTCTTCTTTATCTATGCACTGTTTTATTCATTTCAGTTAATGTATTCCTTTATGATTGTTTGTTATATGTTTTCTAGTTCTGTTTTTACATTTCCTACCACTTTGTTGAGGTTCTCACTAAGTTCAGCAACTTTCTCTTTAAGTTCATTAAGCATTCTTATAACCAGTGCTTTGATTCTGCTTCTAGTATATTACTTGTCTCCATTTTGTTTAATTCTTTTTCTGGAGTTCTGTTCTGGTATTTGGGACATATTTTTGTCTCCTAATTTTGGCATCCTCCCTGTGTTTGTTTCTATGTATTAGGTAGAGCTGCTACACTTCCCAGGCTTGGTAAAGTGACTACTTATGCAGTAGGTTTTCTGTAGGGTCCAGGGCATAGGTATCCCAAGCACCCAATCTGGGTTCCATGGATAGGACTCTGTGGGTTGTGTAAACCCTCCTGTTGTAGTTGATCCTTGATTGCTATTGGCATGTCAATGGGAGGAATTTACCTCCAGGCTGATGGCTGCAAGGACTGGCTGTGATCATCAAGCTTCTTCTGTCCCCTCCCACCCTCTTTAGGGACAAAGTTAGACTTAGCTTTTGGGCCTATCTGCTGCCTTTCTACTACTTGCTTCCAGCTCTCTGCTTTCCTTTGAGCTCTGGGGATGTTAGTTTTTATTTCCTAACTCTTTATTTATTTATTTTTATTATTTGGGGGGAAGTCCCTTTTTGTCTTCTAAGAAGGAATTTACTTTTTTCCCCCTTTCTTTCTTTTTCAACTTAAATAACAATCATAGTAACAGAAAGTGACTGCTAATTTAAGAATAAGCAAACAAACAAACAAACAAATAATAAAGGACTAGTGCCTCATAAAGGAGCAGTGATGCTCCTTTAATGAGACCATTATTGTCACATTAAATCTCTGTTCCCTAGGCAAAAACAAACAAACAAAAGCCCATCTTATGGAATAGGACTTACTTCATCATGGCTCTTGTTCCTTCTGAGTCTGTCACTTCAGTGTGTACCTAGTGGATATGGATATGGTTGGGTGGTGCTTCAAAATGATATGAAGCTGTTCACTGGGTCTGCTGGCTATGGGCTCTCCTGGGAGTTGTGGGCCAAAGTCAGCCATCACCTGTGTTCTGACCAGGTCCACATGGCATGAGCTAAAAAGTGATCTGCAGATGGCTGCTACTTACACTAGATTTAGAGGTACTCAGGAGAGGCCAACCTGCAAACCGAAACTGACTGCCACTAGTGCTAGGTCTGGGACTACCTAGCAAAAGGTATGAGGTGCTAGGTAGCTTGTTTAAAAGATTTTTGGAAAATCTGAATGTATGAGTTAGGACAGGCCATTTGTATATAAGAGCTGCTGAACATAGCCTGGGAGGTCCTGCAGTTTGGGTGGACAGGGTCTCAGGGAACCACCAGGGCAGGGCAAACAGTGTTAGCTAAACTACTCTCTGACAGAAAGCTGCCCCTCCAGTTCTTACACCAATGTCAAAGAACTTAGTTCCTACTAGTATGTCTCTGGTGCCTCTTGAGTTACTGCCCCAGCATTGGAGCTCAGAGCAAGTGAGTCTGAATTAAGTCCTTATGTGGGCCCCTTAAGAGGAATTCCTGGGACTCCTGGAGCCCTCCATCTCACTCATCCACAATCCCCACAGATAGAAGGGGATTACAGATATTTTATTACAGATAGAAGTTATGGAGATGTCTCTTCCTGGCACTGAAACCCTGGGCTGGGGGACCTGGTGTGAGGCTAAGATCTCTCTCTCTCTCGATGGGGAACCTTCACAGGCCTGAGATATCCTTCCCAATTTTTATCTGCCATACCTGAGTATAGGACTTGCCCCTTCTGCACCTCCACCCCCTCCTTCCAGTCTCGATGTAGCTTCTTCTTCATATCCTTTGTTGTAGAACTTCTCTTCAGCTAGATCTCATGAACTTCTGAATAATGGTTGTTCTGTAGTGTATTCGTAATTTGTAATTTTGATGTGGTTGTGGGCAAATGTAAGTACCATGCTGATCTACATCATCATCTTGACCAGAACCTATAATAAATGTATTTTAAATAGATTTTCTTAACTATATTTGGGAAGAGTTCTCTCCACTTTGGTATTGAAAACTCATACTAGAAACACGTTCTACATAATTTAATTTTTTTATGTGCCTAAAATTATTGTAAAATAGAAAGTGAATAGTTGCTTCTTGGTGTAGTTAGGTAAATCATTTATAATGAATATTGTTATTATCTTTATGAGTTTATGAGGTCCTATTTATTATATATTATACAGCATGTCATATATATTATACACAAATGTGCTATATTATTATAGAAATGCCCTTAACTCACAGAATTGGGTAAGGCAAATAGCAATTTTGTATAACAAAAAGTTTTCAATTATTATATATTTTTAAAAATGATATTTATACTAGCAGACTAAAGTGTCATTATGTTAGATAAGTTATCAATTTATGTCAGGATAAGTGAACTCAGTATTAAAGCGTTAATCTATAAAGTCTTGTTGGGTGACACAAAACACTACCACATAGAGCCAACTGTTGTAAGACCTCTAAGATACTTTTTTTCCCTCCTGTTAATTGATTTCTTGAGTTGTTCCAAGAAAGACAGTTCCATGGAGAGATGTGTAATGGTTAATAGCATGGGTTCTAGAATATGTTCATGTGTTAAAATGCTGCTTGCACCCCCTCTCAAGTTGTATGACTAAGAGAATTACTTAATTTCTTCAAGCCTAGTGAAATAAGGGTAATAATAGAAGTTTTTTTTTTTTTTTATCCATGTAGATTGTTTACCCCAGTGGACAGCACATAGAAAATGTTCATTAAATATCATCATTATTATTTTATTACTATTATGACTATTTTGATCCTCCTGTGCACATATGATATAATGCTTTCCCTATCTGTTTTTATTTCTATCCCTAGATTTTCAGTTTTGAATTTCCTTTGGTTACTATGTTTAGTTCTTACATTCCTGACCTTGCTTTTTTTAAATTTTACCATTTGTTCTATAAGAAAGTGGTATTTACCCTGCCAAACTCAGGCCTAGCAGCACAACCTTGACTTCTGACATTTGATTATTTAACTTGGAACTTTCGAATTCATATTATATTCTGACTTCTAAAAATTTGGTATACAAAACAAGTAAAAGAGGTTCAAGTCCTTTTTGGTTCACACTATTGACTAGATACACAAATGTTTTTTAACTTTTTCACAATTTATATAATAATAACATTTATACATTCTTTCACAGGCTTGGCAGGAAATCTCCAGATAAAAGTTCTCAATGGAAATATTAATTTTTAAACATATTTTATTTATTATGCTATTACAGTTGTCCCATTTCCCCCCTTCACTCCCCTCCACCCTGCACATCCCCTCCCACCCACATTCCCCCTCTTTAGTTCATATCCATAAGTTTTTTAGCTTCTACATTTCCCATACTATTTTTGTCCTCCCCCTGTCTATTTTCTACATACCATCTATGCTACTTATTCTCTGTACCTTTTCCCCCCTCTCCTCCTCCCACTCCCCTGTTGCTAACCCTCCATGTGTTCTCCATTTCTATGGTTATGTTCCTGTGCTAGTTGTTTGCTTAGTTTGTTTTTGTTATTTTTTAGATGTGGCTGTTAAAAATTGTGAGTTTGCTGTCACTTTACTATACATGTTTTTTTTATCTTCTTTTTCTTAGGTAAGTCCCTTTAACATTTCCTATAATAAGGGCTTGGTGATGATGAACTCCTTTAACTTGACCTTATCTGAGAAGCACTTTATCTCCCCTTCCATTCTAAATAAAAGCTTTGCTGGATAGAGCAATCTTGGATGTAGGGCCTTGCCTTTCCTGACTTTGCATACTTCTTTTCAGCCCCTTCTTGCCTGCAGGTCTCTTTTAAGAAATCAGCTGATAGTCTGATGGGAACTCCTTTGTAGGTTACTGTCTCTTTATCCCTTGCTGCTTCTAGGATTCTCCCCTTCATTTTAATCTTGGATAATGTAATTATTAAATGTCTCGGTGTATTCCTCCTTGGGTCCAATTCTTTGGGACTCTCTGAGCTTCCTGGAATTCCTGGAAGTCTATTTCCTTTGCCAGATTGGGGAAGTTCTCCTTTATTATTTGTTCAAATAACTTTTCCACTTGTTGCTCTTCCTCTCCCCCTTCTGGTACCCTTATAATTCGGATGTTGGAATGTTTAAAGATGTCCTGGAGGTTCCTAAGCCTCTCCTCATTTTTTTTGAATTCTTATTTCGTCATGCTTTTCCGTTTGGTTGTTTCTTTCTTTTTTCTGGTCCACTCCATTGATTTCAGTCCCAGTGTCCTTCCCATCACTATTGGTTCCCTGTTCATTTTCCTTCATTTCACTTAGCATATCCTTCATTATTTTCATCTAATTTGCAACCAAATTCAACCAGTTCTGTGAGCATCCTGATCACCAGTGCCTTGAACTGTGCATCTGGTAGGTTGGCTATCTCTTGGTTACTTAGTTTTATTTGCTGTGGAGCTTTGATCTGTTCTTCTGTTTGGGACATTTTTTTGTTTTGTCTTGTTGCGCCTGTTATGTATGGGGGCAGAACCTTAGGTGTTCACCAGGGCAGGGCAACCCAGTTGCTGGGTTGTAACGCTGTATGTGGGGGTGGGGTCTGAGAGGGAGTTAATGTCCCCTCCACCGCTTCCCTCAAGCAAACAGGGCCCTTCTGGCACTGATTCCTGTGTGGGTGGGCCTGTGTACATTCCAGCACTCTGTGGGTCTCCCCAATGAACTCTCCTGTGAGGCTGAGAGTCTCTCTCTGCCTCTCAACCCCCACAGGTGTTTTCAATCCATTTTTCAAGACCTTATTTCCCAGTGGTGGGGTCCTGGGTTGCTCGGTCTGTCTTGTTCCTTAATTTCACCTGGTTTATCTGCACGCAAATGTGGGACCGCCCAGTCAGACAGCCACCTTGCACGCAGTGCCTCGCTTCACAATTGCTGCCTCACTGGGTCTGCCCATTGCCACCCTGCACCCAGGGTCAGCCCGCTGTGTGCCCAGCATGTGTTGTGTGCCAGTGCCACCTCGACCCCACTCAAACAGCTGACTGACTCCGCCCTGCATATCAGTCTGGATGAATGTGTCTGTTTTAACTCCTTGGTTGTCGGTTTCCATACAGTTCAATTTTCTATCAGTTCTGATTGTTATTTTGTTTCTAAATTGTTGTTCTTATTTTGGTTGTGCAAGGAGGCACTGTGTGTCTATCTATGCCTCCATCTTGGCCAGAAGTCCTCAGTGGAAATATTGTTGACACAACTGTTCCATCATTTATGACAATATTACTGAAAGAATAATGCCAAAGGTCATTAATTGTCATGAAATTCCTTGGTCAGAGATTATAACCCCAACCAAACATATAATCTAGCACATATCTGTATTTGGATGCACAAGACAAAAGAAAAGATAGAAGACAAAAAGAAGAAGAAGAATGCAATGAGTCCCTGCAATTCTAGCATTGCCATTGGGAAAAGATTTCTATAGATGATTGCCACAATAGCATCCATTAATCTCTGCCTCATGACTATCCTTTTGTTAATAGTTCTTGCCACTATTTTTATAACCTTGATAAAGAGACATTACTTTGTAAAAAATTATGCACCATGAATATTTGGTAAACTATTCACAGAGGTTTTGTAATACCACTCTGTTTTCTAAGCCTTACAAACCTTTTACTCAAAATCTACATAGGGTCAGGAATAAGGAAGGAAAACATCTATTATGCTTGCTTCTCAGGACTTCAAAGCTCTGTACCTGTTGCCAGAATTTGAGGTTGAGGTGAGTTTGGATATAGTATATTTATTAGGGATTAAGGCCTGTGGAAAGGTTGAGGCAGAAGTAGGATTGGTCAGAGGGAGAAAGGCCTAACAAACCCTTGATCAACCCTTGGAAAATATGTCCCACCAAGATGGAAAGACTTCATTTAAACTTCTGCTTTTATCAGTTATTCTACACAGACTAGTTTCAGAAAGGTAAACCTTGGTCTTGACAGCTGAAAGCTGCCTAGGCAGCATTTTTTGCAGGAGGCAACAACTCCTTTCTTGAGGATCCAAGCAGTGAATCTCCATGTCTACCACCATGTATTTCATAGCTACTGGCTTTTAGATAACTGATCAATAGTATTTTGATATGTAATACTTGGAACAAAACATTGTGCATAACACTATGCATTCAATTGATTCTCCCTTTTCAACCCTCCTTTATATTAGTGGTATCCCTCTTCTCCCTCCACACACTTTCAGAAGAGCTAGAGGGCAGCCTCTGTGTTAGTCTTCTTCCATAATTTCTTTTTTCCTTTTTGATTTAATCTTTATTGTATTTTTTCCAATACCATTTAGTTCCCTTGTACTCCCCTCCCTCCAGCAATCATCACACTTTGATCCATGAGTCCATTTTCCTTTTTCTTTAATACTTCCGACCATTCATCCAGACACCCCTAGGGGCTATCATCTACTCTCCATCTATGAGTCTGTCTATGTTTTGATTGTTACTTCAGTGTGTTCAATAGATTCCACTTAGGAGTGAAATTGTGTGGTATTTACCTTTCTCTGACTGGCTTATTTAACTTAGCATAATGTTCTCCAGGTCTACCCATACTGTTGCAAAGGGTAAAATTTTTATTTTTTATGGCCACATAGAATTCCTTTGGTAAATGTGCCATGGTTTTTTATCCATTCATTTATTGCTGGGTACTTGGGATGCTTCTGTATCTTGGTGACTGTAAATAACACAACAATCAACATAGAGATGTTTATGTTCTTGAGTTAGGGTTTTGGATTCCTTCACATATATTCCCAGAAGTAGGGCTGCTGGGTCAAAAAGCAGATCCATTTAAAGATTTTTGATGTATCTCCATACTGCTTTCCACAGTGGCTGTAGTAATCAGTGTTCCCACCAACAGTGCAAAAGTGTTCTCCTTTCTCCACGTCCTTGATTGACAGCACTTATTATTTGTTGACTTATTGATGATAGCCATTCTGAAAGGTGTGAGATGATATATCATTGTGGTTTTAATTTGCATCTCTCTGATGATTAATGACATTGTGCACCTCTTCATACATCTATTAGACATCTGTATGTCCTCTTTGGAGAAGTGTCTATTTAGGTCTTTGGGCATTGTTTGATTAGGCTCTTTTTTTTAATGTGTGTGTGTTGAGTTTTGTAAGTACCTTATAAATTTTGGATATTAACCCCTTATCAGATGTATTGGTGAAAATATCCCACTCTGTGAGTTGTCTTTTTATTTTGTTGATGATTTCCTTTGCTGCACAAATTTTTTTTTTTTTGGTTTAATGTCCCACTTGTTTGTTTGTTTGTTTGTTTCTCTTGCCTGGGGAGATATATCTGATAAAGAATTTCAATGGGCAGCTGTATGAGATTTTGCTGCCTACATTTTCTTCTATGATTTTAATGGTTTCAGGTGTAACTTTTAATTCTTTGATCAATTTTCAGTTCACCATGTATGTGTCATAAGAAGGTGGTATAACTCCATTTTTCTGCATGTATCTGTCCAATTTTCCCAATACCTCTTATGGAATAAACTATCTTTAGCCCATCGCATGTGCTTGCTTCCTTTGTCAAATATTAATTTACTATAAAGATTTGGATTTATTTCTGGTCTCTCTATTCTGCTCCATTGATCTATGTGTCTGTTCTTATGACAGTACCAGATTGTTTTGATTATTATGGTTTTGTAGTGTAGTTTGATATTAGGCAGCATGATTTCTCCAACTTTGTCCTCCTTTTTCAGGATCTCTGTTGCTATATGGGACTTTTTGTGGTTCCATATAAATGTTTGAAATATTTATTCTAGTTCTGTGAAATACCTCATTGGAATCTTGATAAAATTGCATTAAATCTATAGAGTGCTGTGGATAATATAGCAATTTTAACGATGTTAATTATTGCTATCTATTAACATGGTATGTACTTCCTCTTATTTGTATCAATTACTTTCTTCAATGTCTTATAATTTTGTAAGTACATGACTTTACATCCTTGGATAAATTTATTCCTGAGTATTTTATTCTTTATAAAGCAGTTGTGAATGGGATTGTTTTCTTAATTTCCCTTTTTTTTTAGTTTGGTTTGGCATATAAAATTTCCACTGATTTCTGGATATTAATTTTGTATCCTGCTTCTTTGCTGAATTCATTCATCAGTACTAGTAGTTTCTTAGTGGAATCTTTGGGGTTCTCTATGACAAAATCTTGTCATCTGAAAATAAAAGTTTTCTTTCCAATTTGTATGACTTTTATTTCTTCTTCTTGCCTGATTACCATGGCTAAGACTACTAGTACTATGTTGAATGAGAGGTGAAAGCGAACATCTCAGTCTTGTTCCCAATCTTAAAGGGAATATTGTACTCTTTGCCAATTGAGTACAATGCTGGCAATGGGTTTGACATATATGGCCTTTATTATGGTTAGATATATTCTTTCTATTTCCACTTTGCTGAGACTTTTTATTTTAAATCGGTGGAGAATTTTTATCAAATGATTTTTCTGCATCTATTGATACAATCATGTGGTTTTTATCCTTCACTTTTTTCATTTTGTTTGCATTTCTATTTTGGTTTGCTAATATTTTGTTGAGTATTTTAGCATCTATAGGGACAGATGCTAAAGGGATATTGGCCTACAATTTTCTTGCTTTGTAGTATCTTCATATCATTTTAAAATTAGGATAATACTGGACTCATAAAATGAGTTAGGGAGCCTTCTCTCCTCTTAAATTTTATGAAATAGTTTGAGAAGGAGAGGTGTTTGTTCTTCTCAGAATGTTTTGTAAAATTCACCTGTGTAGCCATCTAGTCCAAGACTGTTGTTTGTTGCAAGATTTTTCATTGTTGCTTCAGTTTCATTAGTTGTAATCTGTCTATTCATATTCTCAGATTCTTCTTGATTTAGTTTTGGAAGATTGCATATTTCCAGGAATGTATCCATTTCATCCAGGTTGTCCAGTTTTTTTTATATAATTATTCACAATATTTCCTTACAATCCTTTGTATTTCTTTGGTGTCAGTTATTATTTCTCCTCTTTCATTTCTGATTTATTTATTTGAGTCCTGTCTTTTTCTTGATGAGTTTGGTTTAAGGTTTTTTCAATTTTGTTCATCTCTTGAAAGAACCAGCTCTTGGATTAATTGATTTTCTGTATCATTTTTAGACTGTCTTTTGTTTATTTCTGCTCTAATTTTTATTACTCCCTTCCTTCTACCACTTTGGATATTGTCTTTTGTTGTTTTTCAAGTTCCTGTAAGTGTGAAGGTAGATCATTAATTTGAGCCTTTTCTTGTGTTTTGAAATAGGCCTTTAATTCTATTAATTTCCCTTTTAGGATTGTTTTCCCTCTGTCCCACAGATTTTGGATTGTTTTGTCCTCATTTTCGTTTGTTTCAAAGGATGTTTTGATTTCTTCTTTGATTTCATTGTTAATCCATTCATTGTTTAATAACATGTTATTTAACTTCCATGTCTTTGCATGTTTTTCAGTGTTCTTCTTGTGATTCAACTTTAGTTTCATAGCATTGTGGACAATGAAGATGCTTGATATGAATTCAATCTTACATTTGTTGAGTCTTGTTTAGTGACCTGATATATGGTCTGTTATAGAAAATGTTCCATGTGCACTTGAAAGGTATGTATATTCTGTTGCTTTGGGGTGAAATGCTTTGAGGTTACCAATTAAATCCATTTGATCTAGTGTATTGTTTAAGGCTGCTGTCTCCTTTTTGATTTTCTGCCTAGAAGATCTATCCATTGAAGTCAATGGGGTGTTAAAATCCCCAACTATAACTGTATTTCTCTTGATCTTTGTTTATGTACATCAACGGTTGCCCTACATATTTAGATATTCCTATTTTTTGGTGTGTAAATGTTTACTAAGGTTATATCCTCTTGCTCTCTCTATCGTTATGTAGTGTCCTTCTTTGTCTCTTACTATAGCCTTGGTTTTAAAGATTATTTTGTTAGATGTAAGTACTGCTACCTCAGCTTCTTTTTC
The DNA here is from genome assembly GCF_004126475.2 of Phyllostomus discolor. NCBI lineage: Eukaryota > Metazoa > Chordata > Mammalia > Chiroptera > Phyllostomidae > Phyllostomus > Phyllostomus discolor. Next base: position 62,313,720 of record NC_040912.2, on the reverse strand, counting down.
TTTTTCATTTGCATGAAATATCTTTTCCCATTCCTTTACTTTTAGTCTGTGTGTATCTTTTTGATCTGAGATGGGTCTCTTGGAGGCAGCATATATATGTGTCTTCTTTTCTTATCCATTCAGCTAATCTATGTCTTTTGGTGGGAGCATTTAAGGTGATTATTTTTAAATTATTTATTTATTTATTTTTAGAGAGAGGGGAAGGGAGGAAGAAAGAGAGAGAAAGGTTATTGTGTGGTTGCTTCTCACATGCCCCCTACTAGGGACCTGGCCTGCAATCTAGGTATGTGCCCTGACTGCGAGTCTAACCAGCAACCCTTTGGTTCACAGGCTGGCACTCAATCCACTGAGCCACACCAACCAGGTCTTCATTTATAATGAATATTGATAGATACTTATGTAGTGCCATTTTATTGTTAGATTATTTTCCTTTGTTATTTTTTTCATCCTCTCCTTCTTCTTCTTAAAGCAAGTCCTTTAATGTTTATTGCATACTGGTTTGGTCTTAACAAACTCTAGCTTTTTCTTGTTTCAGAAGCTCCTTATTTCTCCTTTGATTCTAAATGTTAGCATTGCTGGGTAAAGTGGCTTTGGCTGTAGATCTTTGCTTTTCATCACCTTGAATATTTCATGCCAAACCCTTCTGGCCTGAAATGTTTCTGTTGAGTAATCAGATGACACTCTAATTGATGGTTCCCTGCCCCTGCCCCACTCTTGTGGATTTTATGACTCTCTCCTTGTTATTAAGCCTTATCATTTTAATTATGATGTCTTGGTGTAGGCCTCTTTTGGTCTAACTTATTTGGGACTCTCTGGGCTTCCTGGACTTTTATGACTTTTTCCTTCACCAGATTAGGTAAATTTTGGGTCATTATTTCTTCAAATAGGTTTTCAATCCCTTTTTTGCTCTCTTCTCCTTCTGGTATTCCCATCATGTGGATGTTATTATGCTTCATCTCCTCTAAAATATTTCTTAAGATCTCCTCATTTTTTAAATTCTGTTTTCTTTATTTTGCTCTACCTGTGTGCTTTTTCTTACATTGTCTTCCAAATCACTGATTCAATCCTCTGCTTCAGCTATATTAATGTTTATTCCTTCCAGTGTATGATTTATTTCAGATATTGCATTTTTTATTTGTGATTCATCCTTTTTTATCATTTCTGGGTCCTTTTTTCATGCTGATGAGTATTCTTATAACCATTACTCTGAACTCTCCTTCTGATACATTGTTTGCCTCTATTTTGTCTAGTTTTTTTTTCTGTAGAATTCACTTGTTCTTTCATTTGGGGTCTGTTTCTTTTTCTTCCCATGTTGGCTGTTTTTTTTTTTTTTTTTAATTTTCTGGTTTAGCTGTTAAAATAATCAGCTGTTAATCTGATCTGTTGTTAATTTAATCAATCTTTAATCTTTAGTGAGGCTGAAGCACCACAGGGTGGGGCAGAGTAATTCCTGGAAGCAGGGTTATTGCCTCCTCCCAGGCTGATGCCACTTGGAGAAGAGTGTTCTGCTTGGGAGAGATGGCTCCTGCAGTACAGGGAATGACTCAGCATTGGGATTCTGGTGGCTATTACTTCAGTTGTTTCCCCAGAGCCACCAACCCCAGACTCTCCTCAAGTGTCTCCAGTCCACTTGGCCCTCCCTTTGCCAGAGCCCAGGATAAGTGGCTACAGATGAAATTTTGTATGTTATCCCTTTAAGAGACTCACTGCATCTGTAGCTGTCTCTCCCTGGCAGACAAAAACCCTGCTGCTTTTCACACCTGGATGTTATCTGGGTTCTTTTCAGGCTCTGCTGCTGTAGGCTCAGGAACCCAGCTTGGGGTTTAGACCCCACACTTCTCAGGGGGAATCCCCAGCTGCTGAAATATCCCTCCAGCTGCCACCCATAGGAGCCCAGCCAGCCCTCTCTCATCTCCTCTGCACTCCCTACCAGTCATGTTGTGGTGAAGTGGTTTCTTCTGTCTGTCTATGGTTATGAGGCTTCTCTCCAGCTAGTGTTCAGTTGGTTATTCTGGATGATTTCTCTACAACTTAGCTATAATTATAGATTGGTCCTGGAAGGAGGTTAGTGTAGCTTCTACTTACTACTCTGCGATCTTGGATCTTCTCCTCTATTCATTGCATAATTTCCTTATGAAAATTAGAAAGGATCCTATAAAGTTAAAGGTCATATTGTTAATATAAGGATAGAGAGCCATGAAGACCAGTAATTTAAGCTGGCATGTTTATATATTGACAAGATAATAATCAAAGCAGTCTCTAAACACATGCTCTATTTTCCTAATAGTACTTGTTACATCCTAGTTTTTTCAGCAGAGATTTCCATAGTACATAACACATTTATTTTTAAAAACAGATGACAATTACTAGAATTATGTTGCTGGTAAAAAAATAAAATTGAGTTCTGGAGTATTTGCAGTATTTTACTGGTAAAAAATGATGTACAGTTTTAATACTTCATGTAAGTTTGCCAAGCTTAAGCCCTGCATGAATGGTGCTAAAATGTCTACAGTCTTCAGTATAAACTGTTTTGACTGTATATTCCTAGACAGCAGTCTTAAAAATACCTTATTTCTATGAGCAAAAATTCTCCCATGTAGACCCACTAAATAAAGGCTTTCTTTCATTCAGAACTTACCTTTTGCACATAGTCATCTTTAGTTTCTCTTTCAGCTGGGTGAAAAACCATAAACCCAAGTTATAAAACACCTGTTGTCCTGTCTTTCTCCAGTCTAAATTTCTATGACAGAATCACAGATATGTTCATCTGAAATATGCCTATACCCCAGTGGAGACTCTAGCTAATGCTATGGAAGACCTGTTCTAAGTTTTCCACAAACAAATGGCAAGCCATCCCCAAGCCTAACTAATTTACAAATTGTAGTAGAAAAGGAAAAAAAGAAGTTTGTGGCCTTTTCTCTCATTTATGTATGAAATGATTTAGAGATCAGAAGGCATAGATATATTTTTATAGTAATTAAAGTAAATTTTGTTAAGGAATGATCATAACTTGTTCAAATGTAGAACTCTTGACACATCTTCTGGCCAAGGGACACATACTAATAACAATAATAACAACAACATGAAGAATAATCTATTTGTCAAGTGTTGCAGGTTCTATTCCCAGTCAGGGCACATTCCTGGGTTGCAGGCCACGGCCCCCAGCAACTGCACATTGATGTTTCTCTCTCTCTCTCTTTCTCCCTCCTTTCCCTCTCTAAAAATAAATACATACATACATACATACATACATACATCTTTAAAAAAAGAATAATCTAATTGTCAATTTCAAAAGTTAAGTACTATTTCTTTGCACCAATGCTTCACCATATGGGATTGGAACGATTTAGCCACTGAAAGTCAGAATATCCTGAGACACTATTTGCTCATTCATTGTATAATTTATAATGTAGAGTGATATGCAAATGGAAAAAGAAGGCTTTGTCATTTTCATAGTGTAAAGAACTGCCATTTCAACATATTTAAAAAGTCATCAGCTACCTACTGTTTACTGTTTCTTCATTGTTTCATATCATTTAGCCACTTATTAGCCAAATTATTTTCAGCATAAGTTTAATACCTAAATCCATCCATTTCTAATTTTCACATATGATTACTTTATAGACTATCGTTGAGTGGAATATTCCTTTTCTGCTTCTCTCAGTTCTAAAATATAGAATGAACATTCTTACTATAGAGTTTTTAATTAATAGCAAATGCTACATTAAACCTACATATATTCTTTTCCTTTGTGTTGTATCTCTGATCTTATATTTTCTTCAAATAGCCATGCCACACAGAACTTGATGGCTATATTTCTGTTTATTTCTCACATAGGTTCATTAGAGTGGTTTGTCTTTCTTCATGGGAGTCCTGAACTTTGGAAGGTCACATCAATAGCTGTCCAATGCAGAATAATAGAATTTTCTGCCATCAGGACCAATCCCCTCATCTTCTCATGCTTGAACCGTAATGTACTCTAGCTCTTCATTTCTGACAACCTATCAATTATTCATTGTTGGAACAGAACAAATCACTTAGATGAGTTACTAAAACTGTTTATGTATAGCTCCCCTAACCCACAACTATATTGAATTGGAATCTCTACAGATGGAGTCTGGGAATTTGCTTTGTAACTCTGGCATGTGAAAAATTTGAAAACCACTGAATTATTGGAGGATATTTAACCTATTTTCAGTCTGTGAATCAATATCAAAGAACTCTGGATAACGTAAGGACCCTATGGACATCTGGTTACAATGGCTCTGTCGGTAGCTGTTTTGAAGTACCTTCTGATCTTAACATTTAAGAGTAAAAGGTAAAATATAAAAAGAAAAAATACAGCAACACAAAGGCTGACTCAAAAGCAAACCCCTTTGAACCAGAAAAGGAACATAAATTTAAATTAGAATTTGGTTGAATGTAAATGACTTTTGTGTTTCTGAGCCAGAAACTGGCAGAAGGGGTAGGGGCTAAGTTCCTATGCCCTGGCCCCACTGCTCAAGCAGGGAATATCCAGGACTGTAAGCTAATCTAGAAAGCTAAGTGAATTATGTTTTCTATGGATATTATGGGCTTAAGGGAATGCACACGGATAAGGAATTATGCCCAAGAACTAAGACAAGAGAAAAAAAAGTTTGCCAAACCAAGAATTAAATCAAAACTAAATCAAACATAACAGATATTTTATGCAAAGGAAGATTGCCATCACAATCTCATTAACCAAATTAGTAATTAAGATATGATTTCACTTCAGATAAAAGTAATGTAAAGTGCTGACTGAAAACCAAAACAAATATGGTATATTTATGATGTTAACTCCATGGACCCAGAGAAGGAAACAATCTTATAGCTTACCTAGTTTGTATAGAAATGTTAAGAATTTGAAAAAAGTCTGTGTAATTATTTGAACATTTCCTATACTTGCTTCCTAAAGCTCTTGGAAACCACTAAGATAGGTTCAAACTGACTGAAGACACCTCCGGTGGCCTCAGGGTGAACTTTTCTTATTATACCCTTATTATAATACTAAGATTTCTGCCCAAAGTGTGGCTTATTTATCATTTCCTATACATGCAGTGAATGTATAGCCATGTTCACTTATGGTATATGCTCACACCAGACATACCTCACCATGCTATAATGTAAGCATCTAACCCTGTAATACCCACAGTCTTAGGGAAGCATTGCTTTTGGAGTGATCCCCAGTGTGATCCTTGCTTGCTGGCTTGCGTAAAGTTCCTACTAACAAAATCAATTTGGAGTGTTCTTTTGGCTAACACTTACTAAGTGGTCAGATCCTAGTTTGGTTCAGTAACAATCTCTCCCTCCCCTCCCCTCACCCCTTGTTTCCCCATCCCATTGTGTGTTATTTAAAGTCCTCAAAAAATTGTCAGAACTTATCTACCAGTATCACAGTTATGTATAACAGTTCCATTAAATCACCACAAAAGAACTCAGAAATATTAACAAAGATTTAAAAAGGGAGCATTATTTCTTTATTATAAATATAATTGCAATGAAGTTAAAGCTCAGTTCCAGGTCAAGACATATGCCTGGGTTGCAGACCCAACCCTGGTTGGGGGCATGTGCGAGAGGTAACTGATCAATGTTTCTCTTTCACATCAATATTTCTTTCCCTCTCTTTCTCCTTCCCTTCCACCATCTCTCTAAATACAAATAATAAATAAATAATCTTACCTGTTTGTTAAATTAGTCATTAGCCTTGTTTATTTATCTTCCCTAGGATAAAACTTGCATATTTAATTATATCATGATGTATAGAGCCCTAAAGTGTTTTCTACATCATTGTCTTCAGGTGTGGACTAACAATTTAAAATGAAGTCACCCTAAGCTTTCTTACTGATAGCCCACATTATGCATATGGTGCTATCTCCTTTGGAAATATAAATGACAGAACTTTTTTTGATTTTTTATGTGTCAGAGTCAAGTACACATGGTTCAATAGTAAATCATGTCTTAAATTGATTGCAGAGGAGGTGACAAGGAGATAAAGTGGCTGAGGATACTTAGCCATTCAAAAAGGCAGCAAAATGAATTCTCTACCCATAAGTGATATCTTTTCATGTGAGGCATAATAACATCATGCCAGAAACTGATTTTCATGACCTCTTACATGTAGGGTATCCAGGATTTAGCTGCATGAAGGCATTGATAAAAAGATAGATATGGTAGCTTGAACTTGATTATCACATTAAATAGGATAAAGACATATAACACATGATGGGATATAATAAAATATTTTAGAGTTACCTAATTTTTAATGAAAACTAATAAAAGTGTGTTTAAAAAATTCTAGATTCAATCAGTTTTTATCTTAATCACAAATTCCACTGCAGAAATCTTTAGCTCTGTGACAGTTTTATACATAATACTTATGTTGTATACAAATATATATGTTGCATATATTATCTACCTCTCAACTTTAAGAAGATTATAAACAAATAGATTATCATGTTTCATCATCTTGAGTCAAATAAGAAGGGTGGAAAAACATTGTGGGCAGATAACAATGTCCAAGAGCAGATGGTAAAAAGAAATTAATGTACATTTACTTTCTTGTTTCCTTCTTCCTTATTCATTTTTTGTTTCCTCTCTTCCCTCTTTTCTTCTTTCCATTATTTGTTATTCAAATAGTCTTGAAAAATTTAAACATTTAATTTTTCACTCTTTACTATGTGTGCTGAGACTATAAAAACAAAGAGAGACGATTTAAACTTACGTAGTGTTGCTTTCACAAGGATGAGTAAAAGCTCTATTTGATACAAAGAATGCACTAGATTCTTTCTGGAGTAATAAGAAAAAAATAGCAAAGAATCTAAGAAATTCCCTGTGACATGGAGAATTAGTAGAAATTTTCCATGCAAAGAAGTAGGAAGGAAATTGTTCCAGGATAGAGAAGTAGTCTGTGAAGAAGACACATGCATGAGAAAGAATGTGTTTTCAAGGAATTCCAAGGAAGTCAGCTCTTTTCCATATTAATAATACCACCATGGTTAATTTTATGTGTCATCTTGACTAGGCTATGTTGCCCAATTGTTTGGTCAAACCCTAGTGTGGATGTACTGTGAAGCTGTGAAGGTGATTGGTTTCTTCCCCTCAGTTGAGGGTTTTAAGTGCAAAAGTTGACGTTTTTTGGAGAAGGTGGAATGCTGGGAATTCTGCCTTAAGACTGTAACATAGTAATTCTAACTGTATTTCTGTCCCACAGTCTACTTTGCTGGTCTGCCCTGAAAATTTCAGATTTGTCAGTTTCCTCAATCCCATGAGTCAATTTCTTAAAACTCTCTGTCTCTCTCTGTCTCTCTCTTGTCACCTCTCTTCTTTACTTTTATAACCTTTATTTTTACTGTTGACACTATTACAGATGTCCGCATTCAACCCCACTCTGTGTCCAGTCAAACTGATCCCTGGAACCACTTCCTTCTGGCCATTACCACAGTTATCTGTGTCTATGGGCTATGCATATGTGTTCTTTGGTTAATCCCTTCATCTTCTTTCATCCAGTCCTTTCCCCAAACCCTTCTCCCCTCTGATAGCTGTCATTTTATCCCATGTATCCATGCCTCTGTTTCTATTTTGTTCATTATCTCCTTTAATTGTATTGGCCTATTTATATGGAAAATATGACTTATACAAATTCTAATACATAGTATTAGCTGTACTGTACACATTTTATAGCTTATTCAGTCTACTCCTTATTATAACTGTATAAGAACAGACAAAAACAGACTTACAAAAAATATCTGCTTAAGCCTAGTCAGTTAGAGATGAAGCTGTGATTTTGACCCAACTTTGTGTGAGTCTATCACTTTCATTTTTAATTACTATACTACTTTCTTAGGATATGAGTTGTGGGGAGCTCATAAATAATATTCAAAAGTGGGGTAATAGGTAATATATGAGAAAGATCAATCTTAAAAATGGGAGATATTGTAGACCAAAAAAATATTAGAACTCATGAATTAGTTGTTCTTTTTAATAAAACTATCTGAAGGAAAAATAGTCCGATTTGACATCCCTATGCCAAGTGGGTTCTCTTCAGTGTCTGATATGCTTGTTTTTTTTGAAAATCATTTGACCTGACTGTTGATTAAATCTAAACCCTCCTTCTTCTTCCTCAATTCTTTCATGTTGACCAATGATGTAAAATAATGAAAACCATTAATTAGATATCACAATGTTTATTAAAGGATTAGCATGTGCATGCAAATGTGTGTGTTCTGTTAACAAGTAGATAATAACTTATGAAGCAATGAGTGCAGTTCTGCTGAAACATGTCAGTCACAGACCCTACCCTCCAGGAACTTACAGTATAGAAAAATACATTCAAAAGAATTATAATAGAAGCAAATATAAGAAATGTTAAATGAGAGTTGGAGATACGCTAACATTCTATTAATAGAAAGATCCCACCACATCTTATATAGTTAAAAACAAGAAGTAGACATTTTAGTCATAATTAAGATAAACTTTCTGATCTTTTTTTGTTAAATACTTCAGTAATTTGGGTGGTTCTAACGCAAAATGCATTTTATAACAACTAAGTAATGCTTTACTGAGAGTTCATATTTCTTTTGCTTGTTTTGTTTCCTAAACAACAGGAAAGGCTTTGATGCTTCATATCACCTAATTCTTTAGATTCCTATCTATGAAGAGCTATTCCTTTGCTTCTTCATAATACTTTATTTCTTATTTTCATACTCACCTTATTTTGGCTTACAAGCCAAATTCATCTCCCTCCTTTTCTGTTGCATGGATAGGGAGACAATGTCGCATAGATATAGTAGAAGAAAGTATTTTAGAGCACCAATGTCCTTATTTACTTACTGCATGACCTTGGACACAGCTTATAAGAGGCACATGGTGATCAGTTTTAGGGATACAGTCATGTACCACATAATGATGTGTTGGTCAACAATGGACCATATATATGATGGTGATCTCATAAGATTATGATGGAACTTAAAAATTCCTATCACCTGGCAATATTGTAGCTATCATACATCACAGCTCAATACATTACTGATGTGTTTGTGGTAATGCTTGTGTAAAAAGACCTGTTGCGCCACCAGTTGTATAAAAGCATAGCAAATACAATTACAGCACATAATTCTTACCAATAATAAATACCTATGTTACTAGTTTATGTATTTACTCTACTATACTTCTTTTTATGATTAGAGTACATTCTTTCTACTTGTGAAAAAAAGTGACATAAAACAATATTCCATATTATGCCAGTAGCCTCAGGCATCTTGTATTTATCAGGTCTCTTGATTTCATCATTTTCTTCCTTGCTTGATTTAATCTCATTTTGTACAGTAATATGCTGTACAGTTTTGTAGTCTAGGAGCAGTCACTTATACCATATAGCCTAGGTGTGTAGTAGACTACACCATAATGTGTAGTAGACTACACTCTACAATGTTTGCACTAGAAAAGCCCCAGACATGTTTATCAGAACATACCCTTACTGTTAAGTAGTGTATTGTAAGAGTTTAATTAATAAATATTCATTCTGTTAAAATCTTTTGGTGGTTTCCCTTGCACATTGGATAAATTTCCATGTGATTTAGTACTTTAGTATGAAAAGTACTAAAGTTCTATATTTCAAATAATTTCAAATATTTCAAATAATATGTGAAATTTAGTCTGAACCTACCTATCTTAGTTCCCTCAGGGTGTTACAACAGGATACCACAGACTGAGTGGTTTATACACAACAGAAAATTTTTTTCAGATAATTAACCTTTTATTTTTTGCACATTAAAACAATTTGTTTTTGAAAACAATTAGAATAAGTTACTTGTGTATTCAAAGTATCATTTGAACAGGAAAACCTTCATAATATGCAAAGATATTTGTATATGTTCAGGAATATTAACTGAAACACTGTTAACAAAAGTGAAATTCTAAAGATACTTAAATATCTATCAAAAATTATATTGACCATTAAGCAGAATACCAAACAATTACTTTTTTAAATAAAGTATATCAATATGTATATTGATAAGTGGAAATAACTGCAAATTTATAGGGTATTAAGTATAAGGCAATTTATGTGACCAACAAATACATATCATGTGACTATACATTTAATACACACATATGTTATACCACTAGTGACATTAAAATTACCTGCAAAGATTCCTAAAAAATTAACAGTAATTCTCTATATCTTCATTTGAATGAAAACTCTTTGTAATACAGTTTATTTTTTAGTGTATTTTTACCCTTTACCATATATCCCCCTTATACTCTATTCCACTTCCAGCCACCACCTGGACATAAAATTACTTTTATGTTGTTTTTAATATTAATTTCTAAAAGTGAATGTGTAAGGAGAATCCAGAGTAAAACTTAGATAACATCAAATAACTTTTCTATTGTTTTCTGTCACTTAATGCATGACTGTTGTAAACTGTTATAAAAAGTTTAAAATAACACCAGAATTAACTAGTGTTAACAGCAGAATTTTTTTTTCTCAAAGTTCTGAAGGCTGAGAGAATAAGATTAAGGCATGGGCAGATTGCATGTTTGATAAGGGCCCATTTCCTGGTTCATAGATTGTCTTTTCTTGCTATGATCTCATGTGGTGAAAGGGGCAGAGGAGCTCTCTGGCTCTCTTTTATAAAGGCACTGATTCTATTCATGAGAGCTCCACCCTCAGGACCTAATCATCTCCCAAAGGCTTTACATCCAAATACTATCTTATTGGGGATTAGGTTTCAAGATATAAATTTGGTAGGAAAAGAAACATTCAATCTGTAACACTGCACTTCCAATCATTCCCAGAGCCACTTTGACATGAACCTTCTTCTAAAAGAGGACTACTTCATTTGTTGCCCTAACAGTGAATCATTCTCCCATTAATTTTAGTTATTTGCCAGATAAACATAGAGATTTTTCAGGTTATAAAGCTTATGCAACTGGAGAGTTCTCCTATAAGAAGAAGGAAAGAAGAAAGGAAGAAAGGGAGGGAAAGATAAAAGTTATGAATACAAATAGAGTACAAGTTTTGGAAGGGGCCCATGTCCCATATACTTCATTTTCTTTAAAGTAAAACAATTTTGCCCTGGCTGGCATAGTTCAGTGGATCAAGCACGGGCTGCAAACCCAAGTGTCGCAGGTTCGATTCCCAGCCAGGGTACATGCCTAGGTTGCAGGCCATAACCCCCAGCAACCGCACATTGATGTTTCTCTCTCTCTCTCTCTCCATCTCCCTCCCTTCCCTCTCTAAAAATAAATAAGTAAAATCTTAAAAAAAACTTTATAATAAATAAATAAATAAAGTAAAACAATTTCCACTCATTGCATGCATTAATAAGCTATATCTTTTCTTTTTCAAGGCTTATTAAATATAATCTTCTTTTAGTTCAAATAATACCTCCACTTTGAAGACTGACAATTGATTCAAGCTCAATGCAGTATTTTCCTCCTCTGAAATTTTTAGTATGTATTATCTGTACTTTTAATTTAGTCTATGTTAAAGACAGATTTATATAGTTATTTAAGTTGACATGCATATATGATTTTATAAAATATTTGATTACCAATAAATAACTTGACTATTGGTTCTGTTCCAACCACAGGCCCCAATCTGACAACATTTTGTGTATATGGGTGCTAAGTATTTGTTGATTCATATAAAAATAATATTTTGAGATTCTTTTTTAGTCAGAAGACAGGATAAATAATAAATTTATTTATTATTTAAATATAAATCGCTCCAATTATAAATTTAAGGGAAGTAAACACACCCATTTAAAATTAAATAAAGCTCTTTTTATTTACATGTTATATAAAATGTGTTAAATTAAATTGGTATATATAATAGATTTCTTCTAAAAGTTAATGCTCATGAGAATTATGGGGCATCTATCTTTATTTTTGTTACATTTCAATGCATTTGTATGGGAATAATTTTGTTAAACATTTTTACTAAACAATCAGTTCAATGCTTTTTATAGTTTCTTTTCCTAAAGAAGTCTAACTCTAAAGTACAGTGTTATCCATATGAAAGAGGGTGCATTTCTAAATGAAGTGTCATTAAAAGTGGCAGGAAAGAGAGCATTTATGAACCATGTCTTAAACCATCCTTCTTTCATTTGTATGGCTGTTGAAGTATATTTCTTAAGCCCTTGATGTAACTATATCAGCAAAATATAATAAATTAACAAGAATAATCCTTGACTTTTATTATACTGTATCTTTTCACATGAAAAGCATATAAGTAGGCATGAAATACCATGAATTTTCTACCCCTAACTGCATTATATAAAGAGCTGTTGTAAGCATAAGAAGAGCTTTTAATCTGAATGAACTTCATTAGCTTTGGATTTAGTTATGCATTGAGAGTACAAGTTGAAAGGCCTACCTGTTTGCTCATGTTTTTTTTTTTTTTAATTTGCCTAAGTAACATGCAAAGGATATAGTGAATATGGGATAAAGATTAAGAAATAATGATAAAAAAATGTACTTTTGAACATTCACAAACATCTATTTAACGCAAAATACATGTCATATATAAGTGATCAGGAACTGTCTTCTAGCACCTTCTAGCCAGGCCTCAGAGAATCTCTATTTCTTCGAAAACACAAAGAGCCGAAGACCAGGCATGATGTGTGGAAGCCTGTAGGATGCAGGAGTGAGAAGAAAGTTGCCATGACCAAAACAGGAAGAACAGCTGGCATTTATCAAGAATTTCTTGCTAGGCATTATTCTAACCATTGTACTTGTCTTATTTCATAAGCCTAACAGCAAATATGTGAGGTGTATATGGTTATTTTCCTCATCTTACAGATGTCTTGTGAGGTCAAAGAGGTTAAATAATTTGCCTAAGGTCACACAGTTAGATGCAAGCAGAGTTGAGATTTGAAGCCAAACAGTCTGGTTCTAGAGGAACTCTTTATACACTTTTGTATGCAGGGTACACATAATAAATAAATGATAAAAAAGACAAAGTCTTTTTTAAGACTTTAAATATAAACTTCTTAAACTTAAAAAAAATTATATTTATTGTGGAATGGCTATTGTTTAAAAATAGAGTAATGCATTACTATTAATGAACTACTTAATAATTGCTTGTATGTAAAGTGAAATTAGAAGGTGAAAGATATAAAAATATTTAAAAGGTACTGTCCATATGGAAGACAAAAACTCTACCAACTTACGTATGGCCCTGAGGTCTCCATTAGAAGTGGAGTGATGTTAAGCCAAATACAAGCATGTGTGTTGTGTGTACATGCTCATATGACAATTTCTTTTCTCAAAGAACTCATAATCTGATGGTGAGTCATTTATGTGAATAAATAAATATAACACAGATCAGAACAAGTACTTGGATAAGGGAATTGAAACACAGAGTAAAGAGCAATGGAAACACAGAACACAAAGAGTTTTACTACTGCAGATACTCAGGAAAGAGTCCTGGAGGAGGTGATGATTTTTACACATGGAGGTAGTAGCATTTCACTTTAAAATGGTGGGAGGAAGAGAAGAAATGTCAAACAGAGATAAGAGCAGTAACAAACTGAAAAAGATGAATAGCCTAGGATATATTCAGTGAACTCTCTCCAGTCTGGTGTAGATGACTTAAAGGGCATTTGGTAGGATTGGGGAGAGTGGGAGTGGAGAAAAGTAAGGCGTGAAAGATGAAAACCCTACAACTGACTAAAACACAAGTTGTGAAGACATTGTAATGTCTTGGCAATGTATCGGATTTTTAATTAGAGACTCTGGACTCAGCTGTGGTTTTTCTATGAAGGGAATGCTTTCTCAGAGATTGGAAGATTTCTCTTATAGAGCGCTAAGAAAAAAATGTAGGCTAGTGAAAGGAAAACTAGCTCATACATTAACATATTAGTTTAAAAGAGAAGAAACAATGGCTTGAATTTAAGAATGGATGTGTGAATACAAAATATAGAGTGCAAAGTTAAGTAGCACCATGAATCTTTTTCACTTTAAGCACACAGGAAATTAACACAGGGACTCTTACCTTCTATATTGGCTTTATTGAACAAGGGAAAAGTTTCTCCTTTATACATAACGCAACTGACAGTTGGTTCCCTCTGCACAATGCAGTAATAGGTGTCCAGCCTACAAAAAAACTCACCAACTAATGTAATAAATTATGATGGATGAAGAAATTGCATAATCACTTTTCGAATTCTATGTCAAAATACAGGTCAGAATCAAACACACTTTGACATGTCAGTCTTCAAAATTGGTATTCCTAGTGCATTTAAACATTTCAGTTTTTTTCCCCATAAAATATGGTATTATTTAAGTAAAATATTAACTTTATCCCCCCTCTATTATTAGAATATGTACTAACTTCAACAGTTTTTGTGGTAATTATGTGAGTGATATATGGTATATGTAACAGTGTCCGATTTATACTAAGTGCTAGGAAAGTAGAAACTATTATTACTATTATCATTTTCCTTAGTAGCTGTGAATTTAGTGTCCATGGTTTGATCTGATTTAATATTGTTTCTATCATCAAATACAAAGGTTTGCAAGGTGGCTGGTCAGGGTTGCAGATACAGTGATGGCTGTTTATCAGTGGAACTGACTGGAATCCACTGAAATAGTCTAACATCTACTATCAATCAGTTAATCACCTTCACAATACAGCCACACCTTGGAGATAATGAAAGTTTGGTTTTAAACTATGGCAGTAAAGCAAGTAGCAAGTAGTATTTTTTTTTAAGCTGCTAGAAAGTCTTGCCTTTAATTTGCAAAACAGACACATGAGCACATTTGTGAAGCATAATAAAATGAAGTGCAATGAAACAAGGTATGCCTATACAGAAATCCACAAGCTTGTTTAACAACTTTATTTTCACCAATGAACATTTGCTAATATAAATACAACTTTAATTAGGAAGAACAACATGATGAAGACACTTGATACTGTGATCCACAATAAAAACAGATCCTGCTGTCTTCAAGCCAGTGGGTGTTATCCTTTCATAAGAACCCTAGGATCATGCTCTTAATTAGCTAATTATTTAGAAATTAGAAAGGACTCAATTAACAAGGAACACACAACCTGTGATACAAATGACATGAGTGGAGAGTAAATTCACTTTCAAGAATTAATAAAAAGTGCCAATGGACTGCATATGGTATTCATGTGTAATTAAAAACAAATTACAGCATAGAGAAACATTAAACATGCTACTAAATTAATCTCCTCAATTAAAATGCAGAAAATCTCCCAAAATTTTTTATAGAAAACATATGTTTCCTGCATGAAATATGGAAATGATTTCCCTCTGCTGACTAAATGTTTGTTTAAAAGAATCAACAAGATTGCAGAAATATATGGAGAATATTTTACTGACACTATGTTGAACAAGACAACTCTGAACAACAGAAAACAACATTTGCTCTCCTTTTTAGACAGTTTTCCTCTCTATTAATGAAACATGGTATACTTGAACAAGTAAAAATAATCAACCATGAATAGTACTTCCACCTTTTTTTGAGTTTTCTGTACAATAATAAATATGACATTCCAGATGTATAACAGGA
The DNA here is from genome assembly GCF_004126475.2 of Phyllostomus discolor. Lineage (NCBI taxonomy): Eukaryota > Metazoa > Chordata > Mammalia > Chiroptera > Phyllostomidae > Phyllostomus > Phyllostomus discolor. Next base: position 62,298,156 of record NC_040912.2, on the reverse strand, counting down.
AACAGAATCACTTAGATTTATGAAGTACTCTCTCAAGTTTCTATGCAAAAGAGAAAATCCTTGCCCTCATGAGCTATGTTCTCATATTAAAACAATCACAGTTTACACTCTGTGAAACTCATAGTAAACCTCAACTAACAATGAAATACTACAGACTTGACTGTGAAAGAATAATTGGAAATATAACAAAAAATAAGTAAAATACCCTAGAGAAAAACTTAACAGATCCCAAATGAACTATGCTATACTAAGTGAATTTACTTGAACCTCATTTTACTAATTTTAACATCATCAGTGCTGTCATAGTTATCTTTGTTTACTTGGTCACTTATTTAATAATCTTTACCACTACTCTCTTCCAAAAAAACTAATTCTTATAAAGATACAAAAATGAAAGATATAAAAAAATGTGAAAAGTTGATAAGATTATAGGAAAAAAACAGGATATAGCCAAATGGAAAATTAGTGCACAAACACCTAGTTTAATTTCTTGTAACTATTAGAAACAAGCTACAAGTTTGCCTCTGAGCTTCCTAAGAATCAACCCAATGATGGAAACAAGGCCAAGTTATTTAATAAGAAATTAAAAATGGAAAAGGGCATGATATGTCCTTGAAGCCTGATTAAATTTATGTCCTAAGTTTTCATGTACCGAAAGAGCCTATGTAGTATAATGAATGAGCAAAGGCATAAAATAGTCAATCAATGTATACCATGTTCTACCAACATCCTTATACTACATCTAAAGGCAGGTTTTAAAGATGCTTCAATATGTCCTGTTTGCATAATCCTACATGCAAATCAAATAATAAGATTTAGCTTTCCACAACCTGAAGTAAGCCAAGGACATCACTTGAATTACGGATAGAGATAAAAATATTTTAAGTTGTTCTTAAAGTGTGGTCTTTAATCCATCAGTGTCATCTAGGAACTTAATAGAAATACAAATTCTTGGGTTCTACCTCAGATCTTCTGAATCAGAATCTGTGAAAGTGATACTTAACAACTAATAAATTAAATTTCACATTGAATAAAGATAACAAGGTAAATTTACAGTTGAAAAATTAAAAATAAAAACGGATTTACACAACATGTACCTTTCAGTATTTCTGGAGTATATATTGTGAAATGAATGACTTAGTCAAAGGAAACTGAATGAACATAGGAAAGAATTCATAAATTTATTTAGAATGCATGTGAGTGAAAATTTATTTTAAGAAACCCTAAGTACTAGCCCAGGAATTGAGAAATGGAGTGATAAAAAGAGTGAGAGGGGGCCCTGGATGGCGTAGCTCAGTGGATTGAGCTCGGGCTGCAAACCAAAGTGTCGCAGGTTTGATTCCCAGTCAGGGTACATGCCTAGGTTGCAGGCCATGACCCCCAGCAACCGCACACTGATGTTTCTCTCTCTCTCTCTCTCTCCATCTCCCTCCCTTCCCTCTCTAAAAATAAATAAATAAAATGTTTTTAAAAAAGGGTGAGAGGGAATATGCTAAGTTACACATGAAAATATGTAATCCTTGAGATAATTGGTTCTACTTCAGATAAAACAAAAATATCCAACCTAAACGACATACTTTAAGATTGTATCTGTACGACTATAGCAGAATCAGTCGTGACTGAGATATTGTAGACAGTGATTTAGGAGACAAGACATGTTGACTTGGGGTTCCAAATGTTCAAATGGGTAAAAATAGCTACAGAAAGACGTTCAGATATATTGCATTGCTGTGTCAAATATCATACATATACACATAATTATGTAAATTTAATTATATATTATATATGTAAACATATTTAATTCAAAACTAAACATTCAAAAATAAGGGCTATGGACTGAATTGCATTTCCCCCCAATTCATATGTTGAACCCTAACTCTCACCACCATGTGAGGACCAGAAAGAAGACATGATCTACAAACAAGAACCACTCTTACCAGGAAATTAACACACTGGCACCTTGGTACTGGACTTCTAAGAGGCCAGAACTGTCACAAGTGTGCACAGGTAATCAGGTTCTTGTTGATCATGAACAAAAATTAGATGAATCACACAAACCCAGTAAAGTGAAGCAAACAGACTTTATTAAGGAACAGTACACTCCACAGAATATGGAAGTAGGTTGATCCCGTGAACAGAGAAAGGCCCCTATTGTCTGAACAGTTATAATTATATAAGGAATTTTACTGCCCTATACTTAATTTTCTACTGAGCTTGCATTAGAAGTTATATAATTTTTCTGTTACAGGACATGAGATTACCCATAGTTCTCCCTGATTGCCCACTGGGGGAGGAGAGTGTAGAAACTGCAATGCTAATTTATTACAATCAGATTATAATGATGCTAAGGTGTATTATAGGTTGTTCAAGATCAAAGTGCACAGGCCTGGCTGTAGTTTTAAGTATTCCTATGCCATTACAAGACTATTTTCAGAATTCAGGATGTTGGTAAGTGTCAATGTCAGTTACTTACTTTGATATCAGTCTCCCAGGACTTCCTTGTTGTTATTTTATCTACTCTCTCCAAGTCTCTTAACTCAAGTCTAGCTACTTGTGGTGGTGAATGAAGTTCTTATTTCAGGAGCTCAAGCTGCCTCGCCTAGGATGTCTGGCTTAACATTCCATAGCATATTTTACATTTACTGCAGATGCCTTCAGAACTTCCTCATTTCTAACTATCTTCCTGCCTCAGAAATCTGTTGGTTAAGCCAAGCTATATACTCTATTTTGTTATGGCAGCCCAAGCTAAGACAGTAAATTTGAAACAATTTGTTTTCATCCTTCAGAATTTAGAAGAAATTTTTAGGACTTTAGGATTTATGGCATACTCCTCAAAATACTAGATTCTGGTATAAATAATTACTAAAAGCTCTGTTTCAGATAGTGGGACACACTAAATATTTTGCTAGGTCTTCTCCCTATTGTGGAATAACCAAACCTTGCATAAAGTACAACATTTGACTCATGGGTCATAGGCTGTCAAACTCTACCATGTCACATTGAAAAGTAATGAAGATATACTGTATCATTTTTTTAAAACTCAAAAGCAATCATATAACATATTTTTGTGATAAAACTATTTTTTAGTTTTATTTTTATTGCTTATGCTGTTATAGTTGTTCCCCACCTCTACCCAGCCCCATCTGCCCCCAATCCCTTCTCCATCTTTCATCCTGTCTTCCTCCTCCTTTCTGTGAGCTGTTTTATGTATCTAAGCTTCTGTTACTACTTTGTTTTATGTATCTAAATCTGTTACTACTTTGTTTGTTAGCTTTTTGTGTTCACTAGATTCCACATAAAGGTGAGATACTATGCTATTTTTCTTTCACTGACTGGCTTAATTCATTTAGCATAAGTTTCCCCAGGTCCATACATGCTGCTGCAACAATGTAAGTTTCTTCTTTTTTACTGCTGCAGAGCATTCCATTGTATAAATGCACTGCAGTTTTTTGATCCATTCATCTACTGTTGGGTACTTAGGCTTTTTCCAAACTTTGGCTATTGTAAATGGTGCTTGTATAAACATAAGGATACATATATTTTTGTATTAGTGTTTTGGGACCCTTGGGCATATTCCCAGAGGTGGAATCACTGGGCCAAAGGGTAGTTCCATCTTTAATTTTTTAAGGATACTCCATATTGCTTTCCACAGAGCTTACACAAGACTGTATTCCCACCAACAGTGCACTAGGGTTCCCTTTCTCCACATCCTTGTCAACACTTGTTTATTGATTTATTGATGGTAGTCATTCTGCCAGGTATAAGATAATATTTCATTGGGGATTTAATTTGCATTGCTCTGATTATTAATGATGTTGAACACTTTTTCACATGTGCAGATTGGGTGGTCTGTGACTTCTGGCTTCTCCCAAAACTAGAATCACTTTTGAAAAAGAAGAGATTTCAGACTGAGAGTGAGATTCAGGAAAATACAGTGGGGCAGCTGGTGGTGACTGAGAGAACTATGTGGGGTTCCAAGGTGACTTCTTTGAAGGGGACTGAGGCATCATTGTCATGTACAATATTTCCTTTATCTTGTATCTTCTTTACTAAATGTCTCTATTTTTCATAATACATGGCTGGATACCTTCTGGACAGGCTTGTTATATACTGTCCACACAGACTAAAACTAAATGAATGGAAAAATATATTTCACACACATGGAAAGGAAGGATGAGCTAAAGTATCAATACTTATATGTCACAAAATAAATTTTAAAATAAAGCTACACTAAGAGACAAAAACACACTACATAATGGTAAAGGGTTCTATTCAATAAGAGGATGTAATCCTTGTAATCATTAATATGCACTCAACAAAGGAGAGCCTATATTTATAAAGCAAATCTTAATTGACATAAAGGGAGAGATTTACAATAATAAAGTTTTGGTAGGAGATTTTAAGCCCCCATTGACATCAAAAGATACATTTTCCAGACAGGAAATCAACAAGAAAACAACATCCTTAAATGACACACTGGGTTAGAAGGATTTAATTGGTATCTTAAGAACATTTTACCTCAAAGCTCTGTGCACATAGAATATTTTCAAGTGCACATAGAACATTTTCTAGGATAGACTACATATTAAAACACACAACAAGTCTCAAATATTCTGTGACTATAATATGTACATTCTTTGACCATAATGGTATGAAATTAGAAGTCAATTATAAGAAAAAAACTGAAAAACACACAAAGACATGGAGACTAAATAACATGTTACAAAACAATAAATGGGTTAGCCATAAGATCTAGATAGTAATCAAAATATGCCTTGAAACAAATGAAAATGAGAGTAAAATAACCCAGAATCTAGGGGACATGATGAAAGCAGTCCTAAGAAGGAAATTCATAGCATCACAGGCCTCATCATAAAACAAGAAAAATCTCAAATTAATAATCACACTTTACACTTAAAAGTGTCAGGGAAAAAAAGCTCAAAGTGTGCACAAGAAAGATAATAATAAAGATTAGAGCAGCAATAAATGAAGAAGAGTCTAAAAACCTTAATAGAAGATTAATGAAAGCAAGAGCTGACTCTTTAAAAAGATAAACAAGATTGACAAACCTTTATCCAGACTCATCAAGAAAAAAAGAAGAATTAAATAAATAAAATCGTAAATGAAAAAGAACAAGCAACAACTGACTCCACAGAAATACAAAGAATTGTAAGAAAATATTATGGACAACTATATGCCAATAAATTGGACAATCTGGATGAAAATGGATACATTCTTAGAAACATATAATTTTACAAAACTGAATCAGGAAGAATCAAATAATCCAAAAAGATGATTACACCTAATAAAATTGGAGCAGTCATTAAACACATGGATGACACTATTCTAAGACAAGCAGCCCAATTAAAAAATGGGCAAAGGACTTGAACAGACACTTCTCCAAGGAGGATATAAAGAGGGTCCAGAGACATATGAAAAGATGCTCAGTATCACTAGCTATCAGAGAGATGTAAATTAAAGCCACAGTGAGATACCACTTTACATCAGTCAGAATGGCCATCATAAACAAAGCAACAAACAAGTGTTGGAGAGATTGTGAAGAAAGGGGAACCCTAGTGCACTGTTGGTGGGATTACAGACTGGTGCAGTGACTATGAAAAATAGTATGGAATTTCCTCAAAAAAATAGAAATGGAACTGCCTTTTGACCCAGCAGTTCCACCACTAGGATTATATCCTAAGAACCCTGAAACACTAATCCAAAACAATCTATGTACGTCAATGTTCATAGAAACACAATTTGCAAGTCCTGGAAGCAACCTAAGTGCCCATCAGTAAACGAATGGATCAAAGAGCTGTGGTACATTTACACAATGGAATTCTATGCAGCAGAAAGAAAGAAAGAGCTCCTGCCCTTTGTGACAGCATAGATGGGACTGGAGAACATAATGCTAAGTGAAATATGCCAGGTGGTAAAAGACAAATGCCATATGATCTCACCTTTAACAGGAACCTAATCAACAAAACAAACAAACAAGTAAAATATAACCAAAGGCACTGAAATTGAGAACAGGCTGACAGTAACCAGAGGGGAAAAGGGAGGGCATTATACAGGAAAAGGGCAAAGGGTTTGCCAGAACAATTATAAAGGACACATGGACAATTACAAGGGGGGAGTGGGAATAGGAGAGGGAGGTGGGGAGGGCTGGGGAGGTGGTGGGGAAGGCAGAAAACTGTACTTGAACAACAATAAAAAAAGTTAAAATGAAAATGGTTAGAAACATGTACATACTAATTGTTATAAACATTTAGTAAAATTTGAATTTCTGTCTTAAAAAAAAATAAAGGTAAAGCCTACCTGTTTAAGGACAAAAAAAATATGCAAACAAACAAAATACCTGGAACAGATAGCTTCACAGATGAATTTACCAACATTCAAAGAGAACTAACATCTATACTCCTCAAACTATTTTTACAAAATTAGGAGGAAAGAAGACTCCCAAGATCAGTGTAGTAGGCCAGAATTATTTTAATTTCAATACCAGGTATAGACACTATGAAGAAAGAAAATTATAGGCCAGTATCTCTGATGAAAATAGATGCTAAAATCCTCTACAAAATATTAGTGAACTGGACACAGCAATATATTAAAAATTTCATACTTCATGTCCAAGTGGTATTGAATCCAGAGGTGCAAAGTTGGTATAGTATCTGCAAATCACTTAATGTGAGACACCATATAAACAGAATGAAGGATAAAATCACATAATCAGATTGATAGGTGTAGGAGACCATTCTGCATGGCATGGGCCCAGTTCCCACTCAGAGATGTACAGGACCCACACCCACAGATAGGTTCTCCCATGGGGAATCAGGCCTGCAATGTGCCTAAGCTGCTTTGAGTCTTGCTCTTGCTAAAAAACTCCCTCATCTTGAATTGAGGACATTTACTGCAAAGTAACTTCCTAAAATCCATGCTAAACCTTCCAAGGATAAGTGTAACTTGTTCAACTACTTTTGCCTTTTCATTTGCAAATATACCTCTTCTGTGATGGGATTAGCAACATTGGCTCCTTTGTTTTCTGTAAAAGGCAACCACCTAAATTAAACCTGTGCAGAGTAAATGAGAACCCTCATATAATATGCTGAGAGAGAAATAAAGGCCTGTCATGGCAGAGGCCACAGCTTTTGTTCCCCTTGAGAGAAAAGCCATGCTGTCCCTTTTTCTCCACTGAACTTGGTAGTCCATGTGAATGTCTCATTTCATCCATAATGACACAGACACTGTGGACCTGTGTCTGCATCAGATAGATGCAAAAAAAAAAAAATAAGTATTTGATAAAATCCAGTTTATGATAAAAACACTCAACACTTGTTTATGATAAAAACACTCAACAACATGGGGAAAGGCAAAATATACCTCAGCATAATAAAGGCCATTTATGACAAGCCCACAGCTATTATCATATTCAATGGGCAAAAACTACAAGTGTTTCTCTTAATATGGGGGAAAAGACAGAGATACATAATTTCACCACTTGTATTGAACCACTGGTATTGGAAGTCCTAGCCACAGCAATGAGACAAAAAAAAATTACAAAATTAAAATACATCCAGATTGGAAATGAAGAAGTAAAACTGTCATTTGTTGCAAATGACGTGGTAATGTATATAGAGAACCCTGAAGTTTCTACCAAAAAGTTCCTAAAATTGATAAATAAATTCAATAAAGTAGCAGGATCCAAAATAAATGTCTGGTAATTAATCATATGTTTTTACACAATATTGAACTATCAGAAAGGGAAACTAAAAAACAATGTCATTTATAGAAAGAATTAACATTATTAAAAAGAAAAAGGACTAATGGATGCAGACAACAGTGTGTTGATTGCAGGAGGGTGCAAATTATGGGAGATAAATGGTAATGGAAAAAATTCAATAAAAAATATAAATGAATAAATAAAATGTCCACACTACCCAAAACCTTCTATAGATTCAACACAATTTTGATCAAAGTACCAATGGCATATTTCACAGAGCTAGAACAAATATACCAAAAATATATGAAAGAACAAAAGACAGTGAATGGCCACAGAAATCTTGAGAAAGAAGAACAAAGTGGGAGGAATCACACTATGCAATAGCAATCTATAGTACAAGGCTATAGTAATCAAAACAGCATGGTATTGGTATAAAAACAGACATATATATCAATGGGACAGAATAGAGACCCTAGAAATAAACCCACAAACTTATGGTCAGTTAATATTTGCCATAGAAGGCAAGAACATACAATGGGGTAAACATAGTCCATTCAACAAATGGTGTAAGGAAAATTAGTCAGATACATGCAACAAAATAAATTACAACACTTTCTGATATGCAAGAATAAACTCAAAATGGATTAAAGACTAAAATGTAAGACTCAAAACCATAAAAAATCCTAGAAAAAAACATAGGCAATAAAATCTTAGACAGTTCTCATAGCAATATTATTTCTGATATATATTCTTAGGCAAGGGAAACATAAGAAAAATAAACAAATGGGAGTACATCAAACTAAAAAAAAGTTTATACAGTAAAGGAAATTATCAACAAAATGAAAAGACAACCTGCAGAATGAGAGAACATATTCACAGGTATATGTTAAAAAATTATTATCCAAAATTTTTTTCACTTTTTTAAAAATTTTATTGCTGTTCAAGTACAGTTGTATGTTTTTTCCCTCTGCCACTCCCCACAATCCCAGCCATCCTCACCTCCTTCTGCTGATTCCATGCCCCTTTGGTCTTGTCCATACTTGTTCCTAGAAACCCTTCACCATTCCCACCACCATTATCTCCTCTCACCTCCCCGCTAGTTACTGTCCATATGTTCTTAATGTCAATGTCTCTGGTTATATTTTGCATGCAGACACTATGGAAAACAGTATAGATTTCCTCAGAAAACTAAAAAAAGAACTGCCTTTTGACCTTGAAATTCCACTGCTGGGATTATATCCTAAGAATTCTGAAATACCAATGCAAATGAACCTATGCACCCCAATGTTCATAGCAGCACAATTTTCAATAGCTAAGTGCTGGAAGCAACCAAAGTGCCCATCCATAGATGAATGGATCAAAAAACTATGGTACATTTACATGATGGAATACTATGCAGCAGAAAGAAAGAAGGAGCTCCTAACATTTGCGACAATATGGATGGAAATCAAAAGGATTATGCTAAGTGAAATAAGCTAGGTGGTGAAAGACAAATACCATATGATCTCGTCTTTAAGTGGAAACTAATCAGCAAAGCAAGCAAGTATTATCCAAAATTTATAAAGATCTTATACATCTTAACACCAAAAAAATCCAGTTAAACATGGGTAAAGGACCTGAATAGACTTCTTCAAAGAGGACATACAGATGGCCAACAAACATATAAAAATATGCTCAACATCACTAATCATCAGAGAAATGCAAATTAAAACCACAATGAGATATCACTTCACACCTATTAGAATGGTATTATCAATAAATCAATAAACAATAAGTATATTTGATGATTTGGAGAAATTGTAACATTTCTACACTGTTGGATGGAATGTAGATTGGTGGAGCTACTGTGGAAAGCAGTATGGAGTTACCTCAAAAAATTAAAAATGGAACTGCCTTATGACCCAGGTATTCCATGTCTGGGAATATATCCAAAAAAAACCGGAAACACTAATTCAAAAGTATGTATGTACCACAATGTTCACTGAAATAGCCAAGATTTGGAAATAACTCAAGTATCCCTCAGTAGATGAGTAGATAAGAAAGCTGTGGGACATTTACACAAGGGAATAATACTGTACCATAAAAAAAAAAAAAAGAAATTTTTACCTTTTGGGACAGCATGGATGGATCTGAGTGTATTTTGCTAAGTGAAAAACAGCTAGTTACAAAAAAGTCAAGTTCCATATGATTTCACATATATATGGGATTTAATGAGCAAAACAAACAAACTAAACATATGAGCAGGTTAGATACAGAGAACAGAGTGATAGCTGTCAGAGGGGAGGGAGTTGGGGCCCTGGAAGAAAAAGGTGAAGGGATTAAGCAAAAAAAAAAATCCCTCATAGATCCCCCCACATACACACAAAAGAAGGCTTTCAGGGGGGAAATAATAAACTAATTCATACATCCTTACATAGAGAATTATGAATCTCTAAACATGTATATATATTGTTATAAAATTTGAAACTTGGAAAACTGGATAAAGTAATCTATTTCTTGAAATTTTAAACAGTTTGTAAGATTATGTTTACATAATTCAAAGATAAAAGCTCAGTGACCTTATTGTATAACAGGAGTAGTTATAATGTTTGTCAACTTGTGTATATATTTCCTAAATATACACATTACATAAAGAAATTTTAAAACCTCAAAACTATAGCTCACTTAAATATGATATTGTATATAGGGTGTTGGCCTGGTGTTAAGTAATTATAAGAAATAACATGAATGTGAAGATTAAGTTATACAGGCTTGTATCAGTTTTCTGTAAAAATCATATAAAATTCCTCTAAGTGTCTTCAGGGGAAACACAGAATATAGACTTCATAGGGTTACAGTCCACTCTTTCTATAAGAATTGTATGTCTGGTTAAGGCAGTTACTACATACTAGCACAAGTACAGCTGAAAACATCCCATGAATTGAATAAGAATATTTCCATTAAAAAAGTGCCAAACAATAGGTCATTTTGAATGAATGGAAAAAGGTATAATTATGGGTGCATTTAGTACCTATAATGAATTCAACTTTGAAAGCTTTCCATTTTTTGCATGTCATACACTGGTTTGAATAAAATTTTAAAATGTATGTTGCAGTGACATGCTATATTATTTATTTATACAAGATCCTAACTGCCAAGCAAAATGTATGTGTCCAGTCTGAAACTATGGATTTTTATTTTCTTTTCTGTCCAAAAATTATTTGCACATAATTCTAGCATTTATAACTATCAAAGCCTGATGGATGATCAGATGACTACATAAAATTTTATTCACATACTATATGTTAAAATATAAGTTTTTGGAGAAAATTATCACCACTCTGTAATAAATTTAAATGATAAAAAGAATATCTAGGAAAGTTTTATGGAGAATGTGAAGTAATACTCCTTTATGCTATCCAGACAAACTGAACATATGACATGAGCAATGTTTTAACTTTCAAAAAATTGTAAAACTAAAATTTGGGGCAGTTTTGTAGATCTCCAAAGACAATTTTTTTTTTAAGTTCCAATACTATTTAAGAGTAGGAATGAATAGTTTGGAAGTTAGTGTCTTTCCACTTATAATAATAATCTGTGTAATAGACCCTGAATTTTCAACCATTTTAATGGATTTCCCCACATTGATTATATTGGTCATTGCCAAGAATATTAAAATTAAACACCATACAAAATGAGGCTGACACAAGATTGTTGGGAACTGCCCTGTCTGGTATCAGAAGCTGTAACCCCCACCAAGGCTAAGGCTGAGGGAGTGTCCTTGGACCAGAAGCCAGCAAGGAGACAAAAGCATATCTCCCTGGCAGGAGCCCTGCCTCTGCTGCTTCATTCATAACTGAACCCCAGTGCTTGGCTGGGTAGCCAATGATGGGTAAGATTCCCCAAGGGGGGAACAACCTAAGACAGGCACAACCATGTGGGAAGTCCCCAAAAAAAGATTTTGGGGGCTACAGCAAAAGGGGGTGATGGACCCTCGCTCCTCGGCTGTGATATAACCTGAGTCCTCATTCGTCTGGGAGAAAATCTTATCCCTTGGCTGCCTTACTTCCCTTGTTCCACCTAAGCCTGAAACAATGACAGGGTGGTGCAGCTCTGTGCTGAAAAGGGTGGGTTCCCTGGGTGATCAGGCCTAAGAAAGAATATGTAAAATCCTGTGAAACCTGCTTTGTTTAGAATGCTCTCAGTTGAATGATAAGGGTCCAAGGAAGAAGTAAGTTTGTTCTTTAAAGTTTTACAGCTCTTTGACCCTGACTCAAAATAGGCCCTCAGACTTCCTTGTTATCTATTGTTTGATCCTTACTTCCTTGTAATGAGTAATGAGCTTTTACCTGGATTCTTATTCAAATGAAACCAATAAAAAGCCTCTCTGGAAGGGGAACGAGGCTCTCCCCAAGAGAGGAGTGGCCATGGCGCCCTTCAGGAGAGAGGGTGGCTAGGCACTCCCCATGTGAGGAGTGGCCCTACTGTTTCTATTCCCCCACAGGACCTGGTTGTCTCTGTGTATGTTTTTCTTGTGTTTTGATGCACATCCGCAGCCAAGATGGATACTGCTGGCCGGTATCCTCCACATGGTGGAGGAGTGAATGGAAACCATAGTAACCTCCTCCTAGGACTAATTTGGAATTACAACTAAATTGTGAAGAAATCACCCAGAACAAACAACTGCACAATAGTGAGAGAGAAGACTTATAACCTTGGACAGGCAGAAGAATCAGCTTCAGTACAACCTGACTGGTAAGGAGTATGGTAGACACTCAAGAAAACTGGCTGAGTGCGAGGGATAATTCAGTGGCTGGCCAGATCCTCCTGAGAAGAGTGGGGTCTAAACTCTAAGCTGGGACACCCAGCCTAGAGCACCAGAGCCCAAAAAGTACACAGATAACAACCAGCAGTGAAAAGCAGCAGGGTTTTTCTGTCAGAGATGGACAGCTAGAGATGCAAAGATCCATTTAATGGGCTAACACACAGGTTTTAATTTTCAGTCCCTTACCCTGGAGTCTGGCAAAGGCAGGGGTAGCATGGACTATAGACACTTGAGGAGAGACTGCGTAAGAAAGCTTTGGGGAGACAAATGAGAGAGCAGCCACTGGGAACCAGGTGCTGAGGCATCACTCAATTACAGCAGCCATCGTGCTCGGGCAGACCATTCCCCTTCAGGCTGTAGTAGCCTGCGAGGAAACAACAACCCCAACACCAGGAGAGTCTCTGCCTCAGCTCTGTGGAGCTTAAGCCTGATTACTGAGTGCAGAGTGAATAGAATAACAACTAAAGGAGTCAGCCACACACAGGATCCCTGGTAGTCTCAAACAGGCTGTCTAAAGTCTGATGTCACTGTCTGATAGCACCAGAGAAGGATCAAGAAAGAAAAAACAGTGGTAAATACTAGAAGCTACCAAAACAAAATCCACTGTGGTCTTCTCCATAATTGCTGATATTTTCTTTCCTGCATAGGTGTTTAGTATTCATTTCTTGTCCATCAAGTTTGTGCATATTTAGGCACTAGATTTTATACCATAGTGTATTTCAATTAAAATTATTTTACCTCTCCCTTCTCTTACCCCATTTTACCTTCTTTCCTCTCATTATTTTCATTTTAAATTTTGTTTTCTCCCTTGCTACACCTTGTTTCCATTCCACACTAATTATTTCTCCCCTGTGAGCTTCACAAAGCCCAATTTCTTGTCAATGGTCATCTCACATCATCTTTCCCTGCTCTTATAAAACCTGCATTGTCTCTCCACCTTTAGCAATCTTTGCTAGCTGGTCATGGACAGGATAGTTGTTTTTGCATTTTATCTCTAGATCCTCACTAATTTTTTAAGTCAAATCTCAAATTTTACCAGTCTCCTCTCCTATACTTTTTTTGTCATCAAATCTTAATTTTGCCTAGTCTTAGTCTCTTTAATTTCTTTTTTTAATTTTTTTCCTTCTCTTTCATCATACCCTTTAATTTTTCTTTATCCTTTTTCTTTTTTCTTTTTCTTTTAGTTTCAAATTTTAATATTTCCCTGTCAACCTGTTTTTGTTCCTCACTGTTAATACTCCCTCTCCCTCTATTATTTCAAAATCAATTCCCATTCCTCTAAACATCTCTTAGACATTTGTTTGTTTGTTTCTTTTTCCTATTCCCATACCACGTATATTAATTTTAGCTCCTGTGTTGTTGATAGCACTGTAGTGGATCATTCTCTCCAATTTGGCTCCTATATTTTTATTATTTACTTACTTTTTCCTTCCTTTTTCTTTCTTTTCACCCTTTATTTTACTTATTTTGATTGTTCTTTAAACCTAAAATTATGTGTTTCCCTGCTCATATTCCACTCCACCTTCTTTATTTCCAATTTTATTTATGATATAGATTTTACTTTCTCTCTTTGCATTGCTCTGACTCCCAACTCTTATTAGTACTCTTGCCTCTAGTCAATCAAAATCATTTTTCTTTCAGTAGGTCATCTCATCTTTGCTCTCCCTTCTTATAATAGCTGTAATCTCTTTATAACCTTATCCATACTGGTTATCTTGCTGTTGATAGTGATATTGAGGGAGGGCAGAGTTATTTTTGCAGTTGTGGGTTTGTTTCTTGGGCTTTGTGGTTTTGTTCATGCAGCAGCTGCACAACAGCATACAAGACTTGGTGGGTGGAGTGACCCTCAGTCAACCATCTAGAAGAAAGGACCAACCACAGAATGACCCAGTAATAATCAAAAGCCAATTAGATGGAGAAACAACATAAATGTCATAAAGGGCATCATAAGACCATTCAGTTTAGGAGATCAAGGAGACTGCAGCACTGAATATCACAGGTCACCTACCATAGAAGTTCACACTATAAATTCAGGCAGTCAAAACAGATCAATTTAAGAAGCAGAAGCAAACAAGAAGAGTTTCGCAAATAATGGGAAGACAAACAGCCCCCAATAAAATGAAATGAGGAATCCTCAGAAAAGTGCTTAATTAAAGAGATGCAAGTCAACTATCAGATATTTAGTTGAAAACAGTGGTTATAAGGAAGCTCAAAGAGCTCAGTGAAAATTACCAAAAGCTAGAAGGAATTTATGAGGAAGTTACAGCAAACTATATCAACATGAAAAAAGACAATAGAAACTATCAACAAGAGCCATGAGGAAATGAAGAATACAATTTCTGAATTGAAGAACACAGTAGAAAGAATGAAAAATGAGCTAGATGAAGCAGAAGGTCAAATCAGTGTGGAGGAGGAGAAGGTAGAAAAAAACTCGCAGAACAAGCAAACAAAGAAAAAATTCAAAAAGAATGAAAAGGGGATAAAGGAAATGCAGGACAACATGACACACAATGATATCCATATAATAGGGATAGGAGAAGGAGAAGAGGAGGAGCAAGGAATAGAACACCTATTTGAAATGGTAATGATGGAAAACATCCCAAATCTGATGAGATGAATAAGTCATACAAGTCCAGGAAGCAGACAGAGTCCCAATCAAGAGTAACTCAAAGAAGCCCAACCCAAGGCACAACATAATTAAAATGGCAAGATTCAAGACAAAAAAAAGAACTTAAAGGCAGCAAAAAAGAAACAGGAAGTAACATACAAGGGAGCCCCAATAAGGCCAGTAGCTACTTCTCAACAGAAACACTACAAATGGCAAAGGAATGGCAAGAAATATTCTAAGTAATGAAAAACAAAAGCCTGAAACCAAGGCTACTCTACCCAGCAAGGCTATCAATGAAAATGGATGGTGAACCCTGGCTGCTATGGCTCAGTGGATTGAGCAGCAGCCTGTTAACCAAAGGGTTGCCTGTTTGATCCCAGTCAGGCACATGCCTGGGTTGTGAGCCAAGTCAAGTATGCAGTAGGGGGTGTGTGAGAGCCAACCACACATTGATGTTTCCCTCTCTTCCTACTTCCCTTTCCCTCTCTCTAAAACTAACTAAATAAAATATTTAAAAAAATAAAAAAAACAATGTTCCAATCATACGTCATAGGGTAGCTGAATGAATAAGAACACGTGACTTGCATATATGCTGCATATAAGAAACCCAAATCAGAACAAAATACCTACAGAAACAGAAAGTGAAGCATTAAAAAAAAAAGTATTCCAAGCAATCGGACAAGAAAAATAAGCTAGGGTAACAATACTTACAGCAGACAAAATACATTTCAAAACAAAGGTCATAAAAAGAGACACTGATGTACATTTCATAATACTCAAGGAAAGAATTCATGAAGAAAACATAAATATTGTAAACATATATGTACCCAAGATAGGAACACCCAAATACATAAGAAAAATCTTGGAGGATTTCAAGAAAGACATAGACAGCAATACAGTTATAGTAGCGGGTTTTAATACTCCATTGTCAACAAAGGATAGATTTTCCTAACAAAATATCAACAAGCATATTGTGGAACTGAATGATGCATCACATCAATTGGACTTAACGGATATATATAGAAACTTTCATCCAAAATAATTAAAGTACATATTCTTTTGAAATGCACATGGAACATTTTCAAAGATAGACTACATGATAGGACATAAAACAAGCCTCAACAAATTCAAGAGCATTGAAATGATACTGAGCATTATCTCAGACCACAAGGGATTGAAACTAGAAACCAACCCCGAGGGAAAAACTCAAAAATATTCAAACTCATGGAGACTGAATAGCATACTATTAAAGAATGAATGGATTAATAATGTGATCAGTGAAGAAATCAAAAGAATTCTGGAAATAAATGGAAATGAACCCCCAATTGTCCAAAATCTATTGGACACAGCAAAGGCAGTCCTGAGAGGGAAGTTCATAGCAATACAGACCTACCTAAAGTGATAAAAACATTTCAAATAAACACTCTAGCCCTACATCTACAAGAACTGGAATAAAAAGAGCAAACAAAGCCCAGAGCAAGTAGAAGGCAGGGAATAACGAAGATCAGGGCAGAATTAAATGAATAGAGACTAAAAGAACAATTCAAATGAATTCACTTCATTATTGAAATGATCAATAAATGTATGCTGGATCTTGTTTGCCAATATTTTGTTGAGGATTTTGGAATCTATGTTTATCAGCAATATTGGCCTGTAGCTGGCCAATTTCCAGAAGCTGGTTCTTTGGAAAGATAAACAAAACTGACAAGCCTTTAAGCAGACTCATCAAGAAACAAAGAGAGATGACCCAAATAAACAAAATCAGAAATGAAGGAAGGGAGATTACAACTGACACCACAGAAATACAAAAGATTGAAAGAAATTACTACAAAGAACTATATGTCAATAAATTAGAAAGCCTGGGAGAAATAGTGAAATTTCTAGAAAAATTAAATCTTCTAACTGAATCAAGAAGAAACACATGGCCTGAATAGACTGATAACAGATGGTGAAATCAAAGCAGTAATCAAAAAACTCCCAGCACAGAAAAGCTCTGGACTTGGCAGTTTCACAAGAGAATTTTACAAAACATTTAAAGAAGAGCTAACCCTTATCCTTCTTAGTCTATTCCAAAAAAATCAAAGAAGAGAAAAGACATACAAACAATTTTTATGGAGCCAGCATCATCCTAATCCTAAATCCAGATAAAGACACAACAAGGACAGAAAACTACAGGCCAATATTGCTGATAAACATAGATTCCAAAATCCTCAACAAAATATTGGCAAACAAGGTCCAGCATACATTTAAAAAGATCATACACCATGATCAAGTGGGATTCATCCCAGGGATGCAGGATAGCACAATATTTGTAAATCAATAAATGTAATACACCACATAAACAAAAGGAAAAAATATTCTGATCACATCAACAGATGTAGAAAAATTATTTGATAAGGTACAGCACCCATTCATGATCAAAACAGTCAGAAAAGTGAGAATAGAGGGAGCATTCCTCAACATAATAAAGGTCCTATATGAAAAACCTACAGTCAACATCATACTCAGTGGTCAAAAACTAAAAGTTTTCCCACTAAGATCAGGCACAAGATAAGGATGTCTGCTTTCACCATTTATATTCAACATAGTATTGGAAGTCCTAGCCACATGATCAGACAAGAAAAAGAAATGAAAGGTATCCAACTTGGACAGGAGGAAGTAAAATTGTCATTGTTTGCAGATGACATGTTAGTGTATGTAGAAAACCCTGTTTTTATAGAAAACTACATAGTCTTCACCAAAAAACTACTCAACCTAATAAGTGAATTTGGCAGAGGGATAAAAAGTCAATATTCAGAAATTAAAGGCATTTTTATATACCAACAAGGAAATATCAGAAACAGTAATCAGTAAAATAAAAAAATCCCATATGCTACAGCAACAAGAAAAATGAAGTACCTAGGAATAAACCTAACTAAGGATGTAAAATACATATACTCAGAAAACAACAGAGCACTGAAGAAAGAAATTAAGGAAGACACAAATAAATGGAAGCAAGCACTGTGTTAATGGACTGGAAGAATTAACATCATCAAAATGTATGTACTATTCAAAACAATTTACAGATTCAGAGCAATCCCTATTAAAATACCAATGACATATTTCACAGATATAGAACAAATATTTCAAAAGTTTATATGGAACTTTTTATCTGAATATCTGTAGCAATTTTGGTAAAGAAGAACAAAGTAGGAGGGACACAAAACCTGATATCAAACTTTATTACAAGGCCACTGTAATTAAAACTGGTACTGGCATAAGAACAGACACATAGATCAGTGGAACAGAACAGAGATCCAGAAATAAATCCATGTCTCTATATTCAGTTAATATTTGACAAAGGGGGAAGAAGCATAAAATGGAGCAAAAATAACCTAAAAAATATTGGGGTAAAAATAACCTCTTCAACAAATGGTGTTGGGAGATATGGACAGCTACATGCAAAAAAATAGAACTCGACCACCAATTTACAACATACACAAAAATAAAATCAAGATGGATAGAATGCTTAAATATAACTCACAACACCATAAGAGTCCTAGAGGAGACCATAGTTAGGAAAATTTGAGATATTCCACATAGAAATATTCTCACTAATATGTCTTCAAGAGAAAGAGACATAAAGGAAAAGAATAAACAAATGGAACTTCATGAAATTAAAAAGCTTCTGCACAGCAAAAGAATGAAACCATATCAGCAAAATGAAACCATATGGGGAAATATATTTGTTAATGATACCTCAGACAAGGGTTTGATCTCCAAAATACATTAAGAACTCACATAACTCCACTCCAGGAAGAAAAACAATCCAATTAAAAAATGGGCAAAGGAGATGAACTTCTCCAAGGAAGACATAAAAATGGCCCAAAGACATTTGAAAAGGTGCTCAGAATCACTACCTTTCAGAGAGATGTGAATCAAAAATCACAATGAGTTACCACTTCACACCAATCAGAATGGCCATCATAAACAAATTAATAAACAACAAGTGCTGGTGGGGTTGTAGGAAAAGGGAAATTTATTACACTGTTGATGGGAATACAGACTGGTTTAGCCACTGTGGAAAACAGTATGGGATTTCCTCAGAAAACTAAAAATGGAACTGCCTTTTGACCTGGAAATCTCACCACTGGGATTATGCCTAAGAATCTTGAAACTAATTCAAAAGAACCTATGCACCCCAATGATCATAGCAGCACAGTTTACAATAGCCAAATGCTGGAAGCACCCTAAGTGTCCATCAGTAAATGAGTGAATCAAAAAAGTATAATACCTTTACACAATGGAATACTATGCAGCAGAAAGAAAGAAGGAGCTCCTACCCTTTGAAACAACATGAATGGAACTGGAAAGCATTATGCTAAGTGAAAAAAGCCAGGTGGTGAAAGACAAATACCATATGATCTCACCTACAAGTGGAACCTAATCATCTAAACAAAGCAAGGAAAATATAAACAGAGATATTGAAATAAAGAACAAACTGACAGTAACCAGAGGAGAGGGGGAAGGGGAATAACGGGAGAAAGAAGGAGAAGAGTCGTCAAAGAACATGTAGAAAGGACCATGGACAAAGCCAAAGATTTAAGGGTGGGAGGTGGGAGTCGGTGGGTCTTGGGAAAATCGTGGCCAGAAAATCCAGACAACTGTACTTGAACAACAATAAAAAAATGCAAAGTAAAATAAATTATATAATATAAAATTACTAAAATAGCACTTTATTATACTTTGACCAATTTATATTGTTTTCTTTTTGTGGATATATTTATACAATAGTTTGCTAATATACAATGTTATTTGTAGATTAATTACATTGTGTTAGTATACAAGATTTTATTAAAAATTACCATATACATAATGAAGAGAAGTTGGTAAAGTTGAAGTACACAGATAATATTAAATATTATTCAGATTTCTACCACAAATAAGTGATCTGTGCTAATATATTGGCAAACATAGATTTAGATATAGGTATGCATCTGGGTATGAGTCCAGGCCTATAGGTAAATAGCTGTATGTGAAGCAGAAAGGAAAGGATATTTTTGGATGCATGAGGAAATATGATCAGTAGTTACAAACCAGTGCCTAAAGAAATAATAGGTGCTGAGGAACAACTTACAAACAGCTGGGATTCCCAGGCATGGTGATTGTAGCTATTTCTTAACACCTTGCTGCTCAGGATGGTTCATGGGCCAGCAGTATTAACATCACCTGGGAGCTTGTCAGAATTGCAGAATGTCATGTACCACCTTATACTTATTGAATCGGAATCTACATTTTAACATTATTCCTTTGATTATCATACACATTAAAATTTGAGAAGCACATCCCACCCCCTCCCACCTGCTCACCGAAGTCTTGTGAGCTAGCAGGCACAACTTATTAGGTACAACAGACACAGTGCCTGGAGCCCACAAACACAGTTTAAGTGGTCCATGAAATCATTTTAACTTCTTTTAAAATAAGAAATAAAGAATTAACATTTATAAAGAAGAAAAAATTTTAATATATGATCATAATATATTCAGCCTTATATAACTGAAAAATATGTGTTCATATTTATATGCAGAATGGGTCCCAGGAGAGGAAAAGATTTTAGAGCCCACAAAAACTCAGAAAGCTTTGTGATGAATAAAAAAAAATACTATCTGCATTTTTATTTCTGTCACTAATTTATTGTTCTATTTTTCAGAATGAATATAACACCCCCAACATAATTATAATAGAAATTAATCATCTGCATACAATTAGTATACCTACCAATTTTAATGCGTTCATTTTAAAAGGAAGCTTACTGTCCTTACTTTTCAACATTTTGCTTTAAATTTAATATCATTTTACAGATATTTCCTGATGTTCATAAACATTTCTCTAAACAAGATTTTAATCATTGTATAATATGACATTCTATAAAACAAAAACTTCAGGTGAACCTGTTGAGGATTCATTTAATTTCTAATTGTTACTATTATAAATAACACAGTGATAAATATTCTTGCTTCAAACACATGATTATTTATTAAGAGAAATTCCTAAAGTGAAGCTATGGCTTCATTGGGTAGACACTTTTTGAACTTGCTTTGTTGTCATTAAGTTTGAATTTTGGTAGTTTCCAACTTCCAGAAAATGTGCAGGATTATGCAAAAACCTCCTCTATGTCTTTTACCTATATTCATCCATTTTGCCTTGTGCCTCATTGCTTTGTGCACTGTATTCTCTCCCTTTCTCTCTCTCTCTCTCTCTCTCTCTCTCTCTCTCTCTCTCTTTCTCACTCACACACACACACACACACACAGAAAAAAGAAAGGAACATTTGCAAGTAAATTGATAAAATCCTGCCCCTTTACCATTAAATATTTTGGCATATTTTTTCTAAGGCCAAGAATATTCTGCTACATGACTATAATTCAATTATTTTTAATATGTTATTGATTGTATTATTATATTTGTCCCATTTTTTCTCTTTTGCTTTCCTCCACACATACTCCCATGACCTCAAGCAATCCCTACATCACTGTTCATGTCCATGTGTCATTCCTTTGGCTACTCCATTTTCTATACTCTACATTCTGATGGCCATTCTATAACTACCTATATGTACCTGTTAATCCCCTCACCTGTTCATGCATTCCTTTATACGCCCCTCCTTTCTGGCAACCACCAAAATGCTCTCCATATCCATGATTCTGTCTCTTAGTTTGTTTTTCAGATTCAGTTGTTGACAGGTATGTATGTATTGTCATTTTATTTTCCATAGGTTTGATCTTCTTAAGTATGCCCCTTTAACATTTCATATACTAATAGTTTGGTGATGATGAACTCCTTTAGTTTTTTCATGTCTGGGAAGCTCTCTTTCTACCCTTTGATTCTAAATGATATCTTTGCTGGGTAGAGTAGTCTTAGCTGTAGGCCCCTGCTTTTCATGTTTTTGAAATTTCTTTTGAGAAATCACCCATGAGCCTTATGGGAACTCCCCTGTAGGTAAGTAACTGCTTTTCTCTTGTTTTTAAGATTCTCTGTCTATCTCTAACCTTTGGCATTTTAATTATGATGTGTCTTGGAGTGGTCCTCTTTGCATCCATCTTGATTGGAACTCTCTTTTCTTCCTGGATTTGCATGACTATTTCCTTTACCAAATTAGGGAGGTTTTCTTTCATTATTTTTTCAAATAGATTTCCAATTTATTGCTCTTTCTCTTCTCCTTCTGGCATCCCTATGTTATGAATGTTAGAATGCTTTAAATTGTCCCAGAGTCTGTTTATACTATCCTCATTTTGGGGGGATTCTTTTTTCTTCTTATTGTTCAGATTGATTGTTTTTTGCTTCCTTATGTTTCGTATATTTGATTTGATTCTCAGCTTCATGCACTCCACTTTTGTTTCCCTATAAATTATTCTTTATTTCAGTTAGTGAATCCTTAATTCCTGACTGGATCATTTATACACTGTTGAGGTCCTCTCTAAGTTCCTTGAACATCCTTATAACCAGTGTTTTGAACTCTGCATCTGGTAGAGTTTTCTGGAATTTTAATCTGTTCTTTCATTTGGGCCATGTTTCTTTGTCTCCTCATTTTGGCAGCCTCCCTGTGTTTGTTTCTATGTATTAGGTAGAGCTGCTTTGACTCTGTGTCTTGGTAGTATGGCCTAATATAGTAGGTGTCCTATAAGGTCCAGTGGCACAGCTTCCCCTATCATCCAAGCTAGGTCCTTGAGTCATGCACTTTGTGTGGGCTGAGTATACCTTCCTCTTGTAGTTGAGTCTTGCTGTTGGCAGGTCAATGGAAGTGATTTACCCAGGCCAGTCAGTCGCAAGGATTGGCTGTGACCACTGACTACCAACTTCTATCCTTTGTGAAAGATTAGTTGTGTGGCGGAAGGGTGGTGGTGTTCTGATGTGGTCTGTAGCTGACCACTGGGTGTGCTGGCCCTGGGGTTTTCTCTGGTGGTCAAGCCAAAGTCAGCCCCCACCTGTGCTTTGCCTGGGGCCACCCTGCCTGAGCTATAGAGAAGTCTAAGGTAGATGTTACTTTTCCTGCTCTTAGAGATTTCCAGGAAAAGCCAAGCTGTGAATCTAGGCTGGCTTCTGTTAGTGCCACACCTGGGGTGACTAAGCAGGAGGTATGGGGAGCTGGGAATCACTGAGGAAGCTGTTGCTTGTTGAAATAATTTAGAAAGTTGTGAATCTTGAGTCAAGAGCAAATATTCAGCCCTGGCTGGCGTAGCTCAGTGGACTGAGTGCGGGCTGGGAACCAATGTGTCCCAGGTTCGATTCCCAGCCAGGGTACATTCCTGGGTTGCAGGCCATAACCCCCAGCAACCACACATTGATGTTTCTCTCTCTCTCTCTGTCTCCCTCCCTTCCCTCTCTAAAAAATAAATAAAATATTTAAAAAAAAGAGCAAATATTCAAATAGAAAATCTACTGTTAACAGATGTAAATTAGGTAGGTTAGAACCTCAGGATCTCCAGGATGGGGCAAACAGGTTAGTCAGGTTGATGGAGTCTCATATATGGCACCCACCTCCTGGCTCTGTGGCTCTGCCCACCTTTCTGTCAGGAAGAAAGCTATCCCCAACCTCTCACCTTGATTCCAGCCACTTCAAGTCCTTGCTATATACCACCGGTGCCTTTCAAGTTGCTACCCCAGTGCTGTAGCTCAGAGGGAGTGCGTCTGAATAAGTTTATGTATGGATTCTTTAAGAGGAGCTGCTTAGGACTCTGGAAGTTTCTTCCACTGACCCAATCCATGATATATTTTTGCAGCTAGAACTCATGGGGACTTATATTCCTGGCACTGGTATCCTGGACTGGGGGAATATGGTGTGTGGCTGAGGCTCCTTGCTCCTGAGATATCCCTCCTGAATTTTTATACACTGTACATGTATGTTGGACCAACCTGTTCTATGCCACCATCCCTCCTACTAGTCTGGGTGGATGTGGTTTCTTTAATTCCTTAGTTGTCAGAATTTGATTCAGCTGAAAATCTGCCAGTTCTAAGTGATGGTTGTTCTATAATTTAGTTGTAATTTTGATGTGATTGTGCAAGGAGGTGAGCCATGTTTACCTATGCCAACATCTTGATCAGAAGTGCTACAATGCAATTATTGAAATTAGAAAAATAGCACTGGTATGCTACTATTATCTATTATGCAATCCATTTTTAAGTGTCATCAACTGTCCCAACAATATTCTTTAGAGCTCCTAAACCTTAGGACTCACATTGTGATCATTTTATTTAGTCTCCCTTAATTTGTAACAGTTCCTCTTTGTTATTCTTGTTCTGGACATTTTTAAGGTTACTGGTATTTATAACCAGATAATTCTCTAAATGATATTGCTTTTAATAAAGAAAACAGCATAAAGAGTGTCCATGTTTCATATCTTAATATAACATTGAATACTAAAATATTTTTGACCTTTCTACTCTGAGAATCACAATTTAAGTTTTTCTTTAAATATTCATTTGTCAGAATGCAATTGAGTCTGAATATTTTTTTCATATGTGTGTAGCCATTTATCTTCTTTTTTCTCATTATTTGTTTACATCTTTTGCTTATTTTATCATGGTCTTTATCTTGTTTGTCTCTTTTACTGATTTATAAATATTCTTTTTATAACAGAGAAGCTAAACTTTTGCCAACAAATATTTTTGCCCTGGATATTTATGGTGCTTGCAACATATAAAAACTTTTCATTTTAATGCAGTGATACAAAAATGACTGTTTTTAGTTATTATTATTTTCTCTTTAGAGTGAGGAGAAGGAAGAGAGAGAAAGAGGGAGAAAAATTTTGGTGTGAGAAACATTGCTTGGTTGCCTTCTGCAAGTTGCCCCAACAAGGGACAGAACACAGACTCCCCAATCCAGGCATGTGCCCTGACTAGGAATCCAAACAGGACCTTTCAGTGAGCAAGATGACACCAACTAAGAGAACCATGCCGGCCAAACTTTAGTTATTTTTCTCTTTGGAACTGGACTTGGAAAACCTTCCCTCCTCAATATTATCTGGACATTATTCTAATTTTCATCTAATGACTTTATTGCTTTTTTACATTTACTTTTAAACATTATGAAATACATTTTTGTACCTAACCTACATTTTCACAAAATTTAATTAATTAGTCTCTTTCTAGTTTCCCACTCATGCTAACTTTATATTACAATAAGTATATTATACTAAATACTGGCCAATATAAACATATATTCAAATTCAATTTTTAGAATAAATAAAAACTAGAATTCTAACTAGAAGAAACTTTAGAAATGATAGAAAATAATCCATTAATGGAAATAAAACATATTTATCTAATGTCTAAAAAATAATTTTATGTTGTTTGTTTTGTGTATGTGTTTCATTTAACCTTATTTTTAAGCTGAAACCTTACATAAGAATTTAGTAAAATATATGAATGACTGGAGAATATTTTAATAGTTAAAGCTAAATGGAGAGAGACTATTCTACTTGTTTTTTCCCTTTTGTATTTCAAATAGACCATAAAAATTGGTTTGTTTATTCATCTAAGTTCAGTTTTACTTTCAAGTCTCTAGACTTATAATTCTGATACTAAAGAGGGGAAATTTCTCTACGTCCATTAGCAAGCTAATATGTTTGGACTGCAGCCTACTTACTACTCGTGTACCTGTCATATTACATAAAATAGCACATTCATTGCCAAACAAATGTTTTACAAATTAAATGATATTTAGTAAAGCTATTTAATGGAACAGGCAAATTTAGACTTGTTTTGTCAGTAAAATATTAAGTGCCATATGTTCTGTGCCAAGCAATTAAAATTGTTTTTTGGAAGGATATGAAATTAATTGTTAAAAAGAAAACACAGTAACTTAAAGTACTTCACAATCAATGTTATCATTTAATGCATCTTTTGGCAATTATTAAACCCTAGGGAACACCATGAATAAGTATCCTTATCATGTCTGGAAAGATACTAATGGGGAATATCATGGACCAAGTCTTACATTTACATGTGGGCATGAGCCCAGAGAAAAGTGAAGGAAAAAAACATAAAAACATTCTTGGGTTTAATGCCTGGGGTGGATATTTTGTATAGGCACCTGGGTCTCCAAAATCACCATTTCTTGAATTAATCTGGTGTTTTATTCCTTTTTATCCTTTTTTTTATTTTGACTGCTTTTCAATTGCAAGGACAACTATATTTTAAGAAACCCATATACATTATTTACTTCTTAGGTAAAAACTCAATTCTACGATTTATGAGAAAATTACAGTAAGGTCAAAAGTTTGGGTTGGTTGAATTTGCAAGTTATTAATGATAATAATAAAATAAAATAAATTATTAAGCATGCATTTCTAGGTACTGTCCTAAGCATTTTACAGTTATTATCTTACTTAAACCTCCAACTCATGGTATGAGATATTGACTAGCTCTCTCTCTACTTTACAAATGAGGAGACTGAAGAAACATGAAGTTCAATAACCACTTTAGTTTTAACCTGATGGAAAAGTGTTTGAAATATCTATTTCCCTGACTTCTGAAATTCAGCTATTGAATATAACTGTACTTTATGTCTTAATATCATAACTACCTCAGTTTTTATTAATATATTTTATTGATTATGCTATTACAGTTGTCCCATTTCCGCCCATTCATTCCCCACCACCCTGCACACCCTCTCCCACACACATTCCCCACATTTAGTTCATGTCCATGTGTCATAAGTTCTTTAGCTTCTACATTTCCCACACTATTCTTGCCCTCCCCTTGTCTATTTTCTACCTACCAACTATGCTACTTATTCTCTGTACCTTTTCCCCCTTCTCCTCCCACTCCTCCATTGTTAACCCTCCATGTGATCTCCATTTCTGTAGTTCTGTTCCTGTCTAGTAGTTTGCTTAGTTTGTTTTTGCTTTTGCTTTAGATATGGCTGTTAAAAATTGTGAGTTTGCTGTCATTTTACTATACACGTTTTTTTGTCTTCTTTTTCTTAGATAAGTCCCTTTAGCATTTCATATAATAAGGGCTTGGTGATGATGAACTCCTTTAACTTGACCTTATCTGAGAAGCACTTTATCTGCCCTTCCATTCTAAATGAAAGCTTTGCTGGGTAGAGCAATCTTGGCTGTAGGTCCTTGCCTTTCCTGAATTTGAATACTTCTTTCAACCCCCTTCTTGCCTGCAAGGTCTCTTTTGAGAAATCAGCTGACAGTCTGATGGGAACTCCTTTGTAGGTTACTGTCTCCTTATCTCTTGCTGCTTCTAGGATTCTCTCCTTCATTTTAATCTTGGGTAATGTAATTATGAAAGGTCTTGGTGTGTTCCTCTTTGGGTCCAACTTCTATGGGACTCTCTGAGCTTCCTGGAATTCCTGGAAGTCTATTTTGCTTGGCCTGATTGGGGAAGTTCTCCTTTATTATTTGTTCAAATAACTTTTCCACTTGTTGCTCTTCCTCTCCCCCTTCTGGTACCCCTATAAATTGAATGTTGGAATGTTTAAAGATGTCCTGGAGGTTTCTAAGCCTCTCCTCATTTTTTTGAATTCTTATTTCATCATGCTT
Source organism: Phyllostomus discolor (assembly GCF_004126475.2). NCBI lineage: Eukaryota > Metazoa > Chordata > Mammalia > Chiroptera > Phyllostomidae > Phyllostomus > Phyllostomus discolor. The sequence continues at coordinate 62,270,491 of NC_040912.2, read as the reverse complement.
TTCTGTTTGGTTGTTTCTTCCTTCCTTCTGGTCCACTCCATTGATTTGAGTCCCATTGTCCTTCCCATCACTATTGGCTCCCTATGCATTTTCCTTAACTCCACTTAGCATAGCCTTCATTTCTTCATCTAATTTGCGATCAAATTCAACCAATTCTGTGAGATCCTGATCACCAGTGCTTTGAACTGTGCATCTGATAGGTTGGCTATATCTTGGTCACTTAGTTGTATTTTTTTTTGAGCTTTGATATGTTTTTCCGTTTGAGCCATTTTTTTTTTGTCTTGATGCGCCTGTTATGCAGTAAGGGGTGGAGCCTTCGATGTTCACCCAGGCAGTGCAACCTAGTTGCTGGGCTTGTGACATGGTATGTGGGGGAGGGGTTCGAGAGGGAATAGTAGTGCTTGTTTTGCTCTCTGTGGGATTTCAGTCCCTTCTGCTGCTTCCCCCAAGCAAACTGAGCCATTCTGGTGCTGATTCCCATGTGGGTGGGCTTGTGCAAATTCTAGGACCCTGTGGGTCCCTCTAACAAACTCTCCTATGAGGCTGTGAGTCTCTCCAGGTACATCAACCCTCACAGGTGTTTTCCTTTTTTTTCCCTTTTTTTAAGATTTTAATTTTTTTTATTTTCAGAGAGGGAAGGGAGGGAGATAAATAGAGAGAGAAACATCAATATACGGTTGCTGGGGGTCATGGCCTGCAACCCAGGCATGTACCCTTACTGGGAATCAATCGAACCTGTGACACTTTGGTTCAAAGCCTGCGCTCGCCCTGGCTGGCGTAGCTCAGTGGATGGAGTGCGGGCTGGGAACCAAAGTGTCCCAGGTTCGATTCCCAGCCAGGGTACATTCCTGGGTTGCAGGCCATAACCTCCAGCAACCGCACATTGATCTCTCTCTCTCTCTCTCTCTCCCTCCCTTCCCTCTCTAAAAATAAATAAATAAAATATTAAAAAAAAAAAAAAAAAAAAAAAAGCCTGCGCTCAATCCATTGAGCTACACCAGCCGGGGCTACAGGTGTTTTCAATAGGTGTTTTGAGGCTTTATTTTCCCATGCTGGGGCCCTGGGTTACGCAGTCTGTCTCACTTCCCAGTTTCACCTGGTTTATCTTCAGGAGAAAGTGGGACCGCCTTGCCAGACATGCCCGGATCCACAATCACAGCACCACTGGGTCTGCCAGCTGTCGCCCCATGCCCAGGGTCTGCCAGCTGCTGCCTGTGCACCCAGGGCCATCTTGCATGTCTGGGGTCCTCCTGGGGTTCACCTGGGGTCCGCCTGGGGTCCGTCAGCTGCTGCCTTGACTGCCTGGAGTCTGCAAGCCACTGCTTTTTTTTTTTTTTTTGGCCGTGACCCCTCTTCTCATGGACACTGACTCTGCCCCTTCTACAGATCTGGATGAATGTGCCTATTTTAACTTTTTGGTTGTTGGACTTCCATACAGTTCAATTTTCTATCAGTTCTGGTTGCTATTTTGTTTCTAAATTGTTGTTGTCCTTATTTTGGTTGGGCAAGGAGACACAGTGTGTCTACCTATGCTTCAATCTTGGCCAGAAATTAACTACCTCAGTTTTTAAATATTAGTAATTATACTTAAAAGATCAATAGTGAAAAGTTATCAGTAAGACAGAATTCAGACTTTTGTTTGTTATGTTCCTTTTTTTCCTTTTTTTAGTTTTGAATTTTTAGTGGATATATGATTAAACTCTCAGTCTAAAAATGTATTAAAAGAGAAAAAAAACCTTTTACATATTTGAAGAATCTGAATAGTCAGTTTCCAGTTAATCTAGATGAGTCAAGTTTTGAACAAGAGCAGAAAATTGCACATCACATGGAGGATGGACCTGAGAGGTAGGGGCCCCAGCGCAGTGCAACTAAGGTAACTTGAAGAAGTGAAAATATTTCTCAGTGAAAGGCTTAAGACAAAGGGATTTGTGCCAAAGAACACGTTCTTCTACATTCTATTTCTGCCATTAACCTCACTTTCATTATCGTCTCCTAACCAGCAATATGGAACACTGATCTTCAGAATCCTAGGATGTCTTCATAAAACCTTCAGGAAGGACTATACCTTAATGCTTGGCCAAAAAAGTATAATTGTAAGAGACAGAGATAATTACTGACACAAGGTCAAATAACCTAAGTTAGCAGATTTGCCAGCTGAAATTAATATTTGATCTAATATTCTAATTCATTACCACATCACATAGGTAATGTTAAGTGTCCCTGTGAAAACAATGGCAGGGTTATGTTATTTCACTGATATAATTACAGAGTCTGTGCTTTTTACAGGACATGTACTGTGATTAATCTAAGAATTGTATAGTTCAGGACAAGGAAGTTTTGGTAAAGGCTAACTAGGAAACAACCACCTTTGGTGAGATTGAGAGGATAAGAAAAGTCTCCCCCTGTTCATTCTGTTTTCCACTGAAAGTTCCATAAAACCCTTTTGTGTAAATGCTCTGCATGTGAATGCTAAAAGGTAAATGATATGTGGGGTAAGGAAAAGAAGAAGTAGAAAGAATTAATATTAGCTTAGCATTTCTTACTAGCTAGTCCTAGAAACTGTAGAAAGCCACATATATATCCCCACAATACCCTGCAAAGGAATGAGTTTTCTCTTTTAGAGGTGATAAAAATAAATTTCACAGTGATATTAAATAACTTTTTAATTCACACTGCTGTTAAATAGCAGAAGCAGGATTTAAACTCAGATAATTTTGTCATCTAAGTTTATGTACATGCACACTATCTTTAGAAACATTGTTTAAATAATTTGTCAAGTAGCTTAGCTACCTAGAAAAATTCAGTAAAAAAATGTCATGGAAAAGACAGAGATATATAGGTCTCTGTGGAATAAAAAGGATAGATAAGAGGGGAGACCGGAATAAGATTGGTATTAAATTTAGGGAGGAAAAAGGAATAATAGCAAATGAGTAAAATTTATGAGATATAGATGTCTCTTAATAATTTTTTTCTATGACTTGCCATAACAAACCATAGCAAGGTGCACTAAGTGAAAGTTGAATAAGGATAGTAGATGTGGAAGCATCTAGCACCAAGCCTGTCAAATAGTACTCAAATATTACTTTCCTCCATCAAAAACTCTTTATCTAAATGCAATGACACTTTATGTCCCTAGTCCTGCTCCTATGTCAATCACCATTTCTCCATCTGTTTCCACCTAGGAATAGTAAATAGAGGAAACAATATGAGCTTTGGAATAACAGAATATCAACTCTGGCTCTAGCGCTTACTAGTTGTGTGGCCTTAGATGGATTACTTAATCTCTCTGAATCTCAGAAACTGTTTCTGACATGATTTGTATAGCCCAGTGCTTCCTTCAACTATAAAGCCATGCTTTAATGCACATTGCTCCTCTTCAGCTTCTAAAGCAGTGTTTTTCATCCTGACATGCATCAGATTCTCCAAAAATTTTAAAGATATTTGTCTGGGCCCAACTCTAAATCTACTGGATGATTGAGAACCCTCTGATCAGTTTTGTCCAATATAAATATGTGAGCTACATATCTAGCTTTAAATTTTCTAGCTACCACAATGACTAAATGAGATATTTTATATTCTTTTTTTTATTTGCTCATTTAAATCTTTCTCAATACAAAATAGTCTCATCTGAAGTGGTCAATAGCCACAAATGGCCAATGGTTTCCACTTTGGACAGTACAATTCTAGATTTCTCTCTAGTCTAGCATTATTTTAGGAAAGAGACTGGTTTTGACTCTGGTGTATTTGGGGTTTTAACTGTGGTTCATAACACCATACATCTACTACAAGTACAATTGAGAAGACCATACACTTTCTCAGCTAAATTACAAAATCTATTTAACTTAGGTAACTCCCTGAGAACTATAGAATTTGAATCTTTACTGTCTAAAATTACCTTTATCCAGTTGTCTGAAATAAATTCCTGATTCTCAGTTCAAAAATGTTTTTTAATGTAAGAGATGTTTTTGTAAGAGATGAATTTATCATGTAAGCAGACATGGTTTGCTACTCAATTGTTCAAAAAAGTATTCAAATCAACAATTGTAGCAATTATTAATGCTAAAAATATGTGAAGTTGCATTGACTCTGTATTGGAAATCTAATATGTGTAATTTGCTTTTTTCATGATAAACAGATCATTTAGTTGGAAAAATCCCATCTGCTTAGATATATCTCTTATTATTTATGAGAACCATGTTTAGAAATGCAGGCAGCACATGTGCATAATTAATCCTGAAGAGAATTAGACATTGTTTGATTCACAGCTGAATGCAATTAGCATTATGAAGTTTACATATGTTGGCAATAACACAGATTAGCAACTAAAGTGCTTGTTAAAAAATTTAACCTGAGGCTGCTGGAGCAGACCTCTCTTAATGATGCTTTAAATGTTGTTGATGAAGTAATAATCAATTTTGTTTTATAAATAGTAAATCAAGAATTTATGTCTAATTAGCAGTGCTACAGATCACCTCACTTACATATCAGATGTAATTGTGATATGTACTCTAAACTTGCTTTGATTCTTGTGTGCAAACAGTTGTTATGGGGAAGACATGATCCTTACCAGAAAAAGGGAAATCATTTCCCAGCAAGAGAAGAATGAGGTGTCTACCTCTTGGAGGGCCTCCTCTAGAGATGTTTAGCATAAGAGTTTTGTCTTTGTCTCTCTGCGGCTTTTAATTGAAAGGAGAGAAAAACAATGCCCTCTTTCAGACAGAGCCATTAGCCAGCTTTACAGACTGTGAAACAGTGTCATTTAATGAAAAGGGAGGAGAGAATGGAAATAATTGAAAATGAAGCTTAATGTAAAATTTAGCCATAATTGTTTGCACTTCAACTTTGAGAAAGTTACCATTTATTAAAATGTTTCTGCACCACTCACCACCAGATTGGCAAGAGGGAGGCAAGGCTGCATGCCAGGCAGCCCTGGAACCTTCAAGAAAGCAAGCAAGACCTTTGATGAGTGAGGGAGTACTTCCAGCACACAAATGCAGTTGAGTCACAGGGATGCAGCATGGCACAATCTCATGTGACATTATTCACACAGGCCTTATTACATAATAATATTATATATATTCAGAATGAATAGAGTCTAAGTCTCACATTCTTCTTTCATGTTTTAACATTTCTGAAATCCGGTACCTCTGATACACAATGATGACCATTTGAATGTTAATCAGTAATGTGTCTTCCCTATTACATAAACTAATGCTATTATTATTTTATATTTAATCAAACGTGGTGCTGAATGCTTCTTGTGTCGGGCACTGTGCTAGAAATGAGGAATAAATGAGGTGTAATACATCTCAAAAAGGATTATAGTACAGGTAATGTACAAAAAGGACACATATGATTAAACTTGCTGAATGCTAACTTCATTTACTTATGGCTTAACAAGTGTGTGAATGTAAAATTTTGTAAAGGGGTTGTGCACTTGCACCCATCACGAATATAGTGACTTTTCTCTGATAAAACCAACAGAAAACGAATCCAGGCTGTAAACTCTGTGCAGGCAGGGAGTTTTTCCGTTTGTTAACTATGGGGTTTCCAGCAGAGAAGAGTGCTTGGCATATTGAAGTCACTCCATAATTACTTGTTGAATGACCAGGAACTGATATTTGCCCTGTGAGCAAAGATAGTTTTTACATTTATAAATGGTTGAAAAAAATCAAAGGAAGAATATTTTTATGAAAATATTACATAAAAGTCAAATTCCCATGTCTAGATATAAAATTTTATTGGTTCACATACACATTCATTCATTCATTTTTTTAAAATCCATTTATGTTTTGTCTCTGTTTCTCACTGCAGAGGCAGAGCTGTGTAGTTGCGACAGGAACCTTATGACCCACAAAGCCTAAAATATTTACTATTTGGCCATTTACAGAAAAAGTTTGCTGGCCCTAGACTAGGCTATTGTTGTTACAGAGATAGGCTGTGAGGAGTTTAGGAGGGCAGTTGCTCTCTGCCCTCATGGACTCCTTCTAGTGGAATTTTCTTCTGCTCCTCATTCCCCTGGTACAGGTACTTGAACATTATCATTAATGACATACTTGATGACACAGAAGCCCAACCCCATTGTGAGCCCCCTTATACACACATGGTACAAATGTCCTTTAACCCTCATAAAATTAGATTAATTTTGACAGCCCTAGTAGAAATATATAAGCTGAATTATATATGAGTGGGGGCCTGAAAAAAATAGAATCATCTTCTGGAGGGCAAGGCCCTGGAAGTGCAGGGTAAAGTACATCCCCCACTAAGTGAGTATTCTAGGAGCCCACCGATGTCAGTGTATCAGCTGGTGTTGTTATGAGAGACTGTGTTCAGCTCCAGTGAATTTTTTGGAGGACTCTTTCAATGCATTTGCCCATTTCTTGATGGGTGAATTATGAGTACATTTTTCCATATCACACTGAGTGTTCAACAGTTTTTTACCAAAAATATTATGACCCCATGCCTCACCCTCCCTGTTCACCACATCTTTCCCCTAAGTGGCTCTTTTTTGTTGTTGTTTTCCCAATGAAAAAAGTCCTCAAAGAGAAAAGTTTTCCCTATGTGGCAGAGGTGAAACAAAAATGGTGGAAGTATAAAAGGCATCAAAATCAATCGTTCAAAAACTTTTGAGCAATGAAAAATCATCTCAATAGGTGTATTGTATTGCATCAAATGGTGAGTATTTTGAAGGTGACTGAAGTTTAAATCTGTAATATTTTTACAGGTTTAAAAAACACAATTTTTAAAAATACATTTTTATTTTTGGGTCTCCCCTTGTATACTAAAGTTTAATGACAAAAACCTCCTGTTACATGATCAAATTTGGTACAAATTTAATCCATTTGGTTTCCATTCAAGAAGACTCATTATAGAAAAAAGTACCAGCTGAATTTCATTATCCAAATACTTGTGTTATATAGTTCTGAGACATAAAACTAGAGAGCATTACACTTTTTTTATCCTTACCAAAGGACATGCTTATTGATTTTAGAGAAAGAGGGAGGTAGAGAGTGAGAGAAGGAGAGAGGGGGAGAGAGAGAGAGAGGCATTGATGGGAGAGAGAAACACAGATTGGTTGACTCTAGTATGCACTCTGACCAGAGACCAAACCCGCAGCCTAGCCATGTGCCCTGACTGAAAATTGAACTCTAACCATACTAACTGACCAGGGCATACCAACCAGGGCATAGACTCAATGTTACACTTTTAATTAAAGATGATCAGTACTGATGATTCCCTGCTCATTCACATCTGCTATGTGTTGGATGTTTTCACTTTTCTACTAGGAGTATAGTAATTACAAAAGAACCACAAAGCATGAACAGACAATTTAGGGTGCCAACACAGTTACAGGGCATCTGAGACCACGTCAATGTTGGAAGTGAATCAGGCTATCCAAAAGTGGGTTAATTGGACCCTGGTACTGTCACTAAGAGTCAGAAAGCAGCATTTATATGAGAGGAATATAGGCACAGAGAGAGAAAGGACATATTTGTATATTCATTGTAATGCTCTGAGTTTTATTCCTTTTCTCTCAACAGGACAACTTGTTAGAGGCAGGAGTTAATTCTTCTGTACCAGAGACACAAACTATCCAATTATTATAGGCTTACAAATTTCCAAGCACGGTGAGGACAGGATCCAGGTGTGTCTTATTCATTTCTCTGTGTATTCACAGCAATTCCATATAGTATGTAGCCAATATGTACTCTCCTTCTCAGGCAGACAATAATATAGCTGGATTCCCTTAAATCTCTCCTTAAAGCATGTAATTCGTTGCTATCTCTAGACTATCTTTTGATATTACATTCTTTTTGAATGTGAAATAAGAGTGTACACACAAAAAAAACAACCTTCCATTAAAAGAATGAATGGGAGGGGCAGAGGACAGTGGGCTAAACAATAATAAGACTTCAATATAATGGTACTCATAGTTTTATCTTTAACTAAAGATAAATCCTAAGCACCGAAAACTATTCATGCAATATCTCATTGAGGCTAAAAACAGAATTGGCCCCAAACTGCTTATTAATTCTGCTTGAGAACTGGATTTTACATTTAGAATTTTACCAATTTAGGTTAAGGTTTATTGATTCCTAAAAGTTTATATTAAAAAGAAAAAAGTTATTTGGGAGCATTATCACACAGTAACAACTAATTTATCATACATTATATTTTAGCATAAATTAGTAAGATAAAAAACAGAACTGAGGAAAGAAACAGAATTGCAAAAGAATTTAAAGAGTTGCATCGAGTGAACTTCTGGCCCAGATGGAGGTGTATATATATATATACTTCTCCTCCTCGCACAACCAAAAGAAGGACAACAAATTTAAAAACAAAAATAACCAGAACTGCCAAAAAACTGAACTATATGGAAGCCTGACAACCAAAGAGTTAAAGAAGAAACATTCATTCAGACTGGTAGGAGGGGTGGAGTTGGGTAGCTAGGGCAGAGAGGATGCACAGCAAGGCAGAAGCTGGCAAACGGGGTGGTACCACATTTATGTGAGGATAAACTGGGAGACAACTGAGGAGCAAGACAGAATGCTGCAACCCAAAATTCCAGCATTGTTACAGTACAAAAGGGGGGGCCAAGGGCAGCCAAGGCAATATACTACTACCAGAAAGGAACCCCTTAAGTTCGTTATGTCCGCCACCAGAGGAAGGACATTCTCTCAATTCCCGAGATTCATGAAAAGGAAAGGAATTTATTATTAATTTGAAATAACACAAACTAAAGTTCCCCACAAATTCACACAGTCCTCCCAGCACCCTCCATGTGGCAAAAGGGAGCACTTCCAAAGCCTTGTGGTCCTGACTCTCACCCAAGCCTCATGGTCCCAAGCAAGACACCAAAGCCACGTGGTCCTAAACAGATGCATGGTCCCAAAAAGAGAGATACCCAATGGCTGCTGTGCCTCCATTTAAATCCCAGCGCTAATCTTCCTCTGTAGCCCCATTTCCAGCTCCTCTCACCATTGGCCACAGCTGCTAGCATTTTGGGCAGGTGTGGCCCTGTGGTGTGGAGTCAATTATCTCCAAGCTCTTCTGGACCCTATTACAAATCCCTATTTGGGGCTCCTCTCTTGGCTGCACCATGTTGCAGCATGAGGAAATAAAGCCTCAAAATCTCTGGCTGTAAAAACTGATGGGGGCTATGGTGGTGGGAGAAACTCCCAGCCTCACAGGAGAGTTCATTGGAGAGACTGATGGTCCCGGAATGTACACAAACCCATGTACCTGGGAATCAGCACCGGAAGGGCCCAATTTACTTGTGGATAGCAGTGGAAGTGACTGAAAGCCAGCTGAGAGAGCCAAGCAGGCATCCATGTTCCTTCTCGGACCCTTCCCCCACATATAGTGCCACAACGCAGCAATATGGGTTGCCCTACCCTGGTGAATACCTAAGGCTCTGTGACTTACAACGTCATACCCTGAAGCAAAAAATACGGCCCAAATGAAGGAACATATCAAAGCTCCAAAAATAGAACTAAGCAATGAAGAGATAGTCAGTCTATCAGATACAGAGTCCAAAACCCTGGTAATCAGGATACTCACAGAAATGGTGAGTATGGTTGCAAAATAGAGGAAAAAGTGAAGGCTATGCAAAGTGACATAAAGAAAAGTAAACAGGGAACCAACAATGAAGGGAAGCAAATTGAAACTCAAATCAATGATTTGGAGCAGAAGGAAGAAATAAACATTCAACCAGAACAGAATGAAAAAACAAGAATTCAAAAAAATGAGGAAAGACTTAGGAACTTCCGAGACAACTTTAAATGTTCCAATATCTGAATCATAGAGGTGCCAGAAGGAGAAGAGGAAGAGCAAGAGATTGAAAACTTATTTGAAAAATAATGAAGGAGAACTTCCCCAATCTGGCAAAGGATATAGACTTCCAGGAAGTTTAGGAAGCTCAGAGTGTCCCAAAGAAGTTGGACACAAGGAGGCACACACCAAAGCACATCATAATTACTTTTCACCCAAGATAAAAGATAAGGAGAGAATGTTAAAAGAAGCAAGAGAAATGGAGACAGTTATCTACAAAAAGAGTTCCCATAAGACTATCAGCTGATTTCTCAAAAGAAACCTTGCATGCAAGAAGGGTCTGGAAAGAGAAGTATTTGAAGTCATAAAAGGCAAGGGCCTCCATCCAAGATTACTCTATCCAGCAAAACTATCCTTTAGAGTGGAAGGGCAGATAAAGTGTTTCCCAGGCAAGGTCACTTTCGAGTAGTTCACCATCACCAAGCCCTTAGTATATGAACTATTAAAGGGGCTTATCTAAGAAAAAGAAGATGATCAAAAATATGAACAGTAAAATGACAACAAACTCACAACTATCAACAATTGAACCTAAAAAACAAAACAAAAACAAAAACAAACTAGGCAAACAACTAGAACAGGAACAGAATCACAGAAATTGAGATCACATGCAGGGTTATTCATGGGGAAGGGGAGGAGGGAGGATGGGGAAAAAGGTATAGGGAATAAGAAGCATAAATGGTAGGTACAAAATAGACAAAGGGAGGTTAAAAATAGTATAGGAAATGAAGAAGCCAAAGAACTTATATGTACAACACATGGACATGAACTAAGAGTGGGGAGGATGCCAGTGGGAGGTGGAGTGCAGGGGGAAGGGAATAAAGGAAAAAAATGTACAACCGTAATAGCATAATCAATAAAATATATTTAAAAAATATAGAGTTGCATCAAATGTCCAATTTCAGAGTACAGGGTACTGTGACTAGGCCAAATGTTTAGAATCATTTGTTGGAAAGCTGTTGAGTAACAAAGAAGCATCTAGAAGAAGATGCTAAAACTGAGAGGAAGATCACTGTTTTGAAGACTACTAAGTTCCTAGTATGTATTTTCCCATCTGCCTTTTAGTTTCCCTGTTGTTACAAACACACACACATACTGACTTTCAGCAGGCAATGTGTCAACCCACTATATATGTTCTTGCCTTCCTTATTGTTAGGCACCCTCATGTTTCTAAATTACAGACAATGAGAAGTAAGAAAAGATAATGCTTGTAATTTCTATCATAATTTTAAAAGGAAGTTGATTATTATTTCCTATGTCCCTGTTCTCCTTACTGTATGCAAGAATGATGACATGGTGATGGGAATCCAGCATATTATTGTACTCAGGCACCATGACAAAATACCACAGACTGGGTGGCTTAACCAACAGGAATTTACTTTCTCACAATTCTAGAGGCTAGAAGACCAAGATCAAGGTGCTATCAAATTTGATTTCTGATGAGATATCTCTTCTGGGCTTAAAGATAGCTGCCATCTCAATGTGTCCTCATCTGGTACTTCCTTTGCACATGGAGAAAAAGAGATCTCTGATATTTCTTCCTGTTTTAATAAGGACACCTGTCCTGTGAGATTAGACCCCTTTCTTACATCCTCATTTAACCTTTACCTCATTATACGCCCTACCATCAAATACAGTCAGTTTTGGGGTCAGGGTTTCAATAAATGAATTTTGAGAACACATAACAGCCAAGTTTGATGATATCCACTAGACAATGGTGGAACACCATGATAGAAGCACTTGTAATCATGGATGACTCCATCTAGTCCTTGGACTACCCATCACCTGTGGGTTGTTTTATCTCAGCCACTAAATTTCTGGATATATTTGCTCTAATAGGGTATGAAAGAGGAAAATCAAAGGAACTTTGTTTTACTTCACAATTCTTCTTGGGTAAATATTTATGAGAGAAAATAGAACAAGTCATTCATCCTTGTATCTGTATTTCTTTTTTAATGTGATTTGACTCCATTTAATGTTAATATAATTATATCCAAAAAGGAAAATGCTTAGAAATCACAGTCTCATCTTTCTTATTACAATGTCTTCCTTATCTAATATGTGGCAGTTAAATTAGTTTTGCTCCTAATTTGTGATAAATGTGAGGATACCAAAAGTGTAAGTTCAGATACTGGCTTAATTATATTTCTTTCCAAGTTCACTCTGCCAACTTGGAAGACAATACTTATTTTTAAATATATAACTCTCTAACAATATATTTGCCATAAACACCTTCTTTAGAATATTTAGTAAATAGAGGACTTATGGGGTTTTTGAGGGGAGGACTAATAATGTTCTAAAAGTAGATTATGGTAATGGTTTTGCCTCTCTATGAACATACTCAAAAACCAGTGGGCTATACACATTAAATGGGTGAGTCACACAGCATATGAATTGAACTTTAATCAAACTGCTGAAAAAGTGGTGGTGAGTGGGATCTATATGGCCAAACACATTGAGAAACCTTTTCAGCTATATACACCCTTGGAGAATTTACAAGTGCTGTCAGATATCTGTCTCAGGGGGGAAACACACACAAACAAAAACCACTGAAATTTTGCTTATCTGAAGTATTCTTGAAATTATTTAATCCTGAATCAATTTATTACTTAATGTGTTGTATGAGAGGTTCAACTGTAAATAATAGGATACTCTGAACTCCTTTCCTAGCTTAACTGGAAAGAGGTATAAATGTTTCACACAACAAAAAGTCCAAGGAGAGGATATCCAGGGCTGGTAGAACACCTCCCCAAGATTGACAGTGAGACTCTTTCTACCTTCTGTTCCATTATTCTTAGCACATGGGCCTTGCCATCAATTTGGTGACTCAAGCATTTCTTGCCTCTGCTCTGCTTTCTAAGCATGAAAAAGAAAATACTTTGCAAAAGTTTCCAGTTACCTTTTCTTGTACGGAAATCTTCATGTGGCCTTTCCCAATTGCAAAATAAACTGGGAAATTAAGAATTAAAGCTTTTAAAGCTGTCTTCTAAAAGAAGAAAGTGGAGAAAAAGATTGTTAATATTTTTGACTGTACAATTCAGCATTTGCAAGTTCATCCTTTTGATAATTTGACCATATATATACATGTAACACACATTCTTTTGCCTTCCCCCTACTTCTTATGGAATGTACTTACTCCTTTCTAGAGTTTATGGTTCCCAGGTCAGACCCAATAACTGCATCCAATCTACAGTCCAAATTTCCGTGCAATGTGCAGCCTTTGGCATTAGGCCCCACGTTTCTCCTTAAAGACCGATAAGCTAAAAGATGAAATATTTGCTCTCAACCAACTCTCCCTCATGAATAAATCCACTTATTAGATTAAGTAATGATGAAAGATAATCAAGTGTGAATACAAATGCAAATTTCCACGAGTCAGCTTCTTATATATAAATGGACAGCTCAGAACATATATACATATATATTAATAAGCCCTTACACACATATATATGTTACATCTAGGTTCTCTTAGGTTCTATAAGGTACTCACAATCCAAAACAAATAATTGGATTGGAAAAAAATTAAAGATTGAATGCTAAATAACAACTCAACAGCCTCAGAATTATATTTCAGAATTTCAGCCATAAATATATTTGAAAGAAACTGAGAAAGCCAAGGCATCCTTTGCTGTTGTGTATAATTATCCCGGTAGGGCCATCAGCTCTGTGTATTTGGGAGAGGAGCTACCGAAGGAGCCCTCCTCTAGCATTCATGGGAGCTAGTGTGTGAATTGGAGTAATGAGCCCAATGTTTTTAGATGCCTCTAGATTTAACAGGTAGTCTCAGGAAGACAAGAGACACATGGAGAAGGGTATCTCTTAGCCTACATAATCTATACCCTACCTTCAGATGGGTTCCTCACAGAGTTGGCACAACATACACACATCCTACTTGTTTCACTAGGTTTGGGGATGGGTGTTATTTAAAATAAAAATGAATATTATTTAAATACTCTTACTAAAGCAATTGAACTAATCATCCCCTTTTATACTTTATGCTGAATTTTATATCTCTGAATACATGAAAGTTTTTCTATCTTTGATCAGGATTCTAAGGGTCCAAAACAGTGAATTAGTGTAGGTATTATCAAGACTCATGTCTTATTAACTTAAGTATCCCATTTGCCTTAAACTATGTATTTATTATTTTTTAAAGCTCTGTAGATTGTTCGTAAAAGTCAGAGTCAGAGTATCTTACAAAGCTTCATATTTTCTAAATTTCATTTTAAACATAGTTTATCTTACTATGTTTTATGTACATGTAGAGAACAGCAGAACATTATTTTTCTATGCTGTTCTTGAACTATAGAAACTGTTAGACCTTCCTCTTGGATAAACAATCCAAGTTTCTTTGCTGAAACTTTCATTTATGGCTCCCATTTCTCAACCCTTTAACAACTCTCATAGAGGTCCTCAGTTGATATAAATAGTATTTTTCACTTTTTTCTCTGCATGATTATTTGACATACTATTTCTAAGGAAAATTAACATAAATTTAAATGGTTTTATGCTATCCACATTACAGGGTCTAAAGAAATGTACTCTCCAAAAATTCAAAAAGACTGGTGATTGCTTTTGAAAACTTAGACTAAACTAAGTAGCTCCAGAAAATGGGGTAAAATAAAACATATAGATTTATTTGTCAGAACCAAAAGACTTGCCATGATAATTACAGTGTGGCGAGTCCATTGTGAGGACCCCATGGGTGGAAAAGAAACCTACAGCCTATATGGAATAATAGACACAAGACCAATAAGCAGCATGAGATTTTAAAGGGAGAAAAAGTCACTTGAAAAATGAAATCCTCCTTTCTTTAACAAAATTACAAGATTAGTAAATGAAGGAAAAGTATTTAGCTTAATGCACTGGGTCAGCTATAAAACTTTCAGTAAAGACTTACCTCAAAATGCAATTCAAATTATCTTATGAGTAAAGAAGTATAACTCTTGAGACAGATGAAATCTTTTACCTAATAAAGTGCTTATCAAGTTTTTGAAACCTAGCATCAGGCAAGGGAATATGAAAAGTGGGCTCGCTTCAATGTTGAAAGAACAAGGGGCTACCTATTACATACCTCCAGGCTAGTTCTCCCTTACTGACTTTACCCTTGAAGACCAGCTTTGGTGGGGGGTTTGGAAAGTCACCAGAAATGTCACAAGCTTCATGACATCAGGCAGTTTGGAGGTAGAGATAATGCAGGGGTTGCACATGATATTGGCTGAAACATCCCAGCTGCCTCCTGGCACCTGCAGAGTGTCATGACTGCAGCCAATCTTACATCTACATACCACCCTCTCAAGAAATACAGATTTCTGTCTAAAGAATATAAAGACCTCTAGCGAAAACACCCATAGATTCTAACGTGATGACTCCCTCCATAAATGTCCATATTGAAAATCTTTCCCGTATACCAAGACATGTCATCCAGTTTTTCTTTTTAAATTTGTAAGTGTGCTACACTTTTCAGTTGGAATGAACAGCAAAGGAACACCAAATACGGGGTCTGGCACAAATAACACTTCTTTTTTATTACAAAATATTTTATTACAAAATCATAAGCATGTAATTCTGTAACATAACAATATCACACTCAAGTAACCATATGACATTTTAGGTGAAATGTTCAAATTAAAACTATAAGTTATTACACCCATATTATTACCCTACCAACCACACTCAAACAGGTGTTAATTCTGCCAGACCCTGCATTTGAGGAAAGTCTCCAGTATGAAAAATAGAGTGACACAAATAAAGAGATTAAGCTGGGAGAAAATGGATAAAATATCATACACAAAAACTTTAAAACATATTACATGAACTATAATTATCATACTGACTGATGTGAGAAGATATTGCATGTAAAAGAAACAGTGTATAATTACAAAAAAGGAAGGATAAAAAAATAAAGAGTAACTACTGGAATTTAAAATATGATTACTGGCCTTGGCCCATGTGACTCAGTTGCTTGGAACATCATCCTATACACAGAATCCTGGTCAGGGCACATACCTAGGTTGCAGGTTTGTTCCCCAGTTGGGGCAAGCAAGGGACGCAACAGATTGATCTTTCTCTCTTACATCTGTGTTTTTCTCTCTCTTTCTCATTCTCTCTCCCCTTCTCCTTTGTCTCTCTCTCTCTCTCCAAAAAAGACATTTAAAAGAAATCAATGAACATACCCTCAAATGAGAATGAATGAATGAATGAATAAATGAGTAATAAATAAACAAATAAATAAACAAGTAAATAAATATTTTTTTTTACAGGAAAGAATCCCAGAAAGAATGGGAGATGTTAAGGAAATGCCCTGGGGTTGGGAAGACAAAAAAATGAAAGGATTAAAATAAAGAATAAGTTTGTGAGATACAGAATCTGCCCTGGCTGGTATGGCTCGGTTGCTTGGAGAGTCGTCCCTGTACCCCAAAACATTGAGGGGTTGATTCCTCAACCTTTTTTTCTCAAGGGGTTGCAGAGCTAACATCTTGTCCTTTACCACTGCTGGTCTCCTGTACTTGAACTCTTTGGATCTAATTTCTGGATCTTGTTTTTATTTTTTCTCTTGTATTTGTAAAGCCTGTTTTCTATTGATTTCCTAAGAAAAGTGCACAAAAAGCATATATTTATTTTAGATATTATCTGAAGATGTCTTTATTCTACCCTCATATATGATTGATAACTTTGAAATCACTATTCATGAAGTCAGGGCACATATGGTACCTAGGTTGTGAATTTGATTGTGTATGGGAGGCAACCAATAATTTTTCTCTCACATTGATTTTTTTCTCTCTCTCTCCCTTTCTCTAAAATCAAGAAACATATTTTTTAAATTAAAGAGATACAAAATCTGTAAAGAACAAAAAAAGAGGTGACAATACTATCAAATATCAATTCAGAAGCATGTAATTGAAAAACAATAAAAAATTTTAAAAATTAAAAGAATCAGTTTAGAACTTTGCAGAACTGAAGTTCATATGCCTTCAAGTGGAAAGGGCTCATTAAGGGACAAGCACAATGGAGAAAAATCCTCACCAAAGAAGATTTTTATGGATTAAAAACAACAACAACAACAGGTATTAAAAAGATTCTAATATCATCATAGAAAGTGGAAGCAAATAATGGAGAAGTACTTAGGAATAAGAAATTATATTGGATTTTCAAGAGTGATCACGAGTTACAGAAGACTAGGACTCAATGCTTACAAAATTTCATTTAAAGTGATTTCAAAGTTATCAATCATATATGAGGGTAGAATAAAGACATTTTCAGATAGTATCTAAAATAAATATATGTTTCTTATGCACTTTTTCTTAGGAAGTTAATAGAAAATATGCTTTAAAAATACAAGAAAAAAATAAAATAGACAAAAGATCCAGAAATGGAAGATTCAAGTACAGAAAACCAGCAGTGATAAGGGCCAAGATGTCACTATGCAATCTCTCAAGAGTAGAGAAACAGAGTTTGTTGTGAGTGGCAGTGGTATGTTGGGAGACGGGTGGAGATTGCTGAGAATTGTGTTTCAACTTTAGAAAACACACTAATAGGCCTTGGACATATTTTTTGGAGTATTTATTTTAATAAATCTATTTTGAAAAACACCTTATAGATATTATAAATGGAAAACAGTCACAGAAAAGCAAGCAAAGAAATAATAAGGCAATATTAATTCTTAGAAAAACAAAAAGCTTAATAAAAATAATTGTTATCATAGTTTTGGGCCTAGAAGTGAAAAAATTTATATAATATTATTTATATAAACACTGATGATCAACTTAACCAAAAAATTATTTTAATGATATTGAGAAATTGGAGAGAGAAAATAAGAAGCATAAGAGAAGTAAACTCTATACTTTTAAAACAAAAAGTCAATTTCTATAATTGTTGAATTAAGAAATGAATATGTATATAAAATATTGGGACATATAGGGATATATATATATATATATATATATCAGCACTAGAATATACATCGATATCTGTGTTGGTGTAGGTATATCTATCTACATCTATGCAGATATAAAAATACCAGAAGAAAAACTGAAAGGCACTAAAAGTTGTTGTCTTTACAGAGATGCACAATTAGGAGTTGTAAGAATGGTTGGATTGTGTTATAAGCCTTTTAAAAATTCATGTATATATTATATTCAGAAATAGAACACAATTAAACTCATAAATGCCAATAGGAAGTAAGTTGAGAAGATTATACTAAATTATTTCCAAATCAGTCAAACTAACTAACTGGTTAAGTTTTGTTTTTTGTCAGATTAATATTTTGTTTTGTTTTTTTATTTCTAGGAACTGGCCATTAATTAGAACACTCTGGACAAATTTAGCTATATTTACAGCTACATGGATTATATTTATTTACATGAATTATATTATATTTTCAATAAGTACATGGATTAGGTCACAATTTGTAAAACACTTTAAAATACAATGTAATTTTATTAGTTTACATGCACAAATTTTATTATGTTTTTCTTATATGATTTTGTTTGGCATATACAGAAATACAAAATCTCTAATAAAGTAAAACCTTGTAAAATCCCTGAATTTATTAGAGGAGTATTTTTTTCATCTAAAACTGTATGTTTTTAAGTGTTGTGGCTTCACATCTCTACCTAAGACTTCCTTCTTCAAATTTTCGTCCTGTTTTTGATCCCTGCTCCTTTTTGCCCATGTGGTGTTTCAATTGCCCATGCTCTTAGGCTCTTTAGGAGCTCATGTAGCTACATGTGAGCAATTACATTAAGAGACACTAATCTGAAAGGACCTTCACAAAATGCTGCAAAGCAGGCACCACAAGCTCTGAAAGGCACTGTTGGCTCTAGATAAAATTTCCAGAAATAATGAGTTGAATATGAACTAAGACTGTTAGTCATTCACTATTGACCATTGTCTGCTGGAGTCATAAATAAAAAAATAACATTTAATAAGTTTGCAGAGAATAAAATCAGTTAACTTTGGTAAAAAATGAATATTTTCTTTAAGAATTGCATGATGCAGTACAAAATCTAAGTAATACAAACACAGCTTGTCTATTCATGAAAACAAATAGAGAAAAAACACCAAACTGATTGTTTGGCAAGTAAAATAAAATGATAACCCCATCAAAGTTTAGTCCAGTTCTTTTACTTTTCAGAGAGTTTTGTTTCATTTTCAGTTCAAACATCATAAAAATAAACTACTTTACCTCAGCTCCTGGAAATACATGTTTTTGTGTTATTTTTGATAACTTAAAAGGGAGTATACCATTCTGAATTTCACAGTGACTAATCTGTTTGCAACATTATGATACTCTTATTTCAGGAACCAGACAAGAGTAATTAATGAAGACTCTAATAGTCATAACAGAATACAGCCTGTTAAACTACTTGGAACATTATACACTACAATCTTGGAAAAATATACCAACTATGAAAAGATGTCACTGTCTTCATAATTCTATTATGGCCATAAGAGGACAAACAATTGTTGGTGACAAGTATTTGATTTTCATAAGTCTGTCACTATGACAAGCTACAAACTATATTTTATCCTCTAGTTCTGTGATCCTTCACCTAGATAAAAACCAACACCTGGCATCTTTTCAAATTTTCCCTTTTTCCCTTTTATATCAATAGCAAAAGTTAAAAATGTAACATGAAAAGAAAGATGAAACAGAAATACTCTTCAAATTGAAGGACTGCAGTTTCAAGTTTCAATCTTGTATCAAAACATGTCCTCCTTATCTTCTTGTCCAGTCATCACAAATGAGGAGTATAAAGGAAAACACAAACAGTACAATTCTGTGTGTACTGAAATCCAAAAAAATCACAACACAAAATTATACCTGACATATCAAAAACTGGCAGTCACATTCTCAAGATTTCTTTCTCTCATTCCCATGGACCTTCTTGATTAATAAATCTGACACATAAAAAGCATCTATATGACTAAAGTGCCAGTTATTGGAAAGACTGTTTTGATCTATTTCCCAAATTTAGAAGAAATATTCTCTTTTTCATGAACACAGACTGCCAGCTTTCAAATGACCACCATTTGAAGTTTAATTTTAAGTTTTAAATAAATATTGTATGCATGCAGAATAATTACGATGCTCTAGAGAAATACTGTATAATGACATTGATTCTTTTTTATCTGAAAATGCCAAGCCCTTAAGGCAGCAAAGTCTGCTTTTGTCACAGATTGGGAAGGTTCATTCCATGTTAAATTTCAGAAAGGGCATACATGGCATTATCATTAAGATGCTAGCTGTATTTTGTGAGTAAATTCCAATTTTCATGAGTTTAAAATTTCTGTAAGACTCATCTGGTCTAAACTACAGGAAGGAACTCATTGGTCTTCAAGTTGATGTTTTATATACATGTTTCTTTTTACATGAACAAAACTTTTCTTCAGTCTAAAAATGAACAAGTTTAATAAAATGTAGTTTGTAGATATGTATATAAAAATCCTCTTCATGGTCATCCATCATATTGCATAGTATTTTAGAAATGATACTTGTATGTTTCTATTTAAAGACTAAAATATTGCCCTGGCCAATTTGCTCAGTTGGTTTGAGCTTTATCCCATGCACCAAAATTTTGTAGGTTCCATTCTCAGTCGCACTCATACCTAGGTTGTGGGTTTGATCCCTAGTAAGGAGTTGGGGGTGTGTATTGAAGGCAACAGATCAAAGTTTCTCTCTCACTGGAGTCTCTCGCTTTCTCTCTCTCTCATCTCTCTTTTTAAAATCAATAAACATATCCTTAAGTAAGTATTTTTTAAAGGCTAAAATATTGATTAGGCTTGTGTCTAAGTATTGTATCACAGTTCCCTATCAACTTCAAGGATATTATTGTGCATCTTTTTCACATATTCAGAAACATGAAGGTAAGACAATAATCAGAGATAGTCATTAGTCTTATGCCTTATCCTTTATGTTCTCTGTTGAAATTCTTTATAAAACTACATTATTTATTTAAATATAACCACACATAATATAATAGCCATAGAGATATGTTAGGAAAAGATCATTCTGCATTAAAGATGTATTCAGATTTAGGAACCTGTTTAAATATGTCAGCACATCAAAATGTTATACATATTTTGTATATACTTATATCTATACTGATCAAACATTTCAAAACATGGACATCATGTAATTAATGCAATCCTGATTCTGCCCTTTTCTTGAGCCCACAATTATATACGAAACTTATGTCTGAGATGTTTTCATGCAAAACTTGGAGGAACATCAATTTCAACACTTCCATACTGAACTCATTATTTCCTCCCAGACCTTTTCCCCCTTATATTACACATTTTTATAAAATATACCACAATCTATCAAGTCACCAAGTCGAAAATGTGAGACATCCTATAATGAACCCCCTCTATCTCCCTCCCCACACCAACCTCAATCCCTAGTTATTCTGGTCTTGTGGCCCCCCTGCTTCTGCCTTAGCTAAGGACTTTCCCTCCAGGCTAATGTAGCTTTTTGTTAACTGTCTGTGCTTTTTTTTTTATATCAAACTTCTCTGATATTTACTCAATTTGTAAACATACTAGTCTTTTAAAAACATAAAACAGAGTGTATTACTTATCTGCTTTGAACTCTACAGTTATTTTTCAGGGTGCAGATGTCCAAATTACTCAGTTTAGCTTTAAAGGCCTCTGATTTCTGATTTCAGCTAACCTCATCTCCCATGGTATTCCCCTGCAGATGTGGCTCTTCATTCAAGATAGACAATGCAGAGTTTTTTGGGAGGCACTCTTCTTTTGTAGCCCATGACAATGCTCTTCTTCCTTTCTGAAAGAATCTTCTACATTTATAATTATAAGTGAACATTCACTCTTCAGGGTATTCATTAAGGATTTTTTTTCTTTGAAGAATATTTCTATATTTCTCACAATCTCTCTAATCTACCTCCTGTCCCATAGAACTGACTACTCTCTTCTTTGAACATATCACCCTTCTTGTAATAGTTGTTGCACTGAATTTCAATTATATAATTTATGTACTTCTCTGAACTAAGTCTACTAGCAACTTGGTAGCTAAGTAGCATATTTTACTATTGTAATACTGGTACCTAAAAATGTTGAATAAATGTTTGTTGAGTTGATAAGTAAGCAAATGAATGAATGTATACTCTCTTTTCATGTATTTTAGTGAATTAGAAATTTTGGCAACTGATTAAGAAATATATGTTTATCCCTGGATGGGTGGGTTAGTTGGTGGGAGAATAATTCTGTACACCAAAGGGTATCAGGTTCAGTCCCCAGTCAGGACACACTTAGGATGTGGGTTGAATCCCCGTTTAGGGTGCATGCAGGGGGCAGCTGATCAATGTTTCTCTTTCTCTCTAAAATCAATACACATATCCTCAGGTGAGGAGTTAAGTATATATATAGTGTATATATAAGTATATATATACTTATGTATATATAAGTATATATATATGCTGATACATATATAAGTATATATATGTATATATATACACATATGTATACTTATGTATATATACTTATATATACATATATATGGTTAAAAGAGTTTTAATTAAATTATATGTATGTATAATTAGAATCTCTTTGTTCCTTTAAAGATAAACAGACTATTATTACTTATATTCATGCTTTTTGTAAGAATTATTTTTTTCTTTTGAACATCCCTCTTTTCTTATTTATTTGGTATGCATTTAGTTAATGCTAATTATAATTAATTTGTTTTGACCTTTTTATAGATATCACAAGGACTTTTATAGACATTTCATTATAATTAAAAATATATTAATGGACACTTAAAACATGCCACCATTTTTAATAAAGCTTACTTTTGTGGTCCACTGCTGATGAAATGACCAATAATATATCCGAACAGTAGTTTGTAATTATGATAGAGAACACATTTGGCTTTCACGTTTTTAAATCAAATCTCTTTCCAGTTGATTGAGTACAAAATGCATTGCACCAATTCTCTTTACATGTAAGAATATTATCTATTTTCATGGGCATATTTAAATGTCGTGCTAAGGGCAGACTAACTACAGAAAGTCTATAGTTAATGTCCAGGTGTATACTATTAAAAACTTATGATAAACTGCTGTTGGAAAATTTAATAATTAAAAATAAGTTTTAATCCACTGTCAGATAAATCTTATTTCTAACTTGACCTATTTTGTTTTTTTGTCATTAAAAATTTCATCTTACAACTCTGTATTAGGAAGACAAACAATCTAATTAAAAAATGGGCAAAGAATTTGAACAGACATTTATCCAAGGAGGATATACAGAGAGCCCAGAAACATATGAAAGGATGCTAAGCATCACTAGCCTTCAGAAAGATGCAAATTAAAACCATGGGATACCGCTTCACACTGATCACAACAGCCATCATTAACAAATCAAGAAACAAGTGCTGACAAGGTTGTAGTGAAAAGAGAACTATAGTACACTGTTGATGACAATGCAGACTGGTGCAGCCACTGTGGAAAACAGTATGGAATTTCCTTAGAAAACTCAAAATAGAAGTTTCTTTTGTCCTAGCAATTCCACTGCTGGGATTAAAACCTAAGAATCCTGAAACGCCAATTCATAAGAACCTATGCATCCCTATGTTCATACTAGCGTTATTTATAATAGCTAAGTGGTGGAAACAGCCTAAAAACCCATCAGTAAATGAGTGAATCAAAAAACTGTGGTACATTTACATAGTGTAATACTACATAGCAGAAAGAAAGAAGGAACTTCTACCCTTTCTGACAGCATGATAGACCTAGAGAGCATTATGGAACGTGAAATAAGCCAGGTGGTGAAAGTCAAATACCATATGATCTCACCTATAAGAGGAACCTAATGATCAAAATAAGCAAATGAGCTAAATATAACCAGAGAAGTTGAAATAAAGAACAAACTGACAGTAACCAGAGGCAGGGGAGGAGGGATAATGGGGGCAAGAAACGGAAAGGATTTTAAGGAACATGTATAAAGGACCCATGGACAAAGACACTTAAGGGGAGAATTGAATGTGGAAGATGGGGGTGGGTAGCACAGGGGAAAGTAATAGGGGGAAAATGGGTGTGACTGTAATTGAACAGCAATAAAAAAGGAAAATAAAAATTCATCTTGCTTTCATTAGAAAAATGTATGGTATTTGTTCAAAATTTCTTCATATGTTCTATCTCAGGATTTCCCACTGATGCCTCAGATTGGCCTAATGTCCCATGGAGGTATTTCACATTTCAACCACATAAGTTCCATTCATGTATGCTTTATATATTGGATATTTGTTTAATGTTTTTTAGGGAAAAGCAGTGTTCTTCAAGTAAATGAAGTTTTCAAACTACTACTATTCTGTTTGACAATGTTTTTAGTCATCATTTCATAAAATGTTTGAAAGTAGTATATTGTTTGTTATGAACATTCAGTTCATATAATAAAGTCATCTTTCAATTGGTAAAGATATATTTATGTTTCATTTTAGACTCTTCAGAAAACTCAATAATAAGTTTTATGGTATACATATAAATACCATAGAGTCTAGTCTATTAGAATCTGAACTCACTCTCTTGCTTCCTTTGGAAAAAGAAGTTCTCTAACTAGTTTTCTTTCTTTTTTTTTTTTCTTTTATTAATGTCCAGGTACAGTTTTCTCCACTTTCCCTCCACCAACTCCCCACCCCCCATCAGTTTTCTTTAACTACTAGACAGGTAACTTTCGGTGTAGGGGTTGTTCTCGAAGAAAAAGAAATCACAGTTATTGATTACATAACCTCCAATTTCAGGGGATAAAACAGTATTAAACCACCAGCAAATTGTTTTTCCAGGGAAGTAAACTTTATTTGCATCGCAGGGCAAAACAGATTAATTTTAGCACCACAGGGTCCAGTTCACATTGACTGAGGTGATGTTACTGTGAAAAGAACGAGGGTATCTTTTGACAAAATTATCCTGCAGATTATGCAAGTTTCCACATATCCCACTATCTCCTGTCCAGAATCCTTAGATACTGTAGTGACCAATCAGTTTGAGTGTTCTCAGCTGATGATACTAAATCTCAGTATTAGGAAGGCATACACATATATACCTTTCTATTTATTTGTTGTTTATATGTAGACTAAACAAATAAAATATATATTAATTTTATTTTTCAGGGGATCTGTGGTGCATGAGTTTGATGATTGTAAAAAGAGTAGCAATGCTGAAGTAAGATAGAACCACATATGGTTACATACATTACTCTTCCTCATTCTGTGTGACTTCGGACAATTCATCTAGCTTCCCTGAGTGTTAGTTTCCTAATCCATGAGATGTGGACAATAAAAGCATTCTTGTGAGCATTAAATTGGTTGATCTATTTCATGAGTCTCCTATGATTCAGGCATGTATTAGGTGGTGAAGCCAGTTTGGAGGTGGAAGTGGTTGATAGTTGTGGTGATGCATTATAATGCAGAGAAGTTGTCTCATAAGTATGGCTAGATGAGAGCATACAGATATCCATATTTGCTGTTCCATCCATTAAGAGTGCTATTAAACCAGAAGGAGGAAACCATATAGTTGCAGGATGAGTTTAGCATCAAAATATTCCCAAACATTTCTTTCTAAATACAGGACTTAAATATATATATATTTATTTCTAAAATATTGTTACAAGTAAATTTTTACTAACATTTTCCAAAAGAAAAGGTCAACTAAAATATTTATATGCTTGATTCAACATATATCATAATTTCCCATAAACTCAGGAAACAACCTTTACAAAGTTATTTAATTTATTCAAGTATTGTTGAAACTGGAACACTGACATGGCCTTATTCCCAGGACCCTAGAGGGAACTTACTAAAACAGTGAAGATATATTCATATTCTCAAAGGTGAATGTGATAACTTCAGTATTAATTTTCAATTTGAGGTCAGTAACTAGTTTAAAAAAAACAATAGAAATGCTTACTGATAAGCAAGCACATTTTTGGATAACAATAGAAATCATAGTCAACAACGAGAGGATGTGCTCACTTTTTTAATTGTTGTTCTATTACAATTTTCTCAATTTTCCTCCCATTGCTCTCCCCTGCCTGGCCCACCCCACTACAGTCAATTCCCACCCCATTATCCATGCCCAAGGGTCCTTTATACATGTTCCTTGACTAGACTCTTCCCCTTACTTTACCCCCTGAACCTCCTCTCCCCTTCCCTTTGGTCACTGCCAGTCTTTTCCTTATTTCCATCACTCTGGTTCTATTTTGCTTATTTGTTTATTTTGATCATTAGGTTCATCTTATAGGTAAGATCATATAGTATTTGTCTTTTGCCACCTGGCTTTTCTCCCTTAACATAGTACTCTCCAGTTCCATCCATGCTGTCATAAAGGATAGGAGCTCCTTCTTTCTGCTGCATAGTATTCCATTTTGTAAACATACCCAGTTTTTTGATCCACTCATTTACTGATGGACACTTAGGCTCTTTCCAGAACTTGGCTATTGTAAGTAATACCACTATAAATAGGGGGGTGCATAGGTGGTTTTGAATTGGTGTTTCAGGATTCTTAGGGTATAAGCTGAGCAGTGGAATTGCAGGGTCAAAAGGCAGTTTCCTTTTTAGTTTTTTGAGAAAATTCCATACTGTTTTCCACAGTGGCTGCACCAGTCTGCATTCTCACTAACAGTATACTAAGGTTCTTTTTTCTCTACAGCCTCATCAGCACTTGTTCTTTCTTGATTCATTAATGATGGCATTCTGACTGGTGTGAGGTGATATCTCATTGTGGTTTTAATTTGAATCTTTTTGATGACTAGTGATGTTGAGCATCTTTTCATTTGTCTATGGTCCATCTGTATACGTTCTTTGGAGAAGTGTCTGTACAGGTACTTTGCCCATTTTTTTAATTGGATTGTTTGTCTTCCTGGTGTTGAGTTGGATGAGTTCTTTATGTATTTTGGAGATCAAACCCTTGTCCAAGGTATCATTGGGAAATATGTTCTTCCATATGATTGGTTCCCTTTTCATTTTGCTGATGTTTTATTTAGCTGTGCAGAGCTTTTTAATTTGATGTAGTCCCATTTATTTATTTATTCTTTTCTTTATTTCCCTTGTCCTAGGAGATATATTGGTAAAAATATTGCTGAGTGGATATCTGAAATTTTCCTGCCGATGTTTTCCTATAGGGCATTTATGATGTCATAACTTATACTTATGTGTTTTATCCATTTTGAGCTTATTCTTGTGGGTGGTGTATGTTGGTGGTCTAGTTTTATTTTTTTGTTTGTACCTGTCCAGCTCTCCCAACACCATTTGTTGAAGAGGCTATTTTTACTCCATTTTATGCTGCTGCCCCCTTTGTCAAAAATTAATTGACCGTAGAGACTTGGGTTTATTTCTGGGCTCTCTATTCTGTTCCATTGATCTATGTGTCTGTTCTTATGCCAGAATGAGACTCTTTGATTACTGTGGCCTTGTAATATAGTTTGATATCAGGTATTGTGATCCTTCCTACTCTGTTCTTCTTTCTCAAAACTGCTCAAACTATACAGGGTCATCTATGATCCCATATAAATTTTTGAGATGTTTGTTCTATATCTGTGAAATATGTCATTGATATTTTGATAAGGATTGCATTGAATCTATAGATCTCTTTGCATAGTATGGACATTTTAATGATGTTAATCATTCTAATCCATGAACAGAGTGTATGCTCCCATTTATTTGTATCTTCCTTAATTTTTTTCTTCAGTGTTGCATAGTTTTCTGGGTACAGATCTTTTACCTCTTTGGTTAAGTTTATTCCTAGATACTTTACTTTTCTTGTTGCTATAGAAAATAGGATTTTTACCTGATTTCTGTTCCTGATATTTTGTTGTTGGTGTAAACTACCTTCAATTTCTGAATATTGACTTTGTATCCCACTGCTTTTCCAAATTCACTTATTAGGTTGAGTAATTTTTTTGTGGAGTCTATAGGGTTTTCTATGTACATTCTCATGTCATCTGCAAACAATGACAGTTTTACTCCCTCCTTTCTTATTTGGATGCCTTTTATTTCTTTTTCTTGTCTGATTGCTGTAGCTAGGAATTCTAATACTCTGTTGAATAGAAGTAATAAAAGCAGACGTCTTTGTCTTATTCCTGATCTCAGTGGGGAAGCTTTTAGTTTTTGCCTGTTGAGTATGATGTTTGCTGTAGGTTTTTCTTATATGGCCTTCATTATGTTGAGGCATGATCCCTCTAGTTTCAGTTGGCTGTCTGTTTTTGTGGTAAATGAGTGCCCTACCACATCAAATAATTTTTCTGCATCTATTACTATAATCATGTGATTTCGTCTTTTCTTTTGTTTATGTGATGTATTATGTTTATTGACATATGAATTTTGTACCATATTTTCACTTCTGGGATGAATCCCACTTGATCATGGTATATGATCTTGTTAATATATTGCTGGATCTGGTTTGCCAATATTTTTTGAGGATTTTAACATCTATATTTAACAATGATTTGGGTTTGTAGTTTTCTTTCTCTATTGTGTCTTTATAAAACCAAAACCTGGTTTTGGAATTATGGCAATACTGACCTCATTAAAATAGTTCAGGAGTCTTCCCTCCTCTTTAATTTTTTGGTCTGGTTTGAGAAGGATAGGGGTTAGCTCTTCCTTAATGTTTGTTAAAATTTGCCTGTGAAGCCATCTGGTCCAGGGGTTTTGTAGTGTTTGGATCACTGCTTCAATATCACTAGTGTTGTCTGTCTGTTCCAGCTTTCTGCTTCTTGGTTCAGTGCTCAGTTCTTGATCAGTCTTTTCAATTTCAGTGATCCACTTTCTCAGATGTCCAGGTCCCACATCTAAGTACCCTCAGAAGTATTTCTTAACTAGATCTATGCAGTGTGCTATTTTGCAACTACCTACACTACCTCATCTCCTCCATCACAACTAATTCTTCCTGATTAATATTTTCAAGAATTGTTTTCTTCTTTGTTCATTTGTTGTTTTCAGCTTTATATCTTGTATATGAGTGAAATCATATAATTCTTGACTCTTTCTTTGTGACTTATTTCACATAGCATGTCATACTCATAGATAACAGACAACAGTATGGTGGTTACCAGTGGTAAGTGAGTTGGGAGGGCAAATATATGGGGATGGGAGAAGATTTGACTTTGGGTGTTAAACATATAATGCAATATGCAGATAATTTATTATAGAATTATACAACTGAAACCTACATAATTTTATTAACTAACATCACCCAATAAATTTTTAAAAATATAATGCATGCAAATAAAGTTCTTTGCAAATATCAACAAAAAATAAGTGTGCTACTAGGAATAACTAACTAAAATCTGAGTTAGTTTATGTGATTCTTTTTTCACATAATAAAGCTAATTGTAATGAATTGTCATAAGAAAACACCCTGTGTTTCCAGTTTTGTCTCCATTAATGATTCACTGGAAAAATAATTTAGAACAATTCCAAAATTTGAGAAGTAAAGTCTTTGATTATATATAGCAAAGATACCATCCACCATATTCAGCCAGGTCTTTAATAAGAGACAGGTGAAATTTCTTTTCCATGTTGCCCATATCTTCTGTTACAGAAGAATCTTGGGCTACTTCTCTTGCTTTCCATCCACCTTAAATACATACAATGGTCTGGAAAGTGTTAGTTGGATAAGGGATGAGCAGCCAGATATTGACACCATGAAGAGTAGGCATAAGGTTAATTTAGGGGGGGGGGTTGTCTTCAAGGATGTAATATTTAAATGCTTTATGAAGGACTAAGTGCATTGCATTTTCTTCTTTCTCCATATGAAAATACAACCTTAAAAACACTCATTCTAAACACACACACACACACACACACACATACACACACACACACACAAAACTACCTTTTTATCCAGGAGAGCCTTAGTTATCTCTGTTGTCTTGAAAATAATCAAACAATTGTGTTACCTGAATAAATATTATTTATTTTATTGCATGTATTTTTACTACTAATCAAGATGCTTATCCTTTCATACTTTAGACCATTAGGAATTCATTCCATAAATTTATTCCACAGATGAAAATTGAACAAATATTTTCTAAGATCTTTTTTATTGCACTTCCAAGAAATTTATATCTCTATAATTCATCAGAGGACACTGAAGAAGAGGAGGTATAAAAGTTGCTTTTAAAAATACTTGTAGCTTATCTTCTATATTCACTATTGCTGAAAATAGAATAAACATTAAACACAATGTTTAATATTCAGACCTAACATAATTAGATAGGTCTGAACTTCAATAATATATTCTGTATTTATAAGATTTGTGACCTTGAAAAAAATTACTTTGGTATCTGTGCTTCTCAATTTATACATCTGTAAAATGGAAAAAGAAATAACTATTTCTTGGTGGTTTCAATAGGCACTGAAAGTCATAATGTGCCTGATATATAGAAAGCAATCTATAAATGAAAGTTTATTTCTACTCTCAGCTGGGTAAGTCTTATATTAATTAATTGGTAACAATTAAGTGCATCAGTGTTTAAAGTGGAAAAGTACTTTTGCCCTGGTTAGGTAGCTCAGTGGTTTAGAGTGTTATCCCATACACTAAGGTTGCAGATTTCATCCCTGGTCAGGGCACATACAAGAATCAACCAATTAAGACATAAATAAGTGGAGCAATAAGTCAAAGTCTCTCTCTCACTCTTCTTCTTTCTCTCTTTCTCCTTTCCTGTCTTTCTCTGAAATAAATTAAAATAGAAAATTAATTTAGTTTTTTAGTTACAAGTTGAAATCATGATTAATAAATGTTTTATGCATAATTTAATATCAATCAAAATAGTCTAACAATTAGATTCCCATATGCACAACATTTTATTTAGATGTCTTTTTAACTCTACAAAGCATATGTGTGAAAAATATTCTGAAATTCTAATATAATTAGTTTAATTCAGATGGATTTATGTTGCAAAATTTTGAATGACCTGATTAATTTTGGTCATTCCTCTGGATAAGTACAGTAACCTAATGGAAGTGTTCCTTACCTACCAGGTCAATGCCATCATTTTTATTCTTTGCACTATTTGTACTGATGGTTCAAGACATGTATGATCACTTTATGCTTTCTCCATATTTTTCCTCCCCACTTAAAAATACTCTATGGATCCCTACTACCCAAAGATTAGAGTTCCAACCCTTTACTTGGCATGCCAAAACATGCTTTTCATCAGCTTTCCTTTCCTATCTGACCACCTATCACGTATACTCACATTGTCTCACACAGCCACATAAATAAACACATGAATTTATTCTCAGTACTGCAAGCTCAACAAGATTTGAAACTTATTTTTCATTGTGATTGTATAAACAGTTCCTTTTGTATAGAATTGCCCTTTTCCATTCCTTTCCTGACCCCTTTTCTGTCCATGACAAGCATATCAAGGTAATTTAAATATTACTCTTCAGAGATTCCATATCCACTGAAGGCTTAGCAGACTTTCAGACCAGCCTTCTTGCAGATAATGTCTGAACCTTGGACAAGATAAAAAAAAAGAAACAACTAAGTATCTGAAGGCATTGAAGAGCAACCAAAAGCAGGAGGAATTTGTAAGACTGACATTTGAGGGAGGGCAGGAGCTCCAAGTGAGTTTTTTGTTTTTACAGTTTTGCAGCTTCCAGTCAGAGGATAGGCTTTAGTGTGTACCACCAAGGTCCTAAACTCTGATAGAATATCCAGTTGTTATGATTTGAAGAACCACAATCCAGAATTTAGGACAACCATAGCTACTCAAAAGTGAGGAGGAATCCAAGAAAAAAAAGAGAGCCAGAGAAAGGAAGCCCTTAAATTCTCTGTGTATACTTTGCTTAGACTTTTGCTGAACCACAAACAGGGCAGAATTATTCACTGGGAAGAATTAAGCAGCCCAGCTAAATGAGAAGAAATAAAACTGAGATTTGAGTAGCATCCCAAGAGACTAAGTTTGTCGTTTGAGGCCAAACTAAGTTAATTGTTTACAAAAATATACCAATACTATTCAGGAGAGCATAATAAAATTCATATTCTCCAAAATATAACCTTCAGAGTGTCCAGTATATAATCCCAAATTACTTGAATTAAGAAGAACAGGAAAACATGACCCATTCTTAAAAGAAGACATTCCATGAGGAATGAGCCTGAAATAACTCATATGTTGGAATTATCAGATAGGATTTTAAATCAGCTGTCATAATATTTTTCAAGAACATGAAGAAAATGTATCTCTGGTGAGTTGAAAAATAAAGAAGCTCTGCAATATATAGTAGTTATTTTTAAAAAGTCAAAGCTTTTGTAAAACTTACCTATTTTCTATCTTCTAATTAAAATTAAACTTCTCCTTGTTCATAGATTGGTACTCATATATCTATTATAGCAACTTGTGGTCTATTTTCTATGATTTATTAATAAACATGTTTTTGTCTCTAATTGTAAATTTCTGGCATCTTTGATTCAATACTATCTTCCAGTAGTAGAAACCTAGTATGAACACTGAATTGCCAACATTGTGAAGTGGTTACCATCTTGAATTTTGGAGTGAGAAAGACCCGTGTTAGAATTAAGCCTTCAAAAATCTTAATGGATCTGAAGTTCAGTTTCCACATCTGTAAAATGACAACAAAAGTATGAACTTACTGTTAAAATTAAATGAGATAATGCATATAAAGTGTTTAGTTAGTTTATTAATATATTCTACAAAATATTATTGACCACCTACTATGGATCAGACATTCTGCTATATATTAGACATAGAGAAGTTATGAGGATTTGTAAGATCCTGACCTATTTTAGAATTCATAAGTGATAGAGGAGAGACAGACATTAAACAAATAGAGAAATAAACAAAATTATTCTAGATTTCATCAGTGCTGTGAAGAAAATAAACAAGTACTAACTGGATGGAAGAAACTAATTCAGTAACAACTCAGAAAATGGTTATTTTGATATAGTTATATCATGTTTTGTTCTCTACAGCACCACACTCATGCTTTGAGAAAGTATACCCTTAATGAACAATTATTAAATAGATCCCCTTGTGGCTTAACTTGTATTAGGTGTGTCTTCTAATAACTTGAAAGAAAGGTCTGTGGGCTACATGGTCTGTCTATAAATAGCCTGGCCCAGCCCACAAGAAATATACACCACACCAGGAGAGAGGATTTGTGTAAAATAATGTAATAAGTCAGTAATTAAATTTAAAGAACTGAGATATGGTGTTCAAGAGAGTGACAAATTTGAAATTGACTAGCTAAATTGTCCTTGGAGGAGGCTTCAGCAGCTAACCTAAGAAGGGAAATTTGTTGCTAAAAGCAAACATTACTATGTAATAACAAAACAAATGGTTTGGCATGTGATGCATTAATTGTACTAATTGTAGGTTAAAAAGAGGTAGATCTCACACTATGAAATGCTGATTACAAGCTGGAAATTCCTGCCTAGGAATTGCCTTTCTATGCCTTAACCAAATAGTTTTGTTTTTATTCAAATCTGTTTGGGTGCAGGGTGGAGAAGCATAGGTAGAAAAACAATTATGTCACTTTGTGACATTAGATCCTTTAGAGGAAGGTTTAGAGGACTGCTGTGATTAAACCCTTAGGATATAATTTTAAACCAACCTTTCTCCAGCTAAAGTCTCTAACATTTATTCCCTACCAGCTCCACAACACCACACACATTCACTCATACAAACATACACTTTTTTTATTCCTTTTTTCTTACTTTCACCTGAGGGAATGTTTCAATTGATTTTAGACAGAGAGGAAGGAGGAGAAGAAGAGAGAGAAACATTGATGCAAGAGAGAAGTATCAATTGGTTGTCTCCTGTACACGGCAGGACCAAGACTGGTGATCAAGAGCCAACCTTGGTATACGCCCTGATTGGGAATTGAACCAGCAACCTTTTGGTTATGGGATGATGCTCCAACCAACTAAGCCACACCAGCCAGGGCCAAACTTTTCTTAATGACGTGCACATAGCCTGTGCATTCTTAGTAATAAAAGTAAGCATACATGACAAAATGTAACAAAGTGCTGATGTTTATTTTCTTTTGAAGAAACACTGATGAAGTTTTTGTCTTATTTTAATTAAGATGAATACCCTCACTACCTCAAAAAAAGGATTTTCGTTTATTTGTCACTTGTTCTTTGATTACTATTTAGTGGTCAATTGACATTCAGAAAATTTGTAGCAAGTCTCTGTGACTAGAGCCTTTAACTTTAAAGTGGATTGCAAGTTTGTTATAAATTTTAAGTGTTCTTTTCTGCTCTCTGGTTCACATACATTTCTATTGTTCTAAGGGTTAAAAACTGCACTATCACAACGATAAGCCTTATTACTCAAAGTAAATGGATCACCACATAACCTTTCAGAAATGTTCTTCCTTAAGCTATTAAAACATTCCATGCCCTTAGAAGACAACAATTCCTCTGCCTTTTGAAATTTTCTTTCTATCCTGTGGAGTTCATAGAGATATGGTTGGTTAAAATCAACTTATATAAAACTATGCACTGTAAATTCTGACACTTCTGTTTGAATCTCTTTTCAAACACTTGTCTTTGCTCACCATAATAGATGTCAGTTCTTCTGATGTAGTTCAAGCATGAGCTTCATATGAAGACTCAGCTATGTCTATTGCATTTCTGAAGCTACTACTCAC